>NC_089240.1:89927072-90241691 GCF_963924675.1 Phocoena phocoena | reverse complement strand
GGCGCAGTGGTTAAGAGTATGCCTGCCAATGCAGGGGACACAAGTTCGAGCCCTGGTCCAGGAAGATCCCACTGCCATGGAGCAACTAGACCCGTGTGCCACAACTACTGAGCCTGCAGTCTAGTGCCCATGAGCCACAACTACTGAAGCCCGCCTGCCTAGAGCCTGTGCTCTGAAACAAGAGAGGCCACCACAATGAGAAGCCCACACACCACAATGAAGAGTAGCCCCTGCTCCCTGCAACTAGAGAAAGCCCACGTGCAGCAATTAAGACCCAACACAGCCAAAAAATAGGAAAATAAATAAATTTATTTTAAAAAGGAATTAATATTGTTAAAATGTCCACACTGAAGGGTGGAGTCAAGATGGCGTACTAGGAATACGCAGAATTTGCGGCTCCTCACAACTAGGGAACCTACCAGGCACTGGTGACGGACTATCGACACCTAAGGGAACAGGAGGAACCCCCAGCAAACAGGCTGTGGGATCTTGGTTCCCAGGCCAGAGGTCGGGGCCGAGTTCCTGTGGTGGGAGCTCTGAGTCCAAACTGCTGGACTAACAGAGAACCTCACACCCCGGGGAATATCAATCAGAGTGAGGCCTCCCAGAGGTCCTCATCTCAGCACCAAGACCCAGCTTTATCTAACTGCCTACAAACTCCAGTGCTGGACATCTCAGGCCAAACAACCAGTAAGACAGGAATAGAGCATCACCCATTAAAAAAAAAAAAAAAGAAATGACAAAAAAATTTGTTACAGATGAAGGAGCAAGGTTAAAAACCTACAAGACCAAATAAATGAACATGAAATAGGCAACCTACCTGAAAAAGAATTCAGAGTAATGACAGTAAAGATGATCCAAAATCTCAGAAACAGAATGGAGAAAATACAAGAAACATTTAACAAGGATCTAGAAGAACTAAAGAGCAAACAAACAGTGATAAACAATACAATTACTGAAACTGAAAATACTCTACAAGGAACCAATAGCAGAATAACGGAGGCAGAAGAACGGATAAGTAAGCTAGAAGATAAAATGGTGGAAATAACTGCCAGGGAGCAGAAAAAAGAATGAAAAGAATTGAGGACAGTCTCAGAGACCTCTGGGACAACATTTAAGTCACCAACATTCGACTTATAGAGGTCGCAGAAGAAGAACAGAAGATCCCACATGCCACGGAGCAACCAGGCCCATGAGGCACAACTACTGAGCCTGCACGTCTGGAGTTTGTGCTCCGCAACAAGAGAGGCCGTGACAGTGAGTGGCCTGCACACCGCGATGAAGAGGGGCCCCTGCTCGCCGCAACTAGAGAAAGCTCACGCACAGAAACGAAGACCCAACACAGCCCAAAATAAATAAATAAATAAAAATTTTTTAAAAACCTACACTAGAAGGAATCAATAGCAGAATAACTGAGGCAGAAAAACGGATAAGTGACCTGGAAGACAGAATGGTGGAATTCACTGCTGCGGAACAGAATAAAGAAAAAAGAATGAAAAGAAATGAAGACAGCGTAAGAGACCCCTGGGACAACATTAAACGCAACAACATTTGCATTATAGGGGTCGCAGAAGGAGAAGAGAGAGAGAAAGGACCAGAGAAAATATCTGAAGAGGTTATAGACAAAAACTTCCCTAACATGGGAAAGGAAATAGCCACCCAATTCCAGGAAGTGCAGAGTCCCAGGCAAGATAAACACAAGGAGAAACACGCTGAGACACACAGTAATCGAATTGACAAAAATTAAACACAACGAAAAGTTACTGAAAGCAACAAGGGAAAAATGACAAATGACATACAGGAGAACTCCCTTAAGGTTAACAGCTGATTTCTCAGCAGAAGCTCTACCAGCCAGCAGGGAGTGGCATGATATACTTAAAGTGATGAAAGGGAAGAAACTACAACCAAGATTACTCTCCCTGGCAAGGATCTCATTCAGATTCGATGGAGAAATCCAAAGGTTTACAGACAAGCAAAAGCTAAGAGAATTCAGCACCACCAAGCCAGCTCTACAACAAATGCTAAAGGAACTTCTCTAAGTGGGAAACACAACAGAAGAAAAGGACCTACAAAAACAAACCCAGGGCTTCCCTGGTGGCGCAGTGGTTGAGCGTCCACCTGCCGATGCAGGGGACACGGGTTCGTGCCCCGGTCCTGGAAGATCCCACATGCTGCAGAGCGGCTGGGCCCGTGAGCCATGGCCGCTGAGCCTGCGCGTCCGGGGCCTGTGCTCCGCAACGGGAGAGGCCACAACAGTGAGAGGCCCGTGTACCGCAAAAAAAAAAAAAAAAACCAAAACAATTAAGAAAATGGTCATAGGAACATACATATGGATAATTACCTTAAATGTGAATGGATTAAATGCTCCAACCAAAAGACACAGCCTTGCTGAATGGATACAAAAACAAGACCCATATATATGCCGTCTACAAGAGACCCACTTCAGACCTAGGGACACATACAGGCTGAAAATGAGGGGATGCAAAAAGATATTCCATGCAAATAGAAATCAGAAGAAAGCTGGAGTAGCAATACTCATATCAGATAAAATAGACTTTAAAATAAAGAATGTTACAAGAGACAAGGAAGGACACTACATAATGATAAACGGATCTATCCAAGAAGAAGATATAACAATTGTAAATATATATGCACCCAACATAGGAGCACCTCAATACATAAGGAAAATACTAACAGCCATAAAAGGGGAAATCGACAGTAAGACATTCATAGCAGGGGACTTTAACACCTCACTTACACCAACGGACAGATCATCCAAAATGAAAATAAATAAGGAAACAGAAGCTTTAAATGACAAAATACACCAGATAGATTTAATTGATGTTTATAGGACATCCCATCCAGAAACAGCAGATTACACTTTCTTCTCAAGTGTGCATGGAAACGTTCTCCAGGATAGATCACATCTTGGGTCACACATCAAGCCACAGTAAATTTAAGAAAACTGAAATCATATCAAGCATCTTTTCTGACCATAACACTATGAGATTAGAAATGAATTACAGGAAAAAAAAACGTAAAAAACACAAACACATGGAGGCTAAACAATATAGAACTAAATAACCAAGAGATCACTGAAGAAATCAAAGAGGAAATCAAAAAACATCTAGAGGCAAATGAAAGAGAAAAAATGATGATCCAAAACCTATGGGATGCAGCAAAAGCAATTCTAAGAGGGAAGTATACAGCTAGACAAGCCTACATCAATAAACAAGAAAAATTTCAAATAAACAATCTAACCTTACACCTAAAGGAACTAGAGAAAGAAGAACAAACAAAAACCAAAGTTAGCAAAAGGAAAGATATCATAAAGATCAGTGCAGAAATCAATGAAATAGAAACAAAGAACACTATAGCAAAGATCAATAATACTAAGAGCTGGTTTTTTGAGAAGATAAACAAAATTGATAAACCATTAGCCAGACTCATCAAGAAAAACAGAGAGAGGACTGAAATCAATAAAATTAGAAAAGAAAAAGGAGAAGTTACAATAGACACCGCAGAAATACAAAGCATCCTGAGAGACTACTACGAGCAACACCATGTCAATAAAATGGACAACCTGGAAGAAATGGACAAATTCGTAGAAAGGTATAACCCCCTAAGACTGAATCAGGAAGAAATAGAAAACATGAATAGACCAATCACAAGTGATGAAATTGAAACTGTGATTTAAAATCTTCCAAAAACAAAAGTCCAGGACCAGGTGGCTTCACAGGTGAATTCTAACAAACATTTAGAGAAGAGCTAACACCCATCCTTCTCAAACTCTTCCAAAAAACTGCAGAGGAAGGAACACCCCCAAACTCATTCTATCAGGCCACCATCACTGCTACCAAAACCAGACAAAGATACTACAAAAACAGAAAATTACAGACCAATGTCACTGGTTAATATAGATGGAAAAATCCTCAACAAAATACTAGCAAACAGAATCCAACAACACACTGAAAGGGTCATATACCATGATCAAGTGGGATTTATCCCAGGGATGCAAGGATTCTTCAATATACGCAAGTCAATCAATGTGATACACCAAATACCAAATGGAAGAAGAAAAACCATATGATCATCTAAATAGATGCATAAAAAGCTTTTGAAAAAATTCAACACCCATTTATGATAAAAACTCTCCAGAAAGTGGGCATAGAGGGAAACTACCTCAACATAATAAAGGACATATAAGACAAACCCACAGCAAACATCATTCTCAATGGTGAAAAACTGAAAGCATTTCCTCTAAGATCAGGAACAAGACAAGGATGTCCACTCTCACCACTATTATTCAACATAGTTTTGGAATCCTAGCCATAGCAATCAGAGGAGAAAAAGAAAAGGAATACAAATAAGAAAACAAGAAGCAAAACTGTCACTGTTTGCAGATGACATGATACTATACACAGAGAATCCAAAATATGCCACCAGAAAACTACTAGAGCTAATCAATGAATTTGGTAAAGTTGCAGGATACAAAATTAGTGCACAGAAATCTCTTGCATTCCTATACACCAATGATGAAAAATGTGAAAGAGTAATTAAGGAAACACTCCCATTTGCCACTGCAACAAAAAGAATAAAATACCTAGGAATAAACCTACCTAGGGAGACAAAAGACTTGTACACAGAAAACTATAAGACACTGATGAAAGAAATTAAAGATGATAGCTACAGATGGAGAGATATACCATGTTCTTGGATTGGAAGAATCAATATTATGAAAATGACTATACTACCCAAAGCAATCTACACATTCAATGCAATCCTTATCAAATTACCAATGGCATTTTTTATGGAACTAGAAAAAAATTCTTAAAATTTGTATGGAGACACAAAAGACCCCGAATAGCCAAAGCAGTCTTGAGGGAAAAAACTGGAGCTGGGGGAATCAGACTCCCTGACTTCACACTAAACTACAAAGCAACAGTAATCAAGACAATATGGTACTGGCACAAAAACAGAAACATAGATCAATGGAACAGGATAGAAAGCCCAGAGATAAACGCACGCACCTATGGTCAACTAATCTATGACAAAGGAGGCAAGGATATACAATGGAGAAAAGACAGTCTCTTCAATAAGTGGTACGGGGAAAACTGGACAGCTACATTTAAAAGAATGAAATTAAAACACTCCCTAACACCAAACACAAAAATAAACTCAAACTGGATTAGACACCTAAATGAAAGACCGGACACTATAAAACTCTTAGAGGAAAATATAGGAAGAACACGGTTTGACAAAAATCACAGCAAGATCTTTTTTGATCCACCTCCTAGAGTAATATAAATAAATGAAAAAATAAACAAATGGGACCTAATGAAACTTCAAAGCTTTTGCACAGCAAAGGAAACTATAAACAAGACGAAAAGACAACCCTCAGAATGGGAGAAATATTTGCAAATGAATCAATGGACAAATGATTAATCTCCAAAATATATAAACAGCCCATGCAGCTCAATATTAAAAAAACAAACAACCCAATCCAGAAATGGGCAAAAGACTTAACATCCAAAGAAGATATACAGACTGCCAACAAACACATGAAAGAATGCTCAACATCATTAATCATTAGAGAAATGCAAATCAAAACTACAATGAGATATCGTCTCACATCATCTCACAACAGTCAGAATGGCCATCATCAAAAAATCTAGAAACAATAAATGCTGGAGAGGGTGTGGAGAAAAGGGAACACTCTTGCAGTGCTGGTGGGAATGTGAATTGGTACAGCCACTATGGAGAACAGTATGGAGGCTCCTTAAAAAACTACAAACAGAACTACCATATGACCCAGCAATCCCACTGCTGGGCATATACCCTGAGAAAACCATAATTCAAAAAGAGTCATGTACCAAAATGTTCATTGCAGCTCTATTTACAATAGCCCGGAGATGGAAACAACCTAAGTGTCCATCATCGGATGAATGGATAAAGAAGATGTGACACATATATACAATGGAATATTACTCAGCCATAAAAGGAAACGAAATTGAGCTATCTGTAATGAGGTGGATAGACCTAGAGTCTGTCATACAGACTGAAGTAAGTCAGAAAGAGAAAGACAAATACCATATGCTAACACATATATATGGAATTTAAGGGAAAAAATGTCATGAAGAACCTATGGGTAAGACAGGAATAAAGACACAGACCTACTAGAGAATGGACTTCAGGATATGGGGAGGGGGAAGGGTAAGCTGTGACAAAACGAGAGGCATGGACCTATATACACTATCAATCGTAAGGTAGATAGCTAGTGGGAAGCAGCCACATAGCACAGGGAGATCAGCTTGGTGCTTTGTGACTGCCTGGAGGGGTGGGATAGGGAGGGTGGAAGGGAGGGAGACGCAAGAGGGAAGAGGTATGGTAACAAATGTATATGTATAACTGATTCACTTTGTTATAAAGCAGAAACTAACACACAATTGCAAAGCAATTATACTCTAATAAAGATGCAAAAAAAAAGGAACATGCAGTGGAGAAAAGACAACGTCTTCAATAAGTGGTACTGGGAAAACTGGACAGGTACATGTAGAGGTATGAAATTAGAACACTCCCTAACACCATACACAAAAATAAACTCAGAATGGATTAAAGACCTAAATGTAAGGCCAGACACTATTAAACTCTTAGAGGAAAACATAGGCAGAACACTCTATGACATAAATCACAACAAGATCCTTTTTGACCCACCTCCTAGAGAAATGTAAATAAAAACAAAAATAAACAAATGGGACCTAATGAAACTTCAAAGCTTTGGAACAGCAAAGAAAACCATAAACAAGGTGAAAAGACAACCCTCAGAATGGGAGAAAATATTTGCAAATGAAGCAACTGACAAAGGTTTAATCTCTAAAATTTACAAGCAGCTCATGCAGCTGAATATCAAAAAAACAAACAACCCAATCCAAAAATGGGCAGAAGACCTAAATAGACATTTCTCCAAAGATGATATACAGATTGGCAACAAACACATGAAACAATGCTCAACATCACTAATCATTAGAGAAATGCAAATCAAAACACAATGAGATATCATCTCACACCAGTCAGAATGGCCATCATCAAAAAATCTAGAAACAATAAATGCTGAGAGAATGTGAAGAAAAGGGAACCCTCTTGCACTATTGGTAGGAATGTAAATTGATACAGTCACTATGGAAAACAGTATGGAGGTTCCTTAAAAAACTACAAATAGAACAACCATATGACCCAGCAATCCGACTACTGGGCATATACCCTGAGAAAATCATAATTCAAAAAGAGTCATGTACCAAAATGTTCATTGCAGCCCTATTTACAATAGCCAGGATATGGAAGCAACCTAAGTGTCCATCAACAGATGAATGGATAAAGAAGATGTGGCACATATATACAATGCAATATTACTCAGCCATAAAAAGAAACGAAATTGAATTATTTGTAGTGAGGTGGATGTACCTAGAGTCTGTCATACAGCATGAAGTAAGTCAGAAAGAGAAAAACAAATACTGTATGCTAAAACATATATATGGAATCTAAGGAAAAAAAATTTAAAAAGGTCATGAAGAACCTAGGGGTAAGACGGGAATAAAGACACAGACCTACTAGAGCATGGACTTGAGGATATGGGGAGGGGGAAGGGTAAGCTGTGACAAAGTGAGAGAGTGGCATGGACATATATACACTACCAAATGTAAAACAGATAGCTACTGGGAAGCAGCTGCATAGCACACAGAGATCAGCTCGGTGCTCTGTGACCACCTAGACGGGTGGGATAGGGAGGGTGGGAGGGAGGGAGACACAAGAGGGAAGAGATATGGGAACATATATATATGTATAACTGATTCACTTTGTTATAAAGCAGAAACTAACACACCATTGTAAAGCAATTCTACTCCAATAAAGATGTAAAAAAAAAAAAAAGAAAAAAGAAAATCTACGAACAACAAATGCGGGAGAGGGTATGGAGAAATGGGAACATTCTTGCACTGTTGGTGGGAATGTAAATTGATACAGCCACTATGGGGAACAGTATGGAGTTTCCTTAAAAAACTAAAAATAGAATTACCATATGATCCAGCAATCCCACTACTGGGCATATACCCAGAGAAAACCATAATTTAGAAAGACACATGCAACCCAATATTCATTGCAACACTATTTACAATAGCCAGGTCATGAAAGCAACCCAAATGCCCATTGACAGATGAATGGATAAAGAAGATGTGGTACATATATACAATGGAATATTACTCAGCCATAAAAAGGAACGAAACTGGGTCATTTGTAGAGACGTGGATGGATCTAGAGACTGTCATACAGAGTGAAGTAAGTCAGAAAGAGAAAAACAAATATCGTACATTAACGCATATATGTGGAACCTAGAAAAATGGTACAGATGAACTGGTTTGCAGGGCAGAAATTGAGACACAGATGTAGAGAAGTAACATATGGACACCAAGGGGGTAAAGTGACAGGGTGGTGGTGGTGGTGGTGGTGGTGGTGGTGGTGGTGGTGTGATGAATTGTGAGATTGGGATTGACATGTATACACCGATGTGTACAAAATTGATGACTAATAAGGACCTGCTGTATGAAAAAATAAATAAAATAAAATTCAAAAATTTTAAAAGAAGAGTAAGAAATGACAAAAATCTGGAATGCGATAAAATAAGAAATGTTAGGAAAGGTCATGGATTCAGTTTAATAAATTACGGTGTATAGAGCAAGGGAGATAAAATAAATAAATAAATAAATAAAGTGATGTAAGGGAAAAACCTACAACCAAGATTACTCTCATTCAGATTCGATGGAGAAATTTAAACCTTTACAGATAAGCAAGAGCTAAGAGAATTCAGCACCACCAAAGCAGCTTTAAAACAAATGCTAAAGGAACTTCTCTAGGCAAGAAACACAAGAGAAAGAAAAGATCTACAATAACAAACCCAAAACAATTAAGAAAATGGAAACAGGAACAAACATATCGATAATTACCTTAAATGTAAATGGATTAAATGCTCCAACCAAAAGACATAGACTGCCTGAATGGATACAAAAACAAGACCCATACATATGCTGTCTACAGGAGACCCACTTCAGACCTAGGGACACATACAGACTGAAAGTGAGGGGATGGAAAAAGATATTCCATGCAAATAAAAATCAAAAGAAAGCTGGAGTAGCAATTCTCATATCAGACAAAATAGACTTTAAAATAAAGACTATTACAAGAGACAAAGAAGGACACCACATAATGAGCAAGGGATCAATCCAAGAAGAAGACAGAACAATTGTAAATATTTACGCACCCAACGTAGGAGCACCTCAATACATAAGGCAAATGCTAACAGCCATAAAAGGGGAAATTGACAGTAACACAGTAACAGTAGGGGACTTCAACACCCCACTTTCACCCATGGACAGAGCACCCAAAATGAAAATAAATAAGGAAACACCAGCTTTAAATGATATATTAAACAAGATGGACTTAATTGGTATTTATAGGACATTCTATCCAAAAACAACAGAATACACTTTCTTCTCAAGTGTCCATGGAACATTCTCCAGGATAGATCATATCTTGGGTCACAAATCAAGCCTTGGTAAATTTAAGAAAATTGAAATCAGATCAAGTATATTTTCTGACCACAATGCTATGAGACTAGGTATCAATTACAGGAAAAAAACTGTAAAAAATACAAACGTATGGAGGCTAAACAAAATGCTAGTAAATAACCAAGAGATAACTGAAGAAATCAAAGAGGAAATCAAAAAATACCTAGAAACAAATGACAATGAAAACAGCACGACCCAAAACCTATGGGATGCAGCAAAAGCAGTTCTAAGACGGAAGTTTATAGCAATACAATCCTACCTCAAGAAAGAAGAAACATCTCAAATAAACAACCTAACCATACACCTAAAGCAATTAGAGAAAGAAGAATAAAAGAACCCCAAAGTTAGCAGAAGGTAAGAAATCATAAAGAGCAGATCAGAAATAAATGAAAAAGAAATGAAAGAAACAATAGCAAACATCAATAAAACTAAAAGCTGGTTCTTTGAGAAGATAAACAAATTTGATAAACCATTAGCCAGACTCCTCAAGAAAAAAAGGGAGAAGACTCAAATCAACAGAATTAGAAATGAAAAAGGAGAAGTAACAATTGACACTGCAGATATACAAAGAATCATGAGAGATTACAACAAGCAACTCTATGCCAATAAAATGGACAACCTGGAAGAAATGGATAAATTCTTAGAAAAGCACAACCTTCCAAGACTGAACCAGGAAGAAATAGAAAATATGAACAGACCAATCACAAGCACTGAAATTGAAACTGTGATCAAAAATCTTCCAAAAATCAAAATCCCAGGACCAGATGGATTCACAGACGAATCCTATCAAATATTGGCAGAAGAGCTAACACCTATCCTTCTCCAACTCTTCCAAAATACAGCAGAGGGAGGAACACTCCCAAACTCATTCTATGAGGCCACCATCACCCTGATACCAAAACCAGACAAAGATGTCACAAAAAAGGAAAACTACAGGCCAATATTTCTGATGAACATAGATGCAAAAATGCTCAACAAAATACTAGCAAACAGAATCCAACAGCACATTAAAAGGATCATACATCATGATCAAGTGGGGTTTATCCCAGGAATGCAAGGATTCTTCAGTATATGCAAATCAATCAATGTGACAGATCATATTAACAAACTGAAGTATAAAAACCATATGACAGGGCTTCCCTGCTGGCGCAGTGGTTGAGAGTCCGCCTGCCGATGCAGGGGACACAGGCGCGTACCCCGGTCCGGGAGGATCCCACATGCCGCGGAGTGGCTGGGCCCGTGAACCATGGCCGCTGAGCCTGCGCGTTGGGAGCCTGTGCTCCGCAACGGGAGAGGCCACAACAGTGAGAGGCCCGTGTACCGCAAAAAAAAAAAAAGTGACAATCTCAGTAGGTGCAGAAAAAGCGCTTTTGACAAAATTCAACACCCATTTATGATTAAAAAAAACACTCGAAAGAGTAGGCATTGAGGGAACCTACCTCAACATAATAAAGGACATATATGACAAACCCACAGCCAATATTGTTCTCAATGGTAAAAAACTGAAACCACTTCCTCTAAGATCAGGAACAAGACAAGCGTGCCCACTCTCACCACTATTATTCAACATAGTTTTGGAAGTTTTAGCCACAGCAATCAGAGGAGAAAAAGAAATAAAAGGAATACAAATTGGAAAAGAAGAAGTAAAACTGTCACTGTTTGCAGATGACATGATACTATACATAGAGAATCCTAAAGATGCTACCAGAAAACTACTAGAGCTAATCAATGAATTTGGTAGAGTAGCATGATATAAAATTAATGCACAGAAATCTCTTGCATTCCTATACACTAATGATGAAAAATCTGAAAGAGAAATGAAGGAAACACTCCCATTTGCCACTGCAACAAAAAGAATAAAATACCTAGGAATAAACCTACCTATGGAAACAAAAGACCTGTATGCAGAAAACTATAAGACACTGATGAAAGAAGTTAAAGATGATACAAACAGATGGAGAGATATACTATGTTCTTGGACTGGAAGAATCAAGATTGTGAAAATGACTATACTACCCAAAGCAATCTACAGATTCAATGCAATCCCTATCAAACTATCAATGGCATCTTTCACAGAACTAGACCAAAAAATTGCACAATTTGTACGGAAACACAAAAGACTCCAAATAGCCAAAAACAATCTTGAGATAGAAAAACGGAGCTGGAGGAATCAGGCTCCCAGACTGCAGATACTACAAAACTACAGTAATCAAGACAGTACGGTACTGACACAAAAACAGAAATATAGATCAATGGAACAGGACAGAAAGCCCAGAGATAAACCCACACACATAAGGTCACCTTATCTTTGATAAAGGAGGCTAGAGTATACAATGGAGCAAAGACAGCCTCTTCAATAAGTGGTGCTGGGAAAACCAGACAGCTAAATGTAAAAGAATGAAATTAGAACACTTCTTAACACCATACACAAACATAAACTCAAAATGGATTAAAGACCTAAATGTAAGGCCAGACACTATCAAACTCTTAGAGGAAAACATAGGTAGAACATCCTGTGACCTAAATCACAGCAAGATCCTTTTTGACCCACCTCCTAGAAAAATGTCAATAAAAACAAAAATAAACAAATGGGACCTAATGAAACTTAAAAGCTTTTGCACAGCAAAGGAAACCATAAACAAGATGAAAAGACAACCCTCAGAATGGGAGAAACTGTTTGCAAGCAAAACAACTGACAAAGGATTAATCTCCAAAATATATAAGCAGCTCATGTAGGTCAATATCAAAGAAACAAACAACCCAATCCAAAAATGGGCAGAAGACCTAAATAGACATTTCTCCAAAGAAGATATATAGATTGCCAACAAACACATGAAAAGATGCTCAACATCACTAATCGTTAGAGAAATGCAAATCAAAACTACAATGAGGTATCACTTCACACCAGTCAGAGTGGCCATCATCAAAAAAAATATCTACAAATAATAAATGCTGGAGAGGGTGTGGAGAAAAGGGAACCCTCCTGCACTGTTGGTGGGAATGTACATTGATACAGCCACTATGGAGAACAGTATGGAGGTTCCTTAAAAGACTAAAATAGAACTACCATATGACCCAGCAATCCCACTACTGGGCATATACCCTGAGAAAACCATCATTCAAAAAGTCATGTGCCACAATGTTCACTGCAGCACTATTTACAATAGCCAGGACATGGAAGCAACCTAAGTGTCCATCGACAGATGAATGGATAAAGAAGATGTGGCCCATATATACAAGGGAATATTACTCCGCCATAAACAGAAATGAAATTGAGTTATTTGTAGTGAGGTGGATAGACCTAGAGTCTGTCATACAGAGTCAAGTAAATCAGAAAGAGAAAAACAAATACCGTATGTTATCACATATATATGGGATCTAAAAAAAACAAAAAATGTTCTCATGAACCTAGGGGCAGGATAGCAATAAAGACACAGACGTAGAGAATGGACTTGAGGACATGGGGAGGGGGAAGGGTAAGCTGGGACAAAGTAAGAGAGTAGCATTGACATATATACACTACCAAATTTAAAACAGCTAGTGGGAAGCAGCTGCATGGCACAGGGAGATCAGCTCAGTGCTTTGCAACCACCTAGAGGGGTGGGACAAGGTAGGTGGGAGGGAGACGCAAGAGGGAGGGGATATGGGGATATACATATGCATATAGCTGATTCACTTTGTTATACAGCAGAAACTAACACAACACTGTAAAGCCATTATACTCCAATAAAGTTGTTTAAAAAAAAAAGTCCATGCTACCCAAAGCCATCCACAGACTCAAGGCAATCTCTATCAAAATTCAAATGGCACTTTTCATTGAAATGGAAAGAAATCCTAAACTTCACATGTAACCACAAGAGACCCTGAATAGACAATGAAATCCTGAAAAAGAACAAAGTTGAAGGCATCACATTTCCTGATTTCCAACTATATTGCAAAGTTACAGTAATCAAAACAGCATGGTACTGGCATAAAAATAGACACACAGGCTAACAGAACAGAGGTGAGAGCCCGAAATAAACCCACATATATATAGTCAACTAATATCTGAAAAGGGAACCAAGACTACTCAATGTGGAAAGAACAGTCTCTTCAATAAATGGTGTTGGGAAAACTGATTATCCACATGCAAAAGAATGAAATTGGACTGCTAGTTTACACCATGCACAAAAATTAACTCAAAATGAATTAAGGACTTAATCATAAAACCCCAAACTATAAAATTCCTAGAAGAAAATATAGGGGAAAAATTCCTTCATATTGGTCTTAGCAACAATTTTTAAGATAGGACACCAAAAGCATAAGCAAATATCAATAAGTAGGACTACATAAGGTTAAAAAGCTTCTGAAAAGAGAAAGAAATAATCAACAAAATGAAAAGGTAACATATAAAACAGAAGAAAGTATTTGCAAACCATAAATCAGAAAAGGGATTAACATCTACAACATATAATGGACTTTACACAACTCAACAGCAAAAAACAAAACAGAACAAAAAAACCTGATTAAGAAATGGACAAGGGACCTAAATAGATATTTTTTACAAAGATATACAAATGGCCAACAAATACATGAAAAGGTGCTGAACATCACTAATCATCAGGAAATGCAAATCAAAACCACAATGAGGTATAATTACACACCTGTCAGAATGGCTATTATCAAAAGACAAGAGTTAAGTGTTGGCAAGAATGTGGAAAATAGGGAGCCAAAGCACACTGTTGGTGATGATGTAAATTGGTACAGCGCTATGGAAAACATGTATGGAGGTCCTCAAAAGATTAAAATTAGAACTACCACATGATTTGGTAATCCCATTTCTGGGTATATATTCAAAGGAAATGAAGTCACTATCTTGAAGAGATATCTGCACCCCTATGTTCATTGCAGCATTGTTCACAAAATCTAAGACAAATCTAACTGTTGACAGATGAATGGATAAAGAAAATGTGGTGTGTGTATATATGTGTGTGTATATGTATATATATGTGTGTATATATATATATATATATATATATATATATATACACACACACACACACACACAAAGGATTATTATTTAGCCATAAAAAGGAAGTTCTGCAAGGTGCAACAACATGGATGGACACTGAGGGCACTACACTAAGTGAAATAAGTCAGACAGAGAAAGACAAATACTGTATGATCTCACTTATATGTGGAATATAAAATAGCCAGCTTTATAGAAGCAGAGTAGAACGGTGGTTTCCAGGGGCTAGGAGTAGGGGAAATGAGATGTTGGTCAATGTGTACAAACTTCCAGTTTATATGAAAAATAAATTCTAGGAATCTAATGTACAGCATGGTGACTACAGTTAACAATATTGTATATTTGAAAGTTGCTATGAGAGTAGAATTTAAATGTTTTCACTACAACAACAAAATTGTAATTACATGAGGTGGGGGATATGTTAACTAACCTTACTGTGGTAATCATTTTAATATATGTGTATCAAATCATCACATCGTACATCTTAAACTTACACAATGTTATATGTCAATTATCTCAATAAATCTGGGGGGAAAAAAAGAACCCAGCAGTTCCTTACACACATAGTTGAAGTTTAACAAATACTTGTTGAATTTTTAAAAATTCAAAAAAAAATAAATGAGGTATCAAACCACAAAAAATATGGAGGAACCTTAAATGCATATTGCTAAGGAGTCAGTCTGAAAAGGATACATATGGTATGATTCCAACTATATAACATTTTGGAAAAGGCAAGAGTACAGAAACAGTAAAATGATCAGTGGTTACCAAGCGTTTGGGAGAGGGATAAACAGGTAGAGCACAAGGGATATTTAGGGCAGGGAAATTATTCTGTATGATACTATAATGGTAGATATATTATGTATTTGGCAAAAGCCATAGAATTGTACACCACCAAGAGTGGATCCTAATGTAAACTATGCACTTTAGTTAATAATGTATCAATACTGGTTCATCAGTTATAACAAATGTACCATACCAATGCAAGATGTTAATAATAGGGAAAACTGGGCATAGTAGAGGGCGGGCGGGTGTATATAGGAACTCTGTACTTTCTGTTCAATTTTTCTGTAAACCTAAAACTGCTCTATTAATTAAAATGATTTAAAACAGGAAAGTATGACAACTATGTCCCATCAAATAGAGAATATCAACAAAGAGAAATTATTAAAACAAAGAATCAATCAACAATGTATGAAGGATTTCAATTTCTTCACATCCTCCTCAACATTTGTTATTGTCTGTCTTTATTATTAGAGCCACCCTAGTGGGTGTGAAAGGGTCTCTAATTGTGGCTTTGATTTGCAGTTCCCTAATGACTATTTACGTTGAAGATCTTTATGTGCTTACTGGCCATTTCTTTATCTTCTTTAGAGAACTGTATATTCAAATCCTTTGACCGTTAAAAAAAATCAGGTAACTTTGCCTTTTATTTTTGAGTTGTAAGAGTTTTTTATATATTCTGGATAGATGTCCCTTATCAGATATATAATTTGCAAATATTTTCTCTCATTCTGTGTATTGTCTCTTCACTTTCTTAATGGTATCATTTGTACAACAAACATTTTTAATTTTGATGCAGACAATTTGCATATTTTTTCTTTTGTCATGTTTTTATGTCACAGCTAAGAAAAAAATTGCCTAATTCAAAGTCATGAAGATTTACTCTTATGTTTTCTCTAAGAGTTTTATAGTTTTAGCTCTTACATTTAGGTCTTTGATCCATTTAGAGTTAATTTTTGTGTATGGTGTAAAAAAAGTTTCAACCTTGTTTTTTTGTATATGTATGTGGATATCCATTGTGCCCACACCATTTGTTGAATAGACTATATTTCCCTCTTTGCATTTATTTGGCACTCTGTTGAAAAATCAATTGACCAGGGACTTCCTCGGTAGTGCAGTGGTTAAGAATCTGCCTGCCAATGCAGGGGACACAGGTTCAATCCCTAGTATCGGAAGATCCCACATGCCGCAGAGCAACTAAGCCCGTGCGCCACAACTACTGAGCCTGCGCTCTGGAGCCTGCGAGCCACAACTACTGAGCCCATGTGCCACAACTACTGAAGCCCACGCACCTAGAGCCCGTGCTCTGCAACAAGAGAAGCCACTGCAATGAGAAGCCCGCACACCACAACGAAGAGTAGCCCCCACTCGCCACAACTAGAGAAAGCCCACACGCAGCAACGAAAACCCAACACAGCCAAAAATAAAATTAATTAATTTTAAAAAATCAACTGACCATAAATGTAAGACTTTATTTCAAGACTCTCAATTCTATTACACTGATCTATATGTCTAACCTTACACCAGGATAATGCTGTCTTGTTTACTACAGCTGTGTAGTAAGTTTTGAAATTGAGAATTGTGAGTCCTCCAACTTTGTTCTTCCTCTTGAATACTGTGTTAGCTATTCTGGGTCCCTTGCATTTCCACATTAATTTTATGATCTCCAAAGCTTTACTCTGAACACATATCAGTTACCCAGCTTCTGTGGACTGTGACTATACCAGAAGTCTGAAGTTACCACTAGAGGTACTAAAAAAAGGCTCACTTAACATCATCCCTTTAAATTTAGTAGCTTAAGAAAGATGAAAAGAATGTCCATGCCTAAGGTGGAGGAAAAGTAGAAGTTTAGGGTAAAGCAGTCCAGTAGTATTTCACCTTGAAACCCAAGAAGCCAACAAGACCTAGAAGGGTTGGAAGTTAAGAGGATTCAGGGAAAGTTTAAAAGGAGGATTCAAATCAATGTCTGAATATAAGGGTAGGACAGAAGAATCTTACAAAGGAAAAAACTATTAGTGAGTATACGTCCTATATTACAACACTTTTCTTTTTTAAAAAGCTTGTTTTGACAAGTCTACTTTACTATTAATGTTACATTTTGCTGTTCTAATGAGGGATTAGGTTTTTGCAAAACCGATTTAAAGATTCATGGCTGGAGTCTGGGTCTCAAGCAAAGTACATTCCCTTAATTTAGGCCATATGACTGAGGAACCAGTTTATCTATTAGTAGTATATCTAAACTACAGGAAAAGTAGCCAAGAAGGAAAAGAAAAATTAACCCTTAAGTTATGAAACCCCAAACATCAATATATAAAAGGGATGACAAGTGTGCTGCTTCTATCCATGATTACCTTTTAAGTATTCACAAAAATCACATCAACATATTCACCTTCAAAGATGCTGGTTTAAATCAATTTAATATTTGAATTGTTTGAAGAGCATAATAAAGTATTCAGGAAACTAAGCTTAAATTACTTAACTTTTTTTTTTTGGCTCTGGCTCTTTTGAATGGGAGGATTTTGCCCCACGGCCATACCAATTTTATATATCCATTTATTCGGGTGCTCACACTTGTGACAGTTATAAATTTGGCACTCATCAGACATTTGGTGCCTGAGCAAAATCCAATCACATGAGGAAGCAACACAGGTTGTTGACTTTATAACAGGTATTCTTAGACTTGGTTTGGTTTTTGGTATCTGCTATTGACTTTAGAAATAGCATATGGCTTCTAAAGGTGAAGAAAAGGCAGGGTAAAGATTAATATTTCTTTATGTGTAACTTTTCTACAAACTATTAGATTTAAATTAGAATATCTCAAGAACTCAGCATAATAATGATGGTTGGGGGCCAGAGTTGACCTGTAAAATAAAAAATTACACCAAAAATACAAGGAAATACTTCTCTTAGATATCAGAAGCTTATCTTAAAATAGGCTCCTGTTCATAGCACGTAATTTTAAATTAGCGCTAATTTTATTTTTAATAAAATTTCTGAGTTCCTAACGTTGAAATAAATCTACTCCACACAGCCTAATTTATATTATAGTTACAGAAAACATATTACTTTATTCTTATTAAGGCAAACAAACACCAGTTTTGTGGGTTAAACTCATTCTTATCTGCATTATTGTGTAGGATAAGGAAGCCATTACTTCTAATTTTAAAAACTTAGAAAGATAGGGTTGGTTATGAGAACTAATGAAACAAGTATGTTTATATATGCTTTGATAACCTGTAGAAGATATTTGCCCTTCTAAACACTTCAATGCATACATAGCTCAACTTCTACGTCTTCTTGACATTGTATAGTTCCTATGATCCACTTATAATGTAGTCTCAAAGCATCAAGTAAAGGATCTTTAGCAGTATTTTCCCTCTTAGGCCACTTTGCTTAAAATTAAGCTAAAAGGGCCCACTTTTATTTCATTTTGTATAGTTTTGAAAAATTACCATATCTGGTAATATTTCTTGAGTATATGTGTTAATAAAAAAATTAAAAATTAATGTGTCTTCTAAGCATTTGATTAGAATTTTTCAAAACCCATGTATGCACCCAGATTTTAACATAACTTAACAAAATGTGGAGAATTTTAATTGACATATTTAAAAATTTAGACAGAACTGGTATGTACGTACAATCCCAATTGTTTCTGGGAGCATTTGTTCTTTGTATCACATTTTGATGTACTCACAGGAAAAATTTCCTAGTCCTTCCTGTATTCATATTTAGATTTGTTGATTTAAATTTCTTTGAGATTTAGAATAAAAAGTCTTGCTGTTTGTGTAAATTTTACCAGATTGGTAAAATTACAGAATATAATTTTTTTCTTTTTGTTTTAGTATGCTAGGTATAGCTATAAAATAATGTAACTACAATTTCTGTCATTTAGAAATCAAATGGAACCAGCTCCTGTTTAACAAGCTCTCTCTTTACTATTTTAAAAAATGTACTATAAATAAAGCTAGACATATACAGATAATACTAAAACAAGTTAATATTCTCCCTCATTGCTAAGATAAAAGTCTTCAGGGAAAATAGAATGTTACGACGATTTAAAAAAAACACATTTCCAAGGACCCAGTATACCAACTGGTATTTTGTACATATCTTTATTAAAACCTTTAAAAATGGTTAAGAGAAACTAGAAAGCTTAGAACTTTGACATACATCTGAAAAGATGGTAAACATTTTGAAACAAAATCCTTTCTTAACTGCTGAGCATATCCAACTATTAGAGGGGCCTGAGAGTTTTCAGGGGAAAAAATTCCAGTTATTCAGGTTTAAGAGACACAGATAAATTACAGAAGGAAAGATAAGCAGAGCATTACACCCAACATACAGACTGAATCTGAAATGGACTAGGACAGAAAAACAAAAGTGAGATAAGCAAGAATATGGGAGCAAGACTGATCAGATTTTACTTATGTCCTCACATCAAACTATGGTATATCCTGGGTATATATTTGAAGAGAGTGAAAGATTAGTAAATTGGGGCAAGAAAACTCTTAATGGCCAACATGAAAGTTCTGTGTCTGGAACTGAGATACACATATTTTTTAAAATTATGTTTTCATTGTGCTTTTCTATTATCAAAGGAAGAGTTAGTCTTGTCAATCCTGCATTCTAATTGACTTAGCATAACATTTTCAGTCTCTGCTCTGGAGAAAGAAGTAAAAGCCTCTATAATCCAATCCAAGTAAAATAATATAGCCAATAAAGCCAATGCTGATTTTTTTCTTTGAATTTTTAATTAAAATATAAGTAGTGGGGGCTTCCCTGGTGGCGCAGTGGTTGGGAGTCTGCCTGCCGATGCAGGGGACGCGGATTCGTGCCCCGGTCCGGGAGGACCCCATGTGCCGCGGAGCGGCTGGGCCTGTGGGCCATGGCCGCTAAGCCTGCGCGTCCACAGCCTGTGCTCTGCAACGGGAGAGGCCGCAGCAGTGGGAGGCCTGTGTACGGCAAAAAAAAAAAAATAATATATATATATATATATATATATATATATACACACACATATATATATATGTAGTTACAATGTGATGTTTTATCAATCTATTAAAACATGAGATTCCTTGGCATTGAAAAAGAAAATTAATGTGAACTGAAACTATCTACATTTCCATAAAAGACAAACATCAAAATCAGGCTTTTAATCACCCTCTCTGCCAAGAATATTTGTCTTCTCTAATATTTTACTAGTAAATAGATATGTCACTATTTTGCTTCGGCCTAGATTATGCAAATAAGGCTGACCTACTTGATGTTAAATAAAAAGATAGATTGTCTCTCTACAGCAATAAGAGGAAAGTCCTTCTTCAATGCCTTATTGAATTCTCAAATATAGTTTGAGTTGTTAAAAGCCATGTTATGTGAAAGTACAAGGAGTGAATATATGATAAATAGCAAATATAGTCAAGAAAGATCAAATGATAATAATTTTTTAAAAAGTCTGAGTTCCTAAAAAAAGATAAAGTCCTTAATTCTCACTTTTACTTTATGATGTGCCTTAGAGAATATAAGTTCTTTGGTATTCATCTTTCAAAAAAACTCAACCTAAGTATAAATAGGAAAGGTACTACGAATTCCTTTTGAAAGTATGGACCACACAAAACACAAACCTTTTTATCAAAATGACTTGATTGCTAGATACTTACCTCTGTGCTAATATCGTGATACTGAGTTGAAGCTGCCCCGCACTTGAGCCAGAGTTTTGCCACCAATTGCTCAAATTCTTTAACTTCACTGAAGCGAAAAGCTGTTTTTCCTTTGATGCTAATGATGACAGATTTGCTGGAATCATTTGTCTTATCTATAGCTAAGACCTGGGGGATGAAAACATAAATGAATCGCATTTTCCCTTGTTACTGACAAGGTCAGGCAAAATGTGTTTAGCTTATTTTTTTGTGGCTACAAGTTTTGGTCTGTGGTAGGACTTAGTAAGAAATAGACTTTGGGTACTAGTTGTACCACTAATACAAGCAACCTTAGTGCAAGATATTTCACTTCTAAAGGAAAAGTTTAACTAACATGTAACCTTTAAAAATGACAATACAAATGTAAAAATTCAGGGCCGCAATATGAACAATTGATTTCTGACTTACACAAAAGCTATCAATTCTATTCTTTCTGACCATGCGTATCAAATATGATAGTATAAATTTTGGTATCCATGTCATAAACATCTGAGTGATCATGCTCCGTGTTGAGTCATCCCAAACCCTTATCTTGTTTATTAATTTTTAATTTTTTTCTCTTTTCATTTTCAATAAGAGCTGTAACGCTCTTATCCTAGTACTCTTATCCTCAGGAATGGTACTCTTACCCTGAAGAATATAACTGCACTCAAAAATTATTATTTAAAATTACTAAAAGGATGTTGCATATTGAGTTTTTAATAATTTACAGAATTAAAGGGTATTTTACTCTGTGAATGGTAACATTTTTGAACTAAAAACTGATATGTAACTAAATTTATTTTACCTCTCGTAATGGAATGATTACACTACATAGATTGCCATCCTGGCTAGCAAAGCAGATATAGTTTTCTGAGATGCACATTTTTCCATGAGTGTTGAAGTGGCTGAATGGTACCCATAAGAAACATTCATGTACTTCTTTCAAAGTCTCTTCTTTGGGCAGCCTAAAAAAAGCATTAAACTGCTCACTGTGGGCTCGATTTTCCAGACCTCTATAGGAAAGAAAAAAAGGGGGGGCTCAAATGATGACTTCTAAAGGATACACAGGTCCATATTGATTAATCTAAATGCACTGTAAAGCAGAATGATTAAGCATTACATGCTATGTTCTTCAACAAATTATGAAATGGAAGAAACACTGATTCCTAACCAATTTATTTTGTTTGTTCTCTTTTCCAATTTTGTATTATTATTAGTAGATTACAATGCACAACAGTTAGAGGTGATGTAGGTCTTCAAACCATCTATTAAAGGGTGATTTTCTGGAAGATTACTATATTATTATATATTCATAACATGTGAGTATGGCTAAAATCAATCTTGGCAGACAATAATTTTTACATCTGGTTATCAGAAAATCAAAAGAGTTACCCAGTTCAAACAAAATAAAATAATGAAAATTTATGGCATCAAAATTTAGATGGGAAGACTAGTACTTAAAAATAATATTAAAGGGGTTTCCCTGGTGGCACAGTGGTTGAGAGTCTGCCTGCCGATGCAGGGGACACGGGTTCGTGCCCCGGTGTGGGAGGATCCCACATGCAGCAGAGCAGCTGGGCCCGTGAGCCATGGCCGCTGAGCCTGCGCGTCCGGAGCCTGTGCTCCGCAACAGGAGAGGCCACAACAGTGAGAGGCCCGCGTACCGCAAAAAAATAAATAAACAAATAAAATAAATAAATAAAATTAAGTGAAGCAAAAATGTAAATGAATATTTAAAAAATTCAAAAGTAGAGGCAAGATAAAACAACACTTCTTGCACAGTAGTGGGCACAGAATGGGTGTCAATAAATACAGATGATTTGTTAACTGATACATAAGTATATAATAAAAAACAATTGCTTAAAATAGTACAATTTTTCTAGAGGCAATAAACACTTGTGCTAAGCAGCAATGCCATCTGCGGTAGTGAGTAAATTATGCAAGTTCTAACTCAAAGCCAACAAAGTTAAAAACTAAATTTATCCTTCCAGCATATACAATTTGAATATGTGGCAGTTCACCATGTCTTTCAAAAATAATTCTGATAAATATGAACAGAGAACCACATTAATTTTTACTTCACTTAAATTGTAATTTGGTGGGCTATTTCACTGTTACTTAAAAGGATAAGGACTTTTTACATGAATGAAAAGATGTCCATGATACATTATTTTAAGGGGGAGAAAAAGCAGATTGTAGAATAATATGTGATGTTTAGGTCCCCTCCATGCTTTTGGCAAATAGTTTTAATTCATGCATTAAAAGGCCTGGAAGGATATACACTGAATTTAGCTATTGTAATACATATTTGTAAAAACAATAAGCCAAAGCAATAAAGATACTCCAGCTTATAAAAAAGTCATTTGGAGACTAAGTCTAAATAAGCTATTGTTCTTTTTAACTTACTAGAAAAAAGGATTTAGATATATACAATTTTCAATAGGCTCTTTTAAAACTGCACACAGACAAAAATGAATTTCCTATACCTCATTTAAATACAGACTTGGTAATGAATAACTCATTGATAGCTGGCCTTTTAGAATATTTTAAGGGAAATAAAATGGCTAAAAATGTTTGTTTATGGTGGCCAATCAAAACAACCTACAGGGCTTCCCTGGTGGCGCAGTGGTTGAGAGTCCGCCTGCCGATGCAGGGGACACGGGTTTGTGACCCGGTCCGGGAGGATCCCACATGCCGTGGAGCGGCTGGGCCCGTGAGCCATGGCCACTGGGCCTGCGTGTCCGGAGCCTGTGCTCCGCAACGGGAGAGGCCACAGCGTTGAGAGGCCCGCGTACCGCAAAAAAAACCTACAAAAACAAATGCCTCACTATTAACATAACATAAACTGTATTTTTAATCCTTATAGAGTTCTATGTATAATTCATGCACACTGGGACCTAATTTTGGTAATGAGGTGTAAAAAAATTCACCTCGGGCTTCCCTGGTGGCGCAGTGGTTTAGAGTCCGCCTGCCGATGCAGGGGACACAGGTTCGTGCCCTGGTCCGTGAAGATCCCACATGCCGTGGAGCAGCTGGGCCCGTGAGCCATGGCTGCTGAGCCTGCGCGTCCGGAGCCTGTGCTCCGCAACGGGAGAGGCCACAACAGTGAGAGGCCCGCGTATAGCAAAAAAAAAAAAAAAAAAAAAAAAATGCACCTCACTGATCTATTTCCAGAAAAGCAGAAAGGCTCACAAAGGAACCCATATGTATATAGCTTTTAGGAATGGTTTAAGAATAGGCAAGAGGAACAACTGTACCCAAGTTAGGGCTATGTAGCAATCACACAACCATCCAGGTCACTTGTTCTGGTCTATCCATAGGACTGCAGCTTAGGTTTGTCTCATTTACACTTTCCCGTGCAGTCTATACCCTCATCCTCCTTGCCAGAAGTGGTTCTCACTAGCTATTTCTGGATCCTCTCCGCCCTCCCTCCCCTTTGGCATGCTCAGCTCACTTCAGTCAACTGTTCTGAGTGTTGAGCAGGATGAAATGGCTCTGGTCAGTTTCAGCAAACCAAATATAGTGGCAAACAGCTACCAGACAGATACTTCTGATGCAGGCATTAATAATGATTAACATTTATCTAGTGCTTTATATTTTACAAAGTGCTTTCAAACGTTATATTGCTCATTCCTCACAAGTGCTCTCTGAGGTACAAATGACTGCTGAGAAAACTGAGGTCCTGAGAGATTATGACTTGTCCCAGGGTTTCTCTACTCTCATTCTGAAGCGCATGTTCCATTGACTCTACTAACTTACACTTTTAATAAAAAATGAAGCTGCTGGCGGCGGGGGGGATGGTGGGAGAGGAAAATATTGGAAGTTTGGGATTAGCAGATGTCAACTATTATATATAGGATGGATAAACAAGGTCCTACTGTATAGCACAGGGAACTATTTTCAATATCCTGTGATAAACCATAATGGAATGGAGAGGATACTATTTGTGAAATGCACATGAATAAACTAAAAAAGCCCACACATCTATGATTACTCCAAAGAAAAACTATCATATAACATAGAACAATTAAATTTTTTAAAGAACAGTTAACTTTTAATGCTATTCAATGCTACCATTCTTTGGTCAAACAATACTTAAAAAGTAAATATTAATTAAGCTTTGAATACCTTTTAGTAATCTGTAGAGGATCATCAAGGATTGGGTCATTATCAAATGTTTCCTTATCAAAAATTCTTTTTATAGCATAGTTTGCCAGCTGTTCCATAAGAAGGTATGTTTTGTTAATATGCAAAAACATTGAAAAGTAGTGATTCTCTCCTTGGGAACACACATGAATACTCTCTGTCAGTATGACATTTGAAGTCTTTTCAAGTTTTGAGACCGCATCCCAGGAGATAATGAGTTTTACTGCAAATAAGAATTATAAACAGATATGATTAAATTTCTCAATGTTGATTCATATTATCAATCAGGTCTTTCAAAACAATAGGTAACCACTTGAAAAATGCTATGAACAACTAAAATATTTTAGAGTTCAAGATATTAGTTAAAATTTTGAAGCATAACAATGAACATACAATAATTGGTGATCCTAGGAACAGATATAATTTTAAATAATTTTTAATTTTTTCTGATTTGATATTTAAACCTGATATTAAATTTGACATTTCAATTTACACAATTATATAACCATTGGTGTAAAAGCTATACATGTGCTATGAACAGTACTGTTTGATTCTTCTTTGTAGCTGTGAGCCATTAGGTACTATGATTACTATATGTATATTGTATGTTTAAAACAAGTATTAAAACATAGATTAAAGAAAGTAGGTAGTTTAGAACAAGTGAAAGAAAGGAGTCACATGCTAGATCACCATCATCATTTAATATTCATTTGTCTCCCACAATATGCAAGGCATTCTATACACAATTCTAATGGTTCTTATGTTAAACAACCAGTCTTAAAAGTATTCTTTCCCTAGATGAAGTGAACTTTTTAATGTACAGTTTAATTACCCTTAATATCTATCCTATTACTTTATATGCAACCTAACACCACCACAGAGTTGATAGGTCAGTCTGCAAGTTCAAAGTCATAGTAAGCAACAGAAACCACTTACTTTCTGATCCCAACAAAAAAGAATAGAAGCTCAGAAAGTTGGTGCTAAGATATAGCCAACCCTGACAAGGAACCCGTCCTTTCCAATAACTGCATGAGTAATAGGTCACTAACTTTTCCTGCTCTGGTAAACCAAAACATTTTTCAAATTTCAAAAGGGCTTCTCGAAATTTCTCAGGGTCATCTTCTTTTGCAAAAGAATGTTTTCCCTCTTCAGCAATTAATCCCTAAAGGAGACAAAATATTTTCTGAAAATTAGTAATTACCTACCAACAAAAATATCTCTCACATATTTAAACAATTCATTGAATAAAACTGTGTACACACACACACACACACACACACACACACATGCATGTGCACACACATCTCTTAGGACAGAGGTGAGCAGATTTTGTTTAATTTTGTAATTAGGCTTTTTCTAATGCCTCACAAGGAGCTACCACAAATAGAGGTGCTAAATATTATTTTGATTGAGTGAAGGGTTCATTCAAACTGCAAACACAAAAGATTCTGAAATGAAAATATCCCTAATAGCACTCACAAGGGCACCAAAGACTAACTGCTAACTTTACAATGTCTTTAGTTCTGATTCTGATATTCATATATGTGCTTCTGCCAATCCTGAAAGGTGTCAGTAAAACAATGACCTGCCATGCAGCTTCGATCCTCAAATAAGAGGGTCAAAGACTTTAGTATTCCATCTACAAAATATATCCATGCCACTTACTCTTATCTTTCCTTGTACAAAATTAGTAATATCTTCATTAGAATCAAACACAGACAAGGTCTTCATGATATTTTGTTCTAACCATTCCCAATGTTTGGTTATTTCTTCTCTGTTGGCTCCTGATTCATAATAAAAGAGAATGGAAGACTCAAAGAAAACTCCACACACAAAAAACTGCTCTTGATATTTATAAGCTTAGTTTTAAAAGAAATAAAATTATATTTGCTCATTTTCAAAAATGATCATCATAAAAGAATAGGGTACTACATTTATTCTCTATTTCATCACTATATGTGGGTAGGAACGCTATAAGTAGAAAGGATAAAATATTTAAGGAAAGTGGAGAAAAGTAAATACAACTCATGAGAAAAGATATAAAATTCTGAAAACAAGGTGCCAGTAACTGGTGCCTACGGTAACCAGTCCTTTTAAGAGAATATATAGAGTACCAGAATATAAATAAACATAATTTAATCTTTGGCCTTCAAATAATACAGTCAGTACTGTGCCTATCTGTGTGACTGAAAACAGCATGCACATGACAATCCTATGCACACTGTGTATATGTGGATTTCAACTGTGGCAACTCTATCTCAGAAAGTATGAAGCCTTTGCTCAGAGTCAACTCCTTCATTAAAAGGTCTATTCAACTTAAAGAAATTTTATGAAAGAGGTTAGAAATCCTGTAGCAAGGTTAAATCCTTGTGACCTCCTGCATCAGTGCTAGGTGGTTTATTGAGGGTCAGACTAAATAAATACTACACTTAGCTCTGGGTTGTTTTGGCTTGAAGAACATTTCAATATCTATCAATTTCCCCCTATAACCCACATACCTTTAAGATCTCTCTAGCACTGCAGATTATACAAATCTCATTCAAAAGAAATATCCTGACTTCTAAGTACGTTTTATAATATATGGAAGAGTGATACATTAAAAAATTTGACACTGCAAAATCGCCTACTTCCTACAGTTCAGTTAGAATTGTATTCATGTTTCTCAAGTCATCATACCATGTGTAATATCTTTCTTTAATGAACAACAAATAAAAGCCATGGGGAAATTTTAAGGCCTTTATTTTGGTCCTTTAGGTATAAAGAAGCTTCATTACTAGGTAACTACCATATTTCTGTATCAGGTTAATTTGGGGGAATAAGTTGTATTATCATCCATTTTTTTAAGTAAAAAGGGTATTTTTTTCTAAATAATTTCTACCAACGAGATTTAGAGTTGAGGTTATAGACATCTCATGATGTCAGCAGGTGTAATATCTTCTGCATTTAGTTTAAACAGCATTCAATTTAAAAGAGCCAGGAGAAAACACTCACCAGAAACACTAAAGGAAGTTTAGAGGGAGATGCACAAAACAAGCCACACATTTAAAAAAATTAATTGTATGCTGTATGTTCACACATATGAACTGTCCAGAAATTGACAGGCTTTTAGTTTTTTTAAAAGTATGTATACTTAAAAGAAGAGGGGGGAGAAGGGAGAAAGAATGAGAAAAAGGCAGCCTTTCAACATTAAAAAAGCCACAAATCTCGGATTCTAATTTAAACCAACATTGTAATGGCATCATAAAAGAAGTAAACTGTCACTGTACTTTTTTTAATTTTGAGTTTCTTTGTTAGGAAGAACCATCCTAATTCCTTTTCTACTACAAAAGATATATGTGGAAGCATCTGAACCACCCCAGCATAGATGAATATGTAGCATTATGTGTAAGATATTCCTTCATATTTCAAGGATATGGTGCCTTTTGCGAGAAAGTCGGTGTGTAACTAAAAAAGGTTCAGATTTTTAGGCTTAAATTTTCTTAGGGATCAACCTTTAAGTTTTGAACTTGATTCTCCTCATCTGAGTTATTAGAGATGAAACAAAGTACTTCATGGGGGAGGTTCTCATCTTCCTAGCAGTTGGGTTAAGCAGGAGAGGTATTGGGTTAGCCAAAAAGTTCGTTTGGGTTTTTCCGTAAGATGGTATGGAAAACCCAAATGAACTTTTTGGCCAACCCAATAAGTTGAAGAAAGGAGTCATACAGCAGTAGCACTAAGCAAAATTTACTCTGAATCAGCACTGCTGGAACACATGCTTTAGGTCCCTCACATTAATGGATTTTTAAAAAATAATTTATAATCCTTCTTAAATAAATATCTTTCTAGTCTCTCAAATAGAGCTGCACATTTAACTCGTTTCTAAATCAAAACAACTGGGGAGATTCTATTCCCATATAAGTCATTACAGAGTATTGAGTAGAGTTCCCTGTGCTATACAGCAGGTTCTTATTAGTTATCTATTTTATATATAGTAGTGTGTATATGTCAATCCCAATCTCCCAATTTATCCCTCACCCCCCCACCGTTTCCCCCTTGGTAACCATACGTTTGTTTTCTACATCTGTGACTCTATTTGTAAATCAACTATACTCCAATAAAAATCAATTTTAAAAAAAAACAAAACAACTGGGAAGTATAAGTAAATTTAAATATTCAATTTCTTAAGATCCTTATTTGTTTGAATTCCATGTTTTAAAAATCATACTCACCACAAGCAATTGACAGGTAAACTTGAGAATCTGGTGTCTGATGTAGGATGCGAAATGGAGCTACTTTAGCAGTGGAGTCTAAGACTGAATCCAGAGTCCCAACCAGAAGCCCTATTGTAATAAAGAGACTGTTGAAACAAGGATTTTACAAGAGATAAAATCAATATCGCTTCATATGACTAACAACCAATGTTTTTTTTTAAATTTCTAGCCCAAAGCTTCCTTATAGAGATTTTTCTTAAAGAAAAAATATACTCAGAATGAAGAGATCACGC
Organism: Phocoena phocoena; assembly: GCF_963924675.1. Classification (NCBI taxonomy): domain Eukaryota; kingdom Metazoa; phylum Chordata; class Mammalia; order Artiodactyla; family Phocoenidae; genus Phocoena; species Phocoena phocoena. Next base: position 90,211,976 of record NC_089240.1, on the reverse strand, counting down.
TGCTCCAATGTCAGTAGTTCTTGAAAATGTTATCTTTCAATAAAAGAATAAGTCAGGTTCAGTTGTCTAAACCTCATGATATATTTGCAGCACTTATTTACCTCCTTTACAAGGTTGTGTATAGAGCAGATAAGAATGTAGATTCTGGGGTTTCCCTGGTGGCGCAGTGGTTGAGAGTTTGCCTGCCGATGCAGGGGACACAGGTTCGTGCCCCGGTCTGGGAGGATCCCACATGCCGCGCAGCGGCTGGGCCCGTGAGCCATGGCCGCTGGGCCTGCGCGTCCGGAGCCTGTGCTCCGCAATGGGAGAGGCCACAACAGTGAGAGGCCCGTGTACCGCAAAAAAACAAAACAAAACAAAACAAAAGAATGTAGATTCTGGTACCAGAGATTACCTAGGTTTGAATCCTGGCTCTGGTACTTACTTGTGTCAACTTGAGCCAGTTGTAATTACGTTTTCTTCATCCTCATTTGTAAAATAAGGGGGTAAAAATGGAGCCCACCACAAAAGGTTGTTGTAAAGATGAAATGAGTTATTATTACACATAAAACACTTAGCACAATGCTTAGCACATAGCAGAAGACTCAGTGTTAGCTAATACTATTATAAGAAAACAATGGATATTTAAACAAGATAAAAAACCTTGATTAATTAAAATGCTTAGGTAAGGGGAATTTCTTTTTAACATTTAATTTCTCAATTTGGAATTCAAGGCTTTGATCATTTAGCTTTTTCAATTTAATTATCTGATATTTCCTACTCCTCCCTAGAATAAAGTTTGCTGTTTTCTTAAACAACTAATTTCTCCCTTAAAGTCTTTGCTAAGCAAGTCTCTTTTTAACCTAGAAATGCTAACGCAAGTCTTGTAGCCCAGTCTGGCTAATCCAAATTCTACATTTTCTTCAAGACCCAATTCCCCTATGAAATCCTCACTGGCAACCCCAAACAATTATGCCTTCCCTTTTGTCTGATTACTTATGGCACTTAAAGTCTATATGATACAACCTAGAATTCTGATTATTAGGCTAGTTATTACAACTACTTTCTAAGTGCTTCATGTGTATTTATCTTACCTCCTTATCTAGATTATTAGTTCTCTGGGGACAATAACCATGTCTTCTACCTCTGGGTTTGTATTCCTAACTTTCAACATATTGCTGGACACAACAGGAGCAAAATTTGTTGACTTAACTGTATCAGTGAGATGGCTGAAGTACATAAATTTACCTTCCTTTTCTGGAAGCTTTGATTGGTTGAGTGTTTGTTTTACTTTATGAGGCATTCCTCTTTTATTTAGCATATAGACTTAGAAAAAATAAATCAATTATAAAACAGGCCTTTGGCTATTTCCCTATCTTTACCCACTTAAAAGGAGTTAAGACTTCAAGCAAGCTTTGAATGAGAAGATAGGTAGGTTGGCAGATGTGAGGCAGGAAGTTATTATAAGCATAGAAGGAGGTAAATTAGAAGACTAGGAGATGGAGCAAAGAAATAAAGAGAAATTTGGCTCAGCTGAAAAAAAAGGGTGCGAAAGTAGATGTAGGAATTGGTAAAAAGTAAAAATAGGGGTCACAAATGCAGCATAACATCAATTAGCAATCTTACAGAGGGTTTTGATAGTGGAGGCCAAGTATCAAGAAAGATTTTGGCAATCACAACACGTGCAGCTTATAGAAAGAAGAAATTATCTGGACTTCCCTGGTGGTCCAGTGGTTAAGAATCTGCCTTGCAATTCAGAGGACGCTGGTTCGATCCCTGGTCGGGGAACTAAGATCCCACATACCGTGGGGCAACTAAGCCCACGTGCCACAACTACTGAGAGCCCGCCTGCCACAAACTAGAGCCCATGCCCTCTGGAGCCTGCACGCCACAACTAGAGAGACGCCCGCGCACCGCAAGGAAGAGCCCGCATGCCGCAACTAAGACGACGCAGGCAAACAATAAATAAGTAAAGTTTGCATAAAAAAAGAAATTATCTGATATGAAAAAGCTTTAATATGAATTGAAGACTAAGAAAAAGAAATATGAACATCCAAACAAATATTATGAAAGAGACAGTACCAGGGAAGAGAGAATGGGAATTAAGAGAAGAGACAGAGGAAGTGATTATATATCAACTAATAATGAGGGAATTACTGAAGAGCTTGAAGATAAAAGGCAAAATCTATCACTTTCAGAGTGAAAAAGTGTAAGAAATTGGAGATCTGGCTAAGAGATCAAGGATAAGGTAAGAAAAGTGGAAGTTGGTGAAAGACAAAGAAATAAACATGGGGGCTTCCCTGGTGGTGCAGTGGTTGAAAATCTGCCTGCCAATGCAGGGGACACGGGTTCAAGCCCTGGTCTGGGAAGATCCCACATGCCGCGGAGCAACTAGGCCCGTGAGCCACAACTACTGAGTCTGCGCGTCTGGAGCCTGTGCTCCGCAACAAGAGAGGCCGCGACAGTGAGAGGCCCACACACCGCGATGAAGAGTGGCCCCCGCTCACCGCAACTAGAGAAAGCCCTCGCACAGAAACTAGGACCCAACACAGCCAATAAATAAATAAGTAAATAAATAATTTTTTTTTAAGTCTTTTAAAAAAAAGAAATAAACGTGGGAGCTAAACATATGCAGCTGGCTTCTTCAGAGCAATGTAATTGAAATTATTCGGGAAATGGAAAAAAGGAGGATGTTCTCAATTTGAAGATGGGAAAGTGAAAATACTAAAATAGATAAAAGAGTGGTAGTAAAAAACAACCAAAAGAGTTAACTATCTTCAGGTTGAAAAAAATGGAATCAAGTGTATGAATGTCTGTTTATATAAATAAACATGCAATACCTTGACAAAACTGTCAAAATAAAGCAGTTCAAACAAAAGCATTCATTAAACACGGCACTGTTAAAGCTGCTGGATTTGGCTTCCAAGAATTTAAGATCTAAAAAAGCTTTCAAAAATTTTTTTTCAAATTTGCGAGGAAAATCATTTATTTCATGTTTACCACATTTTAAATAAAAGTAGCTCAAATTCTATTTTCTTCTTTATATATCCTAGAAAAAGCAGTATTAGAAGAATGAGAAAAAGAACAAAGAGGTAAAGAAAAGTTTGGCTCAGCTGAAAGTTAACAGTGGAAGTGTGGATGTGTGAGGAGGTAGAAAGGAAAGGAGAGGCCACAGATAATCATTCCTGAGTAACAATAACAATTAACTCTTTGATAGAAAGTTTGAGACTGGGGACAGACAAAGTGGTCAAAACCACTGGCAGGAAAGGTCATTTTTTTGCAACAGAAATGTTTGCAAGATTATAAGTGCTTTACACTACGTAGAAAGGAAATTGTTCGGTTTTTGTAAGTGCTTTAAATCAGGCAGTTAGTGTAAAATCATGCAACAAATAATTTGGAAGCTAGTGCTAGAATACATTTCTAGTCACTTGGGGAAGTCTTCCAGCGCATTAAGCTATAATCATCATCAAGTCCCTGCAAGTCATTTAGGAATTAATATGTGCCAGTGTCTGGGTTCTAAAAGTACAAGAAAACAAGCAGACAACTTTGGGTTGCCTTTCCATACACACAGAGGTTTATCATCTGACAGCCTGAATATCCAAGGTCATGAATCAGCCTACATATGGGAAGTTCTATAGCAATATTAAATTGGGAACAGAATAGATACGGTCTCTCAGCTGCATGACAGAACAAGAGATTTAAAAATATCAAGAAATTCAAATCATTCTTTGAATGTCTATAACTGAGTAAGGTATCAATGTTCTAGACCCTATTAAAGGTCTATGTGGTTTTGGTAGCATCCTGACATATAAGTAGCAACAAACTTCTTAAGGAAACTCATCACCATAAGTGATGTGAAATACTTTATTAAATGACACAGCAAGATAACAAAAAAAGCAAGGTTCTGTGATTTTAAAAAATAGGCAATTTACAGGTAATGATTATTGTTCATGAACCAGTTATTTGGATGGATAGAGATAGAGCATCACTGATGTCAGAGATGAAAAACACCCTAGCATGTCATGTAGTACAACTACCCATACATTCGTCTGTTCTATGGTATCCCTGATAGAAAGCCTGGCTTTTTCCTGTAAACTCCAGAGTTCTCCCAAGGCAGCCTATTGCATTAGTGGGAATTTCTACTAATTAGAAAGTTATTTCTAAAATATTTTATGGTTGACCCTTGAACAACACAGGGGTTAGGGGAGGTAACCGCCACACAGTCAAAAATCTGCGTATAACTTCATAGTCGGCCCTTCTTATCTGCGGTTCTACATCCTCGGGTTCAACCAACCGCAGATCATGTAGCACTGTTGTATTTACTGGAGAAAAAAACCCCACATATAAGTGGACCTGCACAGTTCAAACCCCATGTTGCTCAAGGGTGAACTGTATATATCCAGATGTTATAATCAGGGCTGGCTTTATGAGCTTGTGGCCTGTCCATTAAGGCCTCATGCTCAGAAGGGCCCTGTGCTTGCTTTAATACGCTACTGTCACCCATCTTAAAATTCTAAATTTTTGAACAAAGAGCCCTGCATTTTCATTTTGCACTGGGCCACACACATTAGGTAGCCAATCCTGGTTACAGTGGTTATCTCCAGGCAGCAGGATGATGGGTGATCATTATTTTCTTTTTTACACCTACACATATTTTCTGAAATTTTTACAATGAACATTTTTTAACCCTTAAGATAGAAAAATGAAGGTATTTCTTATACACTTAAAAAAAAAGAAAAAGGGGGCTTCCCTGGTGGCGCGGTGGTTGAGAGTCCGCCTGCCGATGCAGGGGACACGGGTTCGTGCCCCGGTCTGGGAAGATCCCACATGCCGCGGAGCGGCTGGGCCCGTGAGCCATGGCCGCTGAGCCTGCGCGTCCGGAGCCTGTCCTCCGCAACGGGAGAGGCCACAACAGTGAGAGGTCCGCGTAACGCATAAAAAAAAAAAAAAAAAAAAAAAAAAAAAAAAAAAAGAAAAAGGAAGGTCTTTCTTAGGATAAGTAAAATGCTATTCAATACTTCCTTGCAACTTTGGGGTAATACAAAACATATGCTCTATTCAGTATGATGGGTCTTCAAGTATTATTATAGCTACCTTGTCTCCCCTTGCTTATTCTTCTCCTCGCCTACCTTAAAATATACCTAGTTCTTTCACCAGTTTGTTGCATGAGATTGTCTGGAACTCTTATTATTTCTTCTATCATTCTCTTAACACACCTATTTGTCAAAGTCTCTTATGAAATGTGCCACTCAACCTGAATACCAGGTAAGATCTGAACAAATGCAGGCTTTTTATATTGTGGGCTACATGGTTCTATTAATGCCGTCAAAGATCATACCAGCTTTTTCAGTCCCTATGTCATATTATTATCATACTAAGCTTGTGATCAACCAATCCACTGTGATCTTCTTCACAAACATAAGCACCAACCTAGGTATTCTCTGTCCTGTACAGCTGATTTTTTAAAAAACCTAAATGCAGTTTACATTTACCTATGATAACTTTTAGCTCACTGATTTTAACTGAGCCTTCTAACTTGTCCAGTTCTATCTGAATCTTGATTTTACCTTCTATGATAGTGATTCTCAACCCTAACTGCAGATTTGAATCATTTGGAGGACTTTCAAAAACTCCTCAAGCTCGACTTTTAAAATTACTAAAGCCTGGAGATTCTAATTTAATTCATCTGGGACAGGGCCCGGGTATTCTGTTTTTTCCTTAACTTTGTATTATAAAAATTTTCAAAAACAGAATAATAAACTAAAACTTCTATGTGCCCATCACATAACTTCAATAATTATCAACATTTTGCCAATCTTCTATCATTAATCCCTTCTAGAGTATTTTAAAGTAAATCCCAGATATCATATCATTTTACCCATAAATATTCCAGTGTCATTTAGTTTGTTTAAAAGGTTCTCAGTTGAATCTACGGCCAGTGTTGAGAAAACTGATCTATGGTATTAACTGTCCCTTTCCATTTTCAGACACCTGCAAATTTGATAAACATTTCTTTTTTATATTAGGTTAATGATAATGATGAACAAGTAGGACCAAGAGCTGAGTGTTGGAGGAAGGGCCACTATAAAAGAGCCAAAGCTTGAAGATGGTACTCATTATCAATGTGCTAGTTTAGTACACTTTCATTTGACAAGTGGCTCTTTCTGCTTGTAAAGTAGATTGAGGACACTGTGTAAGGCAACACTGCTCTAGCTACAGAAGTCATTAAAATGAACTTCCTAATACAAACAAGATTTAATTTCCATTCTAAGTAAAATGTTAGATTATAATTTGGGGCCATAGAAATGATTACTGGAACTTTATAGTGGATTTTGTATCTTGCCTTAAGTTGCCGTATTTACAAAGTCAAACAAGTACACCTTTACTGAATTTTTTATAATCTCAAGTTCATTAAAAGTTGATGAACAAACTAATTAGTAAAATGACAGCACTCTTAGTAGGAAATACATTCAAATAGGAGAAAGTAGTGTTCTCAGTAGAGGTTGTAGGTTTTCCTGTTTCTACTGCTTTTGCTGCCAGTTCTAAGTCCTTAAAACAAGACTGTGAATGCTTATTTTACAACTATCCAATAGCCACAGCTGACATTTTGAAAGCTGCCAACTTTACACTAAGAGCTTTGGAAAACTGTTAATAAAAATAACTCTTTTGTCCTGTTTTCTCTCTCCCTTCATTTTTTTAAAGACATTTACTTGAAAACTAGATATACCTAAGCTCTCCTTTCCTTCCCTAACTGAAATTTTTGTTTCATTAAAGGATTTAGAATTTTTTAAAGGTAAGTAACTGATGACATAAATGGCAGATTACAGTGTCATGGGGATAAAAAAGCATAAATGAACTATTAATCGAATCCAGCTATACTTCTAAAGATTAAAACATGGAGAAATATGAGAATTGTTACCATCTTTATTTACAGCACCTTAATACACTTCAAGACTTATGCATCACTGTACAAAATGAGTAGCCCTCAGAAAATTTTTAAAAATACAACATCTGAATTCCCAGGTGCAAAGCAAAAAGCACGTGTGGCAGCAAATGAAAACTCATACATAGTACAGTGCTTTAAAATCATTATTTAAAAGAACTAAAGCTGGCCCCATGATTTTGGTTAGTTTAAAACAAGAGAAGAACTAATGATTAAAACTTCACTTTTTTATACTGGAGTGAGAGAGGAAAAAACAAGACCATCTAGGCGGGAATTGAAATGGCAGTGGAGACAAAAAACAACAAAGGTTTAATTCTCAGGTCCCTTTGATATTCTCTCTCTGGTTTTCCGGGTTTTCCTCTTCTATAGATGAGGACATTGCTCTTCAACAACCTTTCTGGTTGCTAAGGGCACTGTATCTTGAGTCTCATATTTTCAACCACAAATAAATGAATCTGGAGTACTTGCTGTGTCCCCAACAACTGCCATCTTTTGCTTTTTCACTACCATATTATTCCTCCCACTTAGAATGTCCTCCCCAGTTCTCTCTACCAAACCACAGCCCAGATATTGTTGGTGCTGAGAGATGGCTGATTTAATTTTAAAAAACAATCCAACCTGGCTTTTGGCAAGTTGCTCCACAGATGTCACACTGGGATTCTGCCACCAGAATACCACCTATTGTTATTAATCACTGCTTTTAGGAAATCTTTGTATCATTTAACAGGACATTAGATAAGCATACTTTACACCAGATCTGGTCCTGGAAAATTGCTTTGGGAGTTTCAAATACTCCTCATGCATGACTATTTATAAGCCACTCAAACCAGGCTGATGTTATTACTGACTACCTCAATAATTACGTTTTTTGCTTGCTTACTTGTTTATTGTTTGTCTGTCCCACCAGATTATAAAGTCTGTGGGGGTAGAAACTATTTCTGTTTTATTCATCACTGTATACCCAATACCCAGGACAGCAGCCAGCTACTACCCATTTCTCTGCTTCCCTTCACAGTGAAATTCCCAGACAGAATTATATATATTCACTCTGCTCCCAAAAACCTGCTTGGCTCATATACTCTAGTCCCTCTGGTCGCTGCGCATAGGTTACCTTAAAGAAGTGTTCCTACACCAAATTTATCTAAAATACCAATCCCCTCCCCTCTCTATTACTATACCTTACTTTATTTTTCTTCATATCCTTTACTGCCACCAGCCATATATTATTTGTTTATTTGCCTCCCTCAACTAAAATGTTAGTCCCATGAGAATGGGGATTTTGCTCTGCTCACTGCTGTTATCTCTAGCACCTAAAACAGTGCTTGATTTTTAGAAGACACTAGGTAATTATCTGTTGAATGAATGTATCTTGTAACATCACATTTAGGATTTACTCTTACCTGTCGTGCTCATATGACAGCAGCAAAAGGTGAAAAACTGGGCAGATTTTCTAACATCAAGGTAATATAAAATCCATGTCATAGCTGTACAGCAACATGGTAAACTTTATAGTACCCTTTATTTTACTAATTTTTAGCTTACTTTACATCTATACTCCTTCCACAACTGTCCACCAGAAACACGGGCTCTCACCAGCTGAATCATTATTTCTTCTTCAAGTATTATGTTTTGAAAACTGTAACTAAGATAACTAAAGTTATACATACTCTTCAATACCACTAAGACAAGTGATGCTTATACTTGGATCTACAGAAGCACTGTTTGAGAACTTCTGGGTTTGGGGAAATTGTAGGTCAAAAAGAAATTCTGTCCTGCTATTTTATTCTAATTGCTGTATATTATTTTGATTAAAAACCATAGATGCAGGAATTCCCTAGTGGTCCAGTGGTTATTACTCTGCGCTCTCACCGCCGAGGGCCTGGGTTCAATCCCTGGTTGGGGAACTAAGATCCCAGAAGCCATGCGGCCAAAAAACCACCCAAAAAACCATACATGCATAGTCATTATCATATCAAAATTCTTGAGTGATTAACTATCAGTGTTTTGATTTTGTAGTGATATCACTGCATATTGTATATACTCAAAGTTACTACTCCAAATCAATTTCTATATACAACATGGGAAAAGTAATTACTAGGGAAAATGGTACAAATACAGATCCTCATTTGGTCTTCGGGTAAAGAAAATGGCACTTAACATCTCGTACCTTCATTAATAGATAAATGAACTTCAAATGTCTATATAGTTGCTCAAAGGTTTCAAAACTCATTTGACTCACATAACAATGCCATGAGATAGGGAAAATAAGTTTTGTTCCCATTTTACAAATGACAAAACAAAGCCTTTGTAAAACAATTACAACTGAATAGACACATAAAAATATTAAAGAAACAGGGAAGATAAAGGAAGCAGGGTGAATGGGGTAAGTGGAATCACTGGACTAGGTGGTGTATTCAAGCATTTGTGGATTTTAGCTTGTAGTTGACTTATTTTTTAAAATCTCATAGGGTAACCCCTGGGGAGGGCAAATCACACTGTGCTCAGTTCCCTCCCTGGGACATTTTGATACAGGTGAAATCAAGTAACACATTACCTTTAAAGATCTCTTTGAATGATACAATAAAGAACAACTCTGTAGGTTTTGAAAAATGAAGGATGGTCAGTATCAACACTTTTAAGTCTTGATTCTCTTTTCATTAGAACGACATCTACTTGACAGCAAATATTGATTTCCTACTTACATTATAAATCTCCAATATCTTAACAAAAAAGAAGAAAAGAAAGAAAGAAAAGAAACCAACCTAATTGCATACAATCTACATCATTATTACTTTAACGTAACTCTTGAGGATTGAGGACTCAGGACCCTAAGGTCAACTGGAGTGGTGGTTTCCAGCCTATGCTTAAGGGAGGAAAGACCCCAGCAGCAAGCAGGGGAAGGGAAAGGGAGAGAGAGCAGTGTATTACCAGGTATCTGAAGAAAGGCCCAAAGCTTATAGGTATGCAGTCAACAATCCTTCCAATGGAACAGGATAGAAAGCCCAGAGATAAACCCACACACATATGGTCACCTTACCCTTGATAAAGAAGGCAAAAATATACAATGGAGAAAAGACAGCCTCTTCAATAAGTGGTGCTGGGAAAACTGGACAGCTACATACAAAAGAATGAAATTAGAACACTCCCTAACACCATACACAAAAATAAACTCAAAATGGATTAAAGACCTAAATGTAAGGCCAGAAACTATCAAACTCTTAGAGCAAAACATAGGCAGAACACTCTATGACATAAATAACAGCAAGATCCTTTTTGACCCACCTCCTAGAGAAACGGAAATAAAAATAAACAAATGGGACCTAATGAAACTTAAAAGCTTTTGCACAGCAAAAGGAAACCATAAACAAGACGAAAAGACAACCCTCAGAATTGAAGAAAATATTTCCAAATGAAGCAACTGACAAAGGATTAATCTCCAAAATATACAAGCAGCTCATGATGCTCAATATCAAAAATACAAACAACCCAATCCAAAAATGGGCAGAGACCTAAATAGACATTTCTCCAGCGAAGATATACAGATGGCCAAGAGGCACATGAAGACATGCTCAACATCACTAATCATTAGAGAAATGCAAATCAAAACTACAATGAGGTATCACCTCACACCAGTCAGAATGGCCATCATAAAAAATCTACAAACAATAAATGCTGGAGAGGGTGTGGAGAAAAGGGAACCCTCTCACACTGTTGGCGGGAATGTAAATTGATACAGCCACTATGGAGAACAGTATGGAGGTTCCTTAAAAGACTAAAATAGAACTACCATACGACCCAGCAATCCCACTACTGGGCATATACCCTGAGAAAACCATCATTCAAAAAGAGTCATGTACCACAATGTTCATTGCAGCTCTATTTACAGTAGCCAGGACATGGATGCAACCTAAGTGTCCATCGACAGATGAATAGATAAAGAAGTTGTGGCACATATATACAATGGAATATTACTCAGCCATAAAAAGAAACGAAATTGAATTGTTTGTAGTGAGGTGGATGGACCTAGAGTCTGTCATACAGAGAGAAGTAAGTCAGAAAGAGAAAAACAAGTATCATATGCTAACACATATATATGGAATCTAAAAAAAAAATGGTCATGAAGAACCTAGGGGCAGGACAGGAATAAAGACGCAGACCTACTAGAGAATGGACTTGAGGACACGGGAGGGGGAAGGGTGAGCTGGGACAAAGTGAGAGAGTGGCATGGACATATATACACTACCAAATGTAAAATAGATAGCTAGTGGGAAGCAGCCACATAGCACAGGGAGATCAACTCGGTGCTTTGTGACCACCAGAGGGGTGGGAGGGAGACGCAAGAGGGAGGGGATATGGGGATATATGTATACGTATAACTGATTCACTTTGTTGTACAGCGGAAACTAATACAACATTGTAAAGCAATTATACTCCAATAAAGATGTTAAAAAATTCAGTTGTAAGCATAATTAATGTTTTAGACAGATAATAATATAGATGTATCCCTACCAAAAAAAATAATAATCCTTCCATTACTACCTAGAAAAATTGGTGACACTGACCATCCTTCATATGTCAAAACCTCCTACAAAGCTGTCCTTTATCATTCTAGGAAATCTTTAAAGGCAATTGTTTGCTTGATTTCACAGGGATCCAGGTTCCTGGGAGGGAAAAAAGGAGCGGAGCATACAGTGTGATTTGCCTCCCTAGGGGTTGCCCTATGGGATTTTCTCTTTAATAAGCCAAAATTATATTTATTAATTTACAGTGTATGTGTGGTGGGGGAGGGTTGATCTTTCCTTATGTAAAATGAAATGTCAAGGCCACCATTTGTGCACCCTGGTCCCAGTAATGAGGTACCTGGGAGGCCAAAATTTTACCAGATGGTTCCTTTGTGAGCATGGAATGCAGGGATATTTTGCCAAGGAAAACTGAGAACATTTTCAGAGTTTGGTCCTTGAGCTCGGGGTAGGGAAAAAGGAGAGAAAAGCCTTGTATTTTTGAGGGATGGTCATTAACAACTTTTTTAAAAGGCTACCTTATTGTTTTTTATGTATGTGTTTATTAATTATGATAACTCACATAGTGATTTATTAAGTTTATATAAATATCATAAAACATTTTGAAATGGAAAGCTCATTTCAAACATTACCATGTTCTAGTTTCTACAGATGGTTTAATTTCAAAGTAATGATGCCAAGATGAAAGAAGAGATAAGGAAACATCCTCCATTTTCATGTTTTATTTCTTAGTCTTGTTCTACATCACAAAAAAAGAGGCCTACTGAGGGAGGCTGTCAATCCAACACACAAGAACCTGCTTACACTGTTCAGATACGGAAGATTCAAGAGCAAAATACTCTCAACAAACTATCTAAATTAAAGCTTCCTAATTGGCAGACCTCCCTAAGTCCCATACACTAGAACACTTAATAGAATGTAGCCCCATAATTTCACTCATGTAGTAGCTCCCATCTGCCAAGCAGAGCAAATTGTTCATTTGTGCTTAATAAGCCAAATATGCATAAATTATTTTTAATTACATAAAGCCAGGTGCTAAATTTAGGTGCCAAAGAAAAGTCATCACACTTATCAGACAGGAGGAACAAGGAATAATGCAAGGTAACTGCAAAAATACAGTTACAGAAGGGTGAATTACTTCTCTAAATGAGAAGTAATAAAGTACAGATCACTTTATCTGAAAAATAATCTTATGTATAACAAAAATTTTCACAAGATATTCCACCCTGCTGTGAACCAGGACAATTAAGTAAGATACAGTCAGGCAAATGGTAAGTAATCTACCAGATATCCACTAGAAGTGTTTCAGAAATTTAGAAAAGGATTTAAGAACTCTAACTTCCAAATTAGTCTCTTGCTAAAACCATCCTAGGGTTCTCTGTTGCTCCAATTCCATTATTAGAATGAAAGAAAAAAAAAAGAGTCAACTAACTTCACCAAATCCACAGCTAAAGTCATTACATTGCTGGTGCTTATTGCCAATTATCACATGGCCAAGAAATGAAATCTTAAACAAAGTACAACTATTAACATTTCTAGATGGTCATTATCTTTTCTTCATTAAAAAATATATAAACGAATATCTTAAAGGGGGAGCATGTAACATTGGATTTTAGCAAACAAAATGGACAAAGGCAAGCTTATGCTGGCACACAGTCAAACTCCTGTGAGAGCTAATCCAAATGTGGATTTGTGGTAAAGCACATCAAAGCTTTTGGCTTCACGATTTTAAGTAAGAATACAGTAATCGAGCAGCCATGAAAATCAACACACTTTTGCTCTGGACCACAAAGAACCAAACGAACCTTAAAAACACCTCTTTGTTCCATTCTGATCCATTTTGTTTAATTTACACGAAATATAGTGGTAGCTCTCATGTGGTAATTTCAAGCATCTTGACAATACAACAGATAAAGCAAACATGCAGAGATAACGAACTAACCACAAAATGGGGCTGTGGCTGTTCTCAACATACATGTGTGGCAGAAATCTTGGTTTAGGGCTTCCCTGGTGGCGCAGTGGTTAAGAGTCCGCCTGCCAATGCGGGAGACACGGGTTCGAGCCCTGGTCCGGGAAGATCCCACATGCCGCGGAACAACAAAGCCCGTGCGCCACAACTACTGAGCCTGTGCTCTGGAGCCTGCGAGCGATGACTACTGAGCCCGCCTGCTACAACTACCGAAGCCCGCGCACCTAGAGCTGGTGCTCCGCAACAAGAGAAGCCACTGCAATGAGAAGTCCGCGCACCACAAGGAAGAGTAGCCCCCGCTCGCCGCAACTAGAGAAAGCCCACGCGCAGCAACGAAGACCCAACGCAGCCAAAAATAAATAAATTTAGTTTTTAAAAAAAGAAACCTTGGTTTATTTCTTCAGATAAACACTCTCTTATTCTAAAGAAATGGGGCTAGAGTAAATGGGAGTGGGTAGGATAGAGATAAGAAACTGGTGCAACTGATCCATGCTCTATGAAAGCATGTCAAAGGAATCCCCTCGAGGTCCAGTGGTTACAACTCCCGAGCTCTCACTGCCGAGGGCCCAGGTTCAACCCCTGGTTGGGGAACTAAGATCCCACAAGCCGCGTGGCAAAAAAAAAAAAACTATGTCAAATGAAAAACCAAACACAGAAAGCAAGGAGTGATTATATAAAGAAAATTTGCAACAGTAAAAAAACATTTACTACTACATAACAGTGATTTGATTCTCAAAAAGCTGATTTACTTATTAATTTTCAGGAACACAGTAGTTGTAACAAAGTGAAATACACTTCTTTGGTAGATGAGGCCAGGAGTACCAGAAAAATTCTGGTAAAGTAAGATTATGGGGAACCAAAATATTGTGCTGTAACACTGGGCTGGAAAATCTGTTTTAAATATATTCCGATCTGTTCTCAACGGACTCAAGTGGGTGAATTGTCACTGGGTAATTATGACCATTGATTCTCAAGTTTTAATCTGGTAAACATATATATCTAATAAATGGAAAGACTCCTCTGCAAAATAACACTGGTAATTTTTGAGAATGAGAAAACGACAAAATGTGAAATTTAATCAGGCAATTTTTGTTGCCATATTTTCAAGAGAGCTTTTTCAGACGCTGGATAGGATGAATAGGTCATGCAAGATTTTTTTTTAAATGTCCCATAGAACCTCAAAATTCTCTCCACACTGCTGGGGTCTTGGAAAAAAAAAGGAAATAACAGCACATGTTCATCACCATCTTAACAAAACACATTGATTTGGCTCCTGTTAACTTTCATTTTATCCTCTCATCTCTGAGGTAGACACCATTTACCGGAAGAGAAAAAGCAATGTCCCTCCTCCATGAATCTTTACCCAACCCTTCAGTTATTTGGTTCTAATTACAATTTGCCTGGTTTAGTAGTTAACGGGTTATAATTATAATTTGCCTGGTTTGCTGGTTACTTCCCCCAAACCCGACCCTCTGCCAGATTAAGAGCACTTCAAAGGCAGGGAACTGAATGTTAATTATCTTTGTACCCTAGCATTCCATGTGGCACATAGTAGGCGCTTCAGATTGAATAAATGAAAGAATTTGTCGAATGTAATTCAACAGGAGATTAGGATGGGACTAACATGAAGGTTTTGGGACTCTTCCCTCTTCCCGTTCAATCTCGCTGCTGAATTAAGCCTGGTTCATCACTTCAAGGCCACAATATCAAACTAGAAGTTGTCACGATAAAGAGCTCTGGTCTCCCAATGACCAAAAGTTTGCATGCCCCTGCCCAAGACGACAGGTCTCAGACCAAAACTCTTTGGAGGCTTTAAACACTAGACCCAGACAGAGTTCTTGATTTGTAAATCAAAGAAGTGAAGGCAGGATAGATTAGGCAGGAAGAGAAACTTCCGTTTGTTTAACTGGTCTGCTTACAACCTTGGTTTTGAAAGAAAGGGCATTTCTCTCTTTCCTCCAGAGAGAAATGAATTACGAAGGTTACTTTGAGAGGGGATCCCAAGGATTGAAAACTTGGAGACAAAGTGAAAGATGATAAATCCGAGGGTTCAGCAATTCTGAGACCTACCCCTCACCCTCCCCCGCACTCGGACCCTCCCCGACTCCCTAACCTCTCATTTGATGCCTATTCCTCGAGACAGGATTGGAGCTCCTCCCTTTTTCCTCATCATCCCTCCTCCCACACAATTACACCTCCCACCCCCAGCGTGGCTGTTACCGATGGGGGGCAGGGGAGGGGCTGGGAGGCTTGTGAAAAAAGTTAAGTGCACAACTGCGAACTGGCCCGGGTCACCAGACTAAATGCGACCTGCCCACGTCTAACGCTCGTTACCAGCCCCCTCCCCCATGGAAAGCGACAGGGCAGGGGCTTCAGAAGGAATCCCTCCTCCCTTTCCCCGTTCCACCCAAAGATCGACTGCTGGTCCAGGGAGGCGTTCTCAGGATTCAGTGAGGGCGAAGGAAAGGTGGTGGCGGGAGAAGAACCCCAGTACCCCCCCCCCCGCCCAGGGTTTAGGATCGGGCGGCGGGCGGCGACGACTGTGTCCCTCAACACCTTTTAAGTACCAGCGAACACGGCCCAGAGGCGAGGGGGTGAGGGGGATGGCCAAAGCTTACCTGTGAGCCCCCCGCCGCCTTCCTCCCGGTAGCCCCGACGCCGCTGCAGCACGAAGTAATCGTTGGACCTTTCCATCAGCCACAGCTTCAGCGCATTTTTCAGGAGCACTTCCTCGGGCTTCAGCCACATCGCGAAGAACTTTATGCCGCCCGGAAGCAGCGACCCAGATGCCCTCCTCACCTCACCCCTCCACCCGTTTCCTCCCCTCTACTTCTCCCACCAAATCTGCCTCAGGCGGCAGCCGCTCTGGTTCTGCTTTTCCACACTTCCCCCAACCCTCCCTTCCCTCCCACGTAGGCAGCGAGACTGCCAATTCCCTCCCACAGCGCTACCGCCCGACTGGGAAATAGTCCCGTTCCTTTCCCTTCTGGGAGTTGTAGTTTACTCCCCGCTTTTCTGTACTCAAGCACCTGGAGCTCTGGACTACACTTCCCACAATGCACTGGGGAGAGAACTGGGTTGGGGTGCTTTCAAAGCGGGTCCCGCCACCAGTGAAGTGGATTTTGCCCATCGAAAGTTTAAAGCGTTTTCTAGCAAATAAGTGAGCCCGGGTATAGAAGTGTTGTTTCTTCTCATCCTTTTACAGCCAAGGGTGTTAAACTGTCGAAAACAGTTTCCGGAATTTGGGAGTAACGAACGGCCATTCTGGGAAGGAGCAGTAGCTGCAACTAACGTTTAATGAGCTCTTACGTACAAAAGAGATTTCACACAATGTCTCACATAATCCTGGCAGAAGTCTCACGAAGCATATCTCATTCCCCAACTGGCACATAAATAAACAAATGCGCAGTCGGGTTCGGTGACTTATCCAAGGTCACACAGTAAGTGGAGTTTGATACGATCCCTTGTCTGATTGAGAACCTTCCTTAGATTAAGCTCTTTCCGCGTGTACAATAAGAATATAAAATCTCCAGAAGCCACACAGTGTTGTTTACGCAGCGCTCCTCCCTTCCCAGATTTGTTCTATTTAACTGTTGTAATCAGCCACAGAAAATGTCATCCAACTTTGCTTTACTGGATATAAACAATTTATGAGCGATTTTTTTTCTTTCTTAAACTCTTTAAGAAAAAAAAAATCCCTTTCAGGGCAAGCTGCACCTCTTTGTACCTTGACAACGATACGCAGCTGCTTAAACACTAAGGTGAATGAGGTCAGTGGTTTGTGAGACATCATAGTGAGAAATTACTTGAGGGACGTTTTTATTTACTGCGATAACTAAGCCCACCAGAATTAAAGAGTGCACTAAAAGCGAAAACACGTTTATAGGAAGGAAGGAGTTGGGAGGCAGTCTACAAAAAACAAGGGGCTCTTGGCAAGCTATTTTGAGAATGAAGCCTCAAGGATCTGGCTTTTTTTTTAAATGGGGTGGGGCACACCCGGATGCCGAGTCGTGGAGCCAAAGAATTCTGCCTTGGAGTTGCGTCTGTGTCTTAACCCTCGCAAAATGTGGGCCAGCCCAAAGAAGTCAGGCGTGCGCTACGAGCAGGGATTTTTCTTGGAGGTGAGAAAAAGGTCAATTTGGGATTCTCTCAAACGCAGTCGTTTGTCCGAAGGCAGCTTTCCGGACAGGGTGGGAAGAGGCAGTCTTCCCACAGCCCAAACTGCAATGTATCCTTGGGAAAAGCCATCCTAATTTGGATGTGTATTAAGGAAGATAATTTCTTATCTTCCTGGTGAAAGATCAGTAAATGTGGCAAATGTATCTTCCTTCTTTATTTTTACTGATACCTTTCCTTCCCCTTTTTATTTCCTTCCTCATCAAACCACATTCTTTTCCAATATCCTTAAACTTTAAGAGTTGTAGCAAGGGCTGTGCAGAACTGGATGGTTCCTATGCCTCGTTACTGCGCAACTCCATTCAGATACACCCACATGCTCCCTGTTATAGAATCGGACCCGCTTTTGGCTTAGAGCGGGGGGGCATTTAGCGAGCTCCCGCTGTAGTAAAACATTTCACTGATTATGTAAATAAAACACTTTTAAATTACTCCTGCGATATAAAGTTTTGGCTTGGTCATGCACTATATTTCAAGTTTTTACAAATAAAAGTATTTTTCTGAAAGTGCCTTAAAAAAGCAGAGCATGTCACTCTATTCGATTGTTTATGTTAATGTACATTGTTTTTAGGGACGAAGGACAGGAATTACAAACTGCCATGGATATCGCTGCTGGTACTGTGCTGGTAATATCTATCTATATCTATCTATGACTGTATATACGGATAGTCATTTAACCCTCATTAATAAGTTTGTACATTTTTTACAACCTTAATTTGCAGATGAACAGGAGGCTCAGAGAAGTTAAGTAACTTGCCTAAGATCACATAACTAAATAAACGGCAGAGCTGGGATTTGAACCTGGATTTGTCTGACTACAAACCATGACATATCGTTTATAGCTACCTCAAGGCAACATGTCCAAAGCCAAATTTATTTTTCTAATATCCTCCCTGCCCAAAGTTGTTTCTTCTACCAGCTTCTCATAGTTCAGAGCACCACTGTTTACCAACATGCTCAAGCTAAGAACCTTGGAATAGTCTTTTATTTCCTACATTTAAAAAAATGAAGTATAGTTAATTTACAATATTGTGTTAGTTTCAGGTGTACAGCAGATTCAGTTATACATATATAATTTTCCATTATAGGTTCTTACAAGATATTGAACATTGTTCCCTGTGTTACACAGTAAATACTTGTTGCTTATCTATTTAATATATAGTAGTGTGTACCTGTTATCCCCACACACCTAATTTATCTGCCCCCCTTTCCCCTTTAGGAAGTTTGTTTTCTATGTCTGGGAATCTGTTTCTGTTTTGTAAATAGATTCATTTGTATTTTATAGAGTCCACATACAAGTAATATCATATAATATTTGTCTTTGTCTGACTTCACTTAGTATGATATTCTCTAGGTCCATCCATGTTGCTGCAAATGGCATTATTTCATTCTTTTTTTTTCCTTTTGATTTTTATTTACATCTTTATTGGAGTATAATTGCTTTACAATGGCGTGTTAGTTTCTGCTTTATAACAAAGTGAATCAGTTATACATATACATATGTTCCCATATCTCTTCCCTCTTGAGTCTCCCTCCCTCCCACCCTCCCTATCCCACCCCTCCAGGCGGTCACAAAGCACAGAGCTGATCCCCCTGTGCTATGCAGCTGCTTCCCACTAGCTATCTACCTTACGCTTGGTACTGTATATATGTCCATGCCTCTCTCTCGCGCTTTGTCACAGCTCACCCTTCCCCCTCCCCATATCCTCAAGTCCATTCTCTAGTAGGTCTGTGTCTTTATTCCTGTCTTACCCCTAGGTTCTTCATGAAATTTTTTTTTCTTAAATTCCATATATATGTGTTAGCATACGGTATTTGTCTCTCTCTTTCTGACTTACTTCACTCTGTATAACAGACTCTAGGTCTATCCACCTCATTACAAATAGCTCAATTTCATTTCTTTTTATGGCTGAGTAATATTCCATTGTATATATGTGCCACATCTTCTTTATCCATTCATCTGTCGATGGACACTTAGGTTGTTTCCATCTCCGGGCTATTATAAATAGAGCTGCAATGAACGTTTTGGTACATGACTCGTTTTGAATTATGGTTTTCTCAGGGTATATGCCCAGTAGTGGGATTGCTGGGTCATATGGTAGTTCTATTTGTAGTTTTTTAAGGAACCTCCATACTGTTCTCCATAGTGGCTGTACCAATTCACATTCCCACAAGCAGTGCAAGAGTGTTCCCTTTTCTCCACTCCCTCTCCAGCATTTACTGTTTGTAGATTTTTTGATGATGGTCATTCTGACTGGTGTGAGATGATATCTCACTGTAGTTTTGATTTGCATTTCTCTAATGATTAATGATGTTGAGCATCCTTTCATGTATTTGTTGGCAGTCTGTATATCTTCTTTGGAGAAACGTCTATTTAGGTCTTCTGCCCATTTTTGGATTGTGCTGGCTGGGTAATATTCCATTGTATATATATACTACACCTTCTTTATCCATTCATCTGTTGATGGACACCTAGGTTGCTTCCGCATCTTGGCTATTGTAAATAGTGCTGCTATGAACATTGGGGTGCATGTAAGGAACCTTGGAATAGGCTTTTTTTAAATTAACTTTTATTGGAGTATGGTTGCTTTACAATCAACCATATGGTTGCTGTGTTATGGAATAGTCTTAAACATCTTACTCTCACCACCTCCACTGTCACACACACACACACACACACACACACACACACACCTCTACGTTTTTTTTCAAAAGTCCATCCCATCCTCCTATTATCACTTCAGATAAGCGTCACATCACTTTCCTGCGGCACTATAATAATAGCTTCCCAATTCATCTGTCTACTCCCATGCTTGTTTTCTGATTTATCCAAGCCAGGTATTTATGGACACAATGATATACCACGCAGAGATGAATAATACCTCATTTATCCAGAGGTCAGTCTTCCAGCTGACTCAGCCTTCTAAATCATAGTCTCAAACACCTACGTGAAAAGGTACTAGGAAACCCCAAATCGCAACTCCAAACCTGTGCCATGGAAAGGCTGAGGCTGTCACTCAAGATTCCACTGGATTCTTCATTATTTTTTTTTCCCACTGGATTCTTATTTGAAATGAATTTCACAAGCTTAGTTGATATTTTACAGTCTGCAGCAGGCTTAGGAGCAGTAAGATTCTAGAGGAGAGCCATATAAAGCTGTAGTACGCAAAATACAGACTCTGGACCGGCAACATCTGCATCACCCAGGAGCTTGCTAGAAATTCAGAATCTCAGAAACCTATTCCAGACCTTAGAATCAGAGTGTGCCATTTTAACAAGATCCCCAGGTAATTTGTAGGCACATTAAAGTTTTAGATGCACTAATTGAAAGCAAATTAGATATTTGAAAATCTAACTTCACAACAAATTGGGGGTAATCATGTTTCCATTAAGAGCTAATAGGCATCTTTTAAAAGATAAGCTCTATTAATGAATTTTGGATGACTGAATTGCTTTTTTTAAAGTTTCTATCAGGACATGCCTATTAAAATTTTCTAAGGCAGTGGTTCAGAACTGGGATGTTAGTTGGAAGAGAAATTGCCACTAACTATACATGCTAAACTCAATTTATATATACTACTACTCTAACCATCAAAAATGGTATGTCCATAAGTGTCTCACATTCATGAGATTGTATGTTTCTGGAGGAAAAAAAGTTAAGAACTAGTGAGTAGTGGTTTTCAAACTTTTCACCGAATTGCCTCTAAGGTAGAAGATAATGAACATTTTTCTCTGGTGGTCAAAGTGCCCCCCATAATAATGAACTTCTTTTAAGTTCATTACATTAAGTAGTATGTAAATTTTATATTGTTTAATATGTTTAAAGATATTTTAAAAATCTACTCCAAACAGAAGATACAATGAGTAAGGAAAATTTTTATAACCTAAGGTGATAAAGTTGATCCAGATATTATAGAACATAACTAAAATATTTAGTAAATGAACCAAAACCAGAGGGAGGGAGGAAAAGAATTGTTCCTAACATTCCAGTTGTATTTTTAAGTGTATTTTTACTGATTTACCTGGGAACCATGTGTATTCTTACTTATAAGATAATACAACCTGACTTCTACTAAACCTACAAATGAACTCTCAGAAAACCCCTCCTTCTTAAGTTGGAGACTACCTATACATACGAATACATCTACTGCCACTGTTAAAGGAATCAGCTTATATTTTGACCATGTGAAAATAATAAAGTCTATTGCTCCAAATCTTTTTTCTTATCAAAAGATAATACCAGGAAGAAAGTTCACAAGTGACATGTAATTCCTCTCCTTTGCATATACCCAAGAGAACTGAAAGCATACATCTACACAAAGACTTGTACATGAATGTTCATAGCAGCGTTATCCATAATGGCCAAAAAGTGGTAACGATCTGAGTGTTCGTTAACTGATGAATGGATAACCAAATATGGAATACCCGTACAATGGAATATTATTCAGCAATGAAAAAGAATGAAGTACTGTTGCATGCTTCAACATGGATGAACCTTGAAAATATTATGCCAAGTGGAAGAAGCCAGTCACAAAAGGCCATATCTTGTATGATTCCATTTAAATGTAATGTCCAGAATAGGCAAATCCATAGAGACAGAAAGCTGATTGGTGGTTGCCTGGGGCTAGGAATGGGAGCAGAAACTGAGTGCAAATGGATATGAGGGGACCTTCTGGGGTGATGAAATGTCCTCAATTTGATTGTGGTGATAATAATCGCACAACTCTATATACATTTGTGAGGCATCTTGGAACCATACATTTACAATGGGTAAATTTTTGGTATATAAATTATATGTCAATACAGCTATTAAAAATTTAAAAAGTTATAAATGCCTCCCCAGAAGAAACCCCACAAAGCTTGAAATGATTAATTTTCTAAGAATATAGGCCAACTTTATTGTGTGGCATCACACACACGTACATTTGGCATATTGCCACAGAAGACTGGTTTGATAATCATGGTTCTGAAGTGTTACAAGCAACTGTTTATTCTTAACATGTTTGGCAAAATAAAGAGATTCATTTAACTCATTAACAGCATCCCAAGAATGATACTGCCAAAGAGAAGGCTGAAGGAAAAGGTAACTTTAAAGCAATGAAACGGCCTTATGTCTTGGGTCGTATAAAGATGGACTGACATCATGGTCTTTTTCTAACCTTATATTATCAGTGGTCAACCTCATTATTTACCTTGCTGACATTTAAATATAATTCATGGTAGGTTCAGTTATATTATAATGGCAGCAGTTCCTCTCTATGTAATGAAATATGTAAATGTAAAGTTTTAGTTTTTATTGATCAAATATATCAATGACCATTTACATTAAACCTTTTTCCCTCCTAAATCCAAGCATATATTAAAAGTTAGCATATGATAACTAAACACCAAACACAAACTTTTATTGGAATATTTTATTTACATTTTATATTTAAAGAGAATCAATACAAATCGGGACATATTTACAGCATTTCAAATCAGCGTACAAGAATGCAATGGTTTCATCCATTCTACATTTAGCCAACAAAAATACATGTCTATTCTGCTTTTGCCTAAATTCTGCTGGAATGTGTACTGGAAACAAAACTCTAAAACCAAAGATAAGCCACAGAGAATAGAAGTAAAGTGCATTTTTATAATAGCTCTATTTAACTTTGGTGGATGAAGCTTCAAACTTTTTATTAAGGCACCTGGAATTCTCCCCCTCCCCCAATTCTTTTTCAAACACCAAGAAAATGCATTCACAAAATTTATAGCTACATGGACAGAATTTTAGTTTACCTAATGTTATTTTAGCCCATTTAGGTAAAATGTAAACTCAATTTTCAAAGTCAACATTGTTTGGAAAATATTTTCTACAGAGTAATTTCTGTAGACAAATTCATACACAAAGATCAATTACCAATTTTTGTGTGACTTATTCATAATCATTTTCAAATAGTATGATGATTTATATACTCTGCTTTTGAAAGTCCCATAAGTAAAGTTTGAGAAATAGTTATACAGTGTTTCTGGAAGTACAGTTTTTGTCTATAATCTTTTGTCAAATTGGTGTCACTAATATACCAATCAATCCAGTCCAGTCCATATTCTCTGACAAACTATGCTTGACACTCATATGAAGTACATTTAGCCTAATTTTAAAAACAAAAAATAGTTAAAATGAATATTTTGCTTTAATCTTGTTCTATCAACTTAATGTAGCTTAAATAGACATTTCATGAAGTACTAGCCTAAGTTTGCATTGTTTTTTACATTGCAATTCCAGATCAATATAAGCACCTGGAGAAAAACCCTGACACACATAGCCCAAGCTAAAGTAGTATTATTTGTAATTAAGATACTATCATAAAATAAAGTGATTACAGCTACTCCACATTTTAAAAGCAACATGTTTTTATAAGAAAATTGTTATAAATGGAAAACATGACTACTTGACAAGAGTTTTGAATGTTTAAAAATGTTGCTACACTATTGAGAGGAAACTTGCCTATGAAAAACATTATATAATGAGTTTGTGGAAAAAGTTAATAGGTTAAATATTTTAAGTCATTTAACTATAGCATAATATTAGTCATCTCATCACTTTCAGTATCATTCTTATTAAGTTATTCTAGTTCATTAATAGCAAACTAGGCCCTGATTGGCAGTTCTGTTATTACTAAAGGTTCAAGTTTTCTATTGACACAGATTTTATGATTTAATTTCTCGAACAGCAGTCTCTCGATCAGGAGTTTCATCTTCTTCAAAGGTTGGGTTGTCAACATGAGGGACAACATCCACTGCCATGGAACTTGCTTCATGGTTTACCAGCTGTAGATTTTCATCTTTAAAGAAATGGTAATTTTAGGATGATTTCACTCCTCTCTTCTTTAAGACAAAATTCAACACACGTCTAAGAAGGCTTACTTATCTAATTCCATCATACTCTGATTCTTACGCTCATTCCCTGTTCCTTTAATATGATTTGTGCTGCCTTACATAAAGCACATATGGCATTATTTTGATTTACAATTACAATTTTATTGATTCACACGTGTGCTTACTTGTACCTAGATTATAGCATACTTAAGAGCAAAAGTTATATCTTCCACTTCTCTATTCTAAATGCAATAGCTCTTAAATCACACTTCAATCACCTGGGCACTTTAAAAAATTACCTATGCTGTGCATAGATATATAGATAGATAAATAGATAGATAGATAAATAGATAGATAGATGGATAGATAAATAGATAGATAGATAGATAGATAAATAGAGAGAGAGAGAGAGACAGACAGACAGGCAGAATGACTAAAAAAAATCAACCAGGAAGTTGTGGGGGGCAGGAGTCCCCAAAATGGAATGCAAATAGTAACAAGTGAATATAATTATATTACAGATGAAATATATAATCATCCCAAAGAGAGTGGGAAAGAAAAGAACTAACCCAAGTAACTTTGGAAAATGATACTTTGACTATATCCTATAAGGCTAAAACCAAAGAACTACACTGGTTAGTGAAACTGTTTTTCACAGGGGTGTGTTAGCAATGTTGAAACTTAGGTGTACTTTAGGATTGAACAAATAAGTAAATATATTGTGGATAATAACAACCAGGTTTCTCAATGTCAGAGAAAGGAGTTACAAATAAGGAAAGGGGAAGGCTAGAATAAACTCTGTGGTGTTGGACTGGAATCAGAAATATCAGTATGAACTAGCGGTTCTTCAGATAGATAGGTGAATGTAGATGTGTGTGTATATTTGTGTGAGTACATACACATATTTCCTAGCGTTGTTCCTTGAAAGGGCTAATAGCAATGACACCCCAATAGCAATGAGCATACCTAGTGCCCAGATCTTGATTTCGAGGTACTGTTCTCCAATAAAAGCCCCCACCCCCTGTAGAAATAACTGATTCCAGGGCTAGGACAAGGAAAGTACAAGATTAATCTAGATTCTAGCCTAGGGATCAGCAAACTACAGCTTGCAAGCCAACTCCATAGCTAAGAGTGTTTTTTTCATTCTTAAGAGGTTGGAAGAGAAAACAACCAAAAGCAACAAAGACCTATGGCCTTCAAAGCCTAAAAAAGAAAAATGATGGGGCATGTTGAAAGAAAACAAACCAACTTGAGGGAGTTCCCAATGACCAAATCTAGGACAATCTAACCATGAATAAATCATGAGAATAATATTATGGAATAAAAGAAATATCTATGAGTCCATAATATTATAAATAAATAATTGAATAAATAAGTAGAGAAAGGATAGCTCTTCCTTAAAATAGAAGCTTAATTAATGTAGAAAGAAGGATGGAAAGAGAAAATCACCATTTGGCACACATTTCAGTAATAATAATTGTAAGCAAGAAACATCAGTGATTGATAAAATTTGTAGGTAAAAAGTATGATGAGAAACAGGATATTTGCATAGTCTCCAAGTGTCTCTCTATAAAATAATTAATAATTATAAAGGGAAAAAGAATAACTTTAAAAGGAGAAGCTTGGCAGATGCCACCTTAACCAAGCAAACAAAATTAAAACCATTGGTAATAAGACATGGGCATCATGTGCCTCATTATATGATATGAGCCAGAGAAGGGCACAATATAATTTCTGTGGTATTCTTGCCAGAAATAGACAACGGACAATAAATTTAATCATTGGGAATCAGGAGACAATTCCAAATTGAGGGACATTCTACAAAATAACTAACTAGTGGCCTTCAGAAGTGTCAAAGTCATGAAAGAAAAAGGCTAAGGAACAGTCACAGATTGGAGACGAAGAAGACGTAACAGTTAAATGCAAATTGGGTATAGAAGGAACATTCCCAAACATAATAAAGGACATACATGGGGACTTCCTTGGCAGTCCAGTGGTTAAGACTCCATGCTTCCACTGTAGGGGGCGTGGGTTTGATCCCTGGTCAGGGAACTAAGATCCCACATGCCGCGTGGTACAGCCAAAAAATTTAAAAAATAACAAATAAATAAATAAAGGATATACTTGACAAACGCACAGTTAACAACATACTCAAGAGGAACAAGACAAGGGTACCCACTCTCACCACTCCTATTCAACATAGTACTGGAAGTCCTAGCCAGAGAAATTAGAAAGGAAAAGAAATAAAAGGCATCAAGGGACTTCCCTGGCAGCCCAGTGGTTAAGACTCCGTGCTTCCAATGCAGGGGACGTGGGTTCGATCCCTGGTCGGGGAAACTAAGATCCCACATGCCGTGCAGCACAGCCAAAAAATAAAGAAAAAAAAATTTAAACAAACAAACAAACAGAAAAAAGGCATCAAAATGAGAAAGGAAGAAGTAGAATTGTCTGTTTCCAGATGACATGACCTAGAGAAAATGCTAAAGATACCAACAAAAACTGTTATAACTAATAAACGAATTCACTAAAGTTGCAGGTTACAAAATCAACAGACAAAAATCAGTTGCATTTCTATACACCAGCAATGAAATATCTGAAAGAGAAATAAAGAAAACAATTCCATTCACAATAGCATCAAAAAGCAATATAATACGTATGAATTGATTTAACCAAGGTGGTAAAAGATGTGTACTGAAAACTATAAGACATTTATAAAAGATATTGAAGAGGGCACAAATAAATGGAAATATATCCCACGTTCATGGATCAGAAGAATTCATATTGGACTTCCCTGATGGCACAGTGCTTAAGAATCTGCCTACCAATGCAGGGGACACAGGTTCGATCCCCGGTCCGGGAAGATCCCACATGCCACAGAGCAACAAAGCCTGTGTGCCACAACTACTGAGCCTGCGCTCTAGAGCCCATGAGCCACAACTACTGAGCCCACGTGCCACAACTACTGAAGCCCACACGCCTAGAGTCCGTGCTCCACAAGAGAAGCCACCGCAATGAGAAGCCCACGCACAGCAACGAAGAGTAGTCCCCGCTCGCTGCAACTAAAGAAAGCCCACGTGCAGCAACAAACACCCAACACAGCCAAAAATAAGTAAATAAATAAATAAATTTATTAAAAAATAGGAATTCATATTGTTTAAATGTCCATACTACCCAAAGCCATCTGTAGATTCAGTGCAATCCATATCAAAATTCCAAATGCATTTTTCACAGAAGTATAAAAAAAAATCCTAAAATTCATATGGAACTACCAATGACACTGGATAGCCAAAGCAATCCTGAGAAAGAGGAACAAAGTGGGGAGGCATCACACTTCCTGATTTCAAACTATACTACAAAGTGTAATAATCAACGCAGCATGGTACTGGCATAAAAACAGACAAATAGATTAGTGGAACAGAATTGAGAGCCCAGAAATAAACCCATGTGTATGAGACCATGTGTATGAGATGATCTAATATTTGACAAGGGAGCCAAGAGCACTCAATGGGGAAAAGACAATCTTCAGTAAATGGTGTTGGGTAAACTGGATAAATATGCAACAGAATGAAACTGGACCCCTATCTTACACCACTTAAAAAATGAACTCTAAATGGATTAAGGACTTAAAAAGCCAAAATCAACGAATGGGACTACAACAAACCAAAAACCTTCTACTCCGCAAGAGAAATAATCAAAAGAATGAAGAGGCAAGCTACAAAATGGGAGAAAATATGTGCAAACCACATATCAGATAAGGGGTTAATATCCAAAATATATAAGGAATTCATACAGTTCAATAGCAAAAAAGCAAATAATCTGATTAAAAAATGGGCAGAAGAACTGAGATATTTTCCCAAGGAAGACATACAAATGGCCAACAGGTATGTGAAAAGATGCTCAACATCACTAATCAGGGAAATGCAAATCAAAACCACAATGAGATATTGCCTCACACTTGTTAGAATAGCTATTATCAAAAAGAAAACAGTTAAGTGTTGGCAAGGATGTGAGGAAAAGGGAACTCTAGTGCACTGTTGGTGGGAATGTAAATTGGTACAGCACTATGGGAAACATGTATGGAGATTCTCAAAAAATTAAAAATAGAACTACCATATCATCCAGCAATCCCACTTTGGGGTATATATCCAGAGGAAATGAAATCACTATCTTGAAGAGAGAGCTGCACCTCCACGTTCACTGCAGCATCATTCACAATAGCCAAGACACAGAAATAACCTAAGTGTCCACTGACTGATGAACACATAAAGAAAATGTGGTGTGTGTGTGTGTGTGTGTGTGTGTGTGTGTATACACACACATATGAAACAATGGAATATTATTCAGTCATGAGAAAGAAGGAAATCTTGCCATTTGCAACGACATGGATGGACCTTGAGGGCAATGTGCTAAGTGAAATAAGTCAGACAGAGAAGACCAATACTGTATGATATCACTTATATGTAGAATCTTGAAAAAAAAAAAGCCAAATTCATAGAAACAGAGTAGAATGGTGGCTGCAAGAGGCTGGAAGGTGGGGGAAATGAGGAAATGTTCGTCAAAGGGTACAAGTTTCCAGTTATAAGATAAATAAGTGCTGGGGAATCTAACATATAGATGGTGACTACAGTAACAATACTGTATTAAATACTTGAAAGTTGCTAAGAGAGTAGATCTTAAATGTTCTCACCACACACACACACAAAATTCGTATTTATGTGAGATGATGGATTTAACTAATCTTACTCTGATTATATATCAAGTATATTTCAATAAAACGGGAAAAATGAGAAAAGAGGAAATGCAATGTGGGATCCTAGGACAGAAAAAGGACATTAATGGGCCAACTGGTGAAATTTGAGTAAGATCAGTTTAGTTAGTAACATTTTATCATTTAATTTCCTGATTTTGATAATTGTATATGGTTATATAAGATGTTAACATTTGGAGAAGTTTGGTGATGGGTATATAGGCATCCTTTTTACTGTTTTTGAAACTTATTTATAGTCAGGCTGAAATTATTTCAAAATTAAAAAATAACCTGTGCTTGGGCCCCACATCTCATGGATTCTGATTTAACAATTCTGGGGTAAAGCCCAGGCATTAGTAATGTCTAAAGTTTCTATGGGTGATTCTAATGTACAGCCAGGGTTAAGAACTAGGGCCCTTATTCGGTGGTTCCCAAAGTGTGGTCCCTGGACAAGCAGTATCAGTATCACCTGTAAACTTCTTAGAAATGAAAATTCTCAGGGCCCACCCCAGACCAACTGAGTCAGAAACTGGTGGTTGCCCCTCTGTTTTAACAAGCCCTCCAGGTGACTCAACGTATGCTTATGTTTGAAAATCAGTGCTCTGATAAAATTCAGCACAATGATGGAACACACAGGCATGAACTAATCAATTGTATGTTTACAAAGTTATTTAAATCACAACTATCACCATAATAATCAATGGTTAATAGGCATAATGCCCAAACTATTAATATATAATCATAGATAAAATTAATCTATTCTATGTGGTCACTCATTCAACACTTGAGTATTTACTATGTGGCAGGCAGTCTGTGCTAGGTGCTTGGGTATACGATAGTGAATAATAAGACACTGTCCCTACCCAAAGGGACTTTTTAAGGTTTTAATACAATTCAGTGCAATAAATGCAATGATAGAAGTTCTACCGAACTAGACAGTCCTAGACAGTAGGACCACACAGGTGAGTCAAAGGAAGCTTCTCAAAGGGGAGCAAGTTTTAAAGGAGGAACAGGAGTTGGACTGGGCTTCCCCAATTTCTTGGGGGAGGAAGAGTAGAAGGAATGGGCAGAGAGAAGATAGTGGCTCAAACTGTGACTGTTGAATTAAGGTTGGAAATTAGGGGATGGTTTAGAGGAAAAATGATATTGAATCAGTAGGAAGGGGAGAGGGAAGGATCTAGGATCTACCTAAGTTTCTGGTTTGACGCACCCGGGTAGGTGTTACTACCATTCATGGAGATAAAGAATACAGGAGAAGGAACAGGGATCATCATTTTATTTGCTTCGCAAATTCTCTGCAAAAACTGTTCTGCCTTCTACCCTCCCCCACAAGAATAGAACACAAAAAAAGTAGGTTGGGACTTTTTTCTTTTTTTAAACTGGTCTGACAATAAACTGAATTATCCCATACACTCAGGCCTCCCGTATGGCAGGTAAGAATTCTACCACTGAACCACCAATGCTGCTAAACTGAATTATCCCATACACTGTCCTTTATCTTCACTGAATTCTATTACCACACAGTTACAGGAACCAAAAATTCATCTGGGGCAAATAGACAATGATTATCTATTATAGGTAGAACAAAGCACAGATTATTAAGATTCTTATGACTACTTTGTACTCTAGGAAATGTCCAAAGATTAGATTACAACATGAGGTTTGCGTTTGCATGATGGTATTCCTCGTGACTTCTGTAGAAATGGTATCTATGGAACGGATAAGCCTACCAAGGACAAAGGTTCATGTCATAGGAAGCTGAAACTTTTACAAGTCATTCTGACATTTCATTTTCCTTCTACTTTTATGCCAGAATTAGGTTATCTCAAAATGAGGATAGAGGAAAAACTATCAAACCAACAAAAACCATGAAAAAGGTGGAAGTTAAAGAAAGGGAAAGTAATTTGTATATGGGTTTTCTCTAAGGAAAAAAGTAACAGAATTCCCTAAAATCTCTCTACTGGTATGACATTACTAAGTTGCTAATACTGATTCACATGAATTTTGAAATTAATACATTCAATTTCACTTTCTACAGTTTGTTCACTTCATGACAAATAATCAACAGGTGGCAGCACATCATTCTTAAACACAGTTTCTGATCTGTGCAAAAAATGCGTTCTGGAGAAGTTGTGTATAAATCAAGCTTTTGGAAATTAAATTCTGTTTTATAATTCCAGGAATTCTTTATCTTAAGTTCTGATTGATATGCAATAAACAATGGCTTCTAAAGTTGAAAAATTTCTCCCTTAGCCTAAGTTAATAAGCCAACACTTAAATGAATTGGAGAGAAGCTTTCCAATAAAAAAATCTTTTTCCACAAAAAAAAAAAAAAAAAAAATCTTTTTCTTCTGTGAATAATCCCCACTCTTAATGCATTTCATCTGTTTCAGGTACATTTGAATGTGTATATTAAGTTAAGGTAGGGGTGCATCCTGCATTGCATCATTGTTACTAGAAAAAACCTGGAATGTGTTAATGGATGAATAGAATAAATGCTAAAAAGCAGGAGTACTCTGCCTGGTGTCTAATCCCCAATGGATCATTTGTGGGGCACTCATTGCCCCTCAGCATGGTGCTTACTTGCTGACTGCACATGTTCCTCCAAAGGCGGTTCATCTGCGCCCTGAACTGAAGCATATCCCGACGATGCAGTTTCACTGCGATTATCCTCTTCATGAGGAGAGGCACTATTGGATGCTTCGTTGGATGCCGGAACTTGTAAAGACACTGATCCATCTTCAACATCCACCTGCGGAAAGCATTTAAACACATTAAGAGGCTCTCAGAGTATACGTTTTTCCTTGACGTATCATTACAAAGTTTCTTCATAGGTGACTTATTAGAGCAATGCTTCTTAACCTTTTAAACCTACAATCCATTTTTGATGATCACAAAAATTTCTTGCAGGTCCCAGCCAGAGCAGTTGGAGTAATTGGGTCCAATGGGGTGAAAGATGTTACAGGCAGATTGCCATCAATATCTGACATGTTTATCTGGGTGAACACTTCATAATATAATGCCTGATACAAGGAAGGCACTCAAAAAACATTCCTATGCTGTCCCCTAGGGGTTCTGAGAATCACTGTCGTCTGTATGTCTCCTCAAGTCAGGAAGAGTTTGTTGAGCTTGACTTTCTGTTGTGTGTACTGTGAAATAGGTAGGTTTTTTTCTTTCATTTACGAAATATAACTTAATATTTATTATACTCTCTCAAACTTTACATGCTCAGTTAACAACAAGTTTGATTGCTATGCAATAGTAAGAGAGTAAAAAACAGCAAGGGGTATCAGAAGTCAGTTGGGGTCATCACTTCCAATTCTGACCAAATAATAAGTACATTTGAGGAGAGGGAAGAAGGAGGAAAATGGAGGTGGTCCAACATGGTACTTCTCTGTCACTATGATGTAAGTAGGTCCAATTTTTGGTATAAACCATAAGTCTAGCACATTATGTAGCTAAAAAATAAGGATTTTTTTCCTGAAAGCCCAGATATATAAATAACACACTGCTTAAGTTCCTTCGTATAAATAGTTTGGCAATATTTACCTCAATTCCCAAAGCTTTGAGTATGTCACATTTGCACATGGGGCAAGTCCTGTGTTCTAATAGCCATGGGTCAACACATGTCTTATGGAAAATATGGCTAATGAAGGAAAAAAACACATATTTTGGTTATCAGCTGTGAACTAGCAACACTTTGCCTAATATACTAACGGGTTACCCTATAAGTTTACTTAGTCTTTTAACGGATGCCTTTTTTTTTCCTTTTAAACACACTATTACAGAAACAAAATTTGGAAATTTCATAATACGGTACTTTCAAATATAGCCTCATTACTCTAGCTTCATAAAAACTATTTTCAATACCACTTACTTGAAAAATTGCTAAGATGTTCCTGACCTAAGGTTTTGTTCAGTAATTCGGATCTTAATTATTTTGTTATTCCCTAACTATAAAATAGTACAGTTAGTCATTCTCAATAATATAGTACAATAAAGTATTGAGTGTAACATAATTCTGATACTTTAGGCAATGTGATAAGTTCCAAGAATGCCACTATTTAATAGCTAAAAGGAAGAGTGTTAAGAACAACTTCCGGGAGAGGGATAGTAAAAAGCTAAAGAATGAAGACTTCCAAATAGGTGCTCATAAGCTGATTTTATTTTTTTCTCAATAGGATTGGTAGAATTATTTTTAATTAAATAATCCAGTACCACACACACACACACACACACACACAATTAAATAAACAGTGATGCTGGCTAGGTTCTTAAGTCTTTTACGGAACTAGTTTCCAAATTGTACCAGATTATGGAAATATTGTATAATTAGCCTTATACCACTTCTAATGACATTAAAAATAAAGCAATCACCTATATTTAAATGAAAAGAAGTTAAAAATAAACACTTTCTTTACATCCAATTGGAAACATTCGAAATAGTTTCCCCCACTACAATCATTTTTGTAAGTCAGCTATTCTTATTGACGACATAAAAGAAAATCAGACTTACTTGCAGGTTAAGATGCGCACCAAATCATTAGGTTTATATAGTTCAATACACACAGCGCAACTATCTCCATCAGGGCCAATTTCCTAAGAGCAAATAGTTATTGTTATTCAGATGGATAAGAAAAATACATTAAACTACACAGCAAAATCAGAATATACATGTATTTAATAAATTACATAAATTCCTACAGAAGAAGGAGCATCACGTCACTAAAACGACTGTTTCAATAAGCAGTTTAAAATTATCTAGACTTAATTGGAATCTAAAAAAAGAGTCAAACTCATAGAAAGAGTGAGTAGAAAAGTAGTTTCCACGGTCTGAGGAGTGGGGGAAATAGGGAGAAGTTAATAAAAGGGTACAAGCTTTCAACTATAAGATGAATAAGGTCTGAAGATCTAATGTAAAACATGGTGACTACAGCCAATAACACTATGTATTATGTAATTGAAGTTGGAAAATAAAATAAAATATTTAGACTTTAAAAAGTAAAAGAAAGGGGCTTCCCTGGTGGTGCAGTGGTTGAGAGTCTGCCTGCCGATGCAGGGGACACAGGTTCGTGCCCTGGTCCGGGAAGATCCCCCATGCTGCGGAGCAGCTAAGCCCATGTACCACAACTACTGAACTTGAGCTCTAGAGTCCGCGAGACACAACTACTGAAGCCCGCACACCTAGACAACTAGAGAAAGCCCACGCACAGCAACAAAGACCCAACGCAGCCAAAAATAATAAATAAATAATTTTTTTAAAAAAAAGTAAAAGGAAGTTCCTTGGTGGCCTAATGGTTAGGATTCCGGGCTTTCACTGCTGTGGCTCGGATTCAATCCCTCATTGGGGAATTGAGATCTTGCAAAGCCACTAGGTGCAGCCAAAATAAGTAAGTAAGTATATAAGTGAGTGAGTAAGTAAGTAAGTAAATAAATAAGTAAACAAACAAATAAATAAAGTAAAAGAATAAAGTCCTGCAAAGCCACTCAGTGCAGCCAAAACAAACAAACAAACAAATAAATAAATAAAGTAAAAGAATAAAGTCAACCAAAGAAGAACAGTACAAAGAGAAACATGTAGCACTGATTTAAACCTCTTCCTGGTTTTAGAATTTACACAATGCCACAAGTTCTGTGGCTGTGTTTTTCCATTAAAATAAATTAAGGTATAAGTTACATGCAATAAAATTCACTCTAAATGTTGAGTATACAGTTTTTCAAGTTTGGAGAAACATGCAGTCACTTAATCACCACCATAGTCAAGATACAGGATAGTCCTGGTACCCCAACAATTTCCTCTATACCACTTAGTAATTAACCCCTCTGTAATTAACCCCTCCTTTTATCACTATCTTCTGCCACCCACTTATCTGTTTTTCAGTGCCTGTAGTTTTGGCTTTTCCAGAATATCTTATACGTGGGATTGTGCCTTATATAGCCTTTGAGTCTGCCTTCTTTCACTTAACGTAATGCATTTGTGATTCATCCATGTTGTTGTATGTATCAGTAGGATTCCCCCCTTTTTATTGCTAAATAGTATCCCATGCTATAGATGTACCACAGTTTTTTTTATCCATTCAACACTTGAAGGACATTTGGGTTCTTTCCAGTTTCTGGTAATTATCAGTAAAGCTGCCATGAACAATTGTGAACAAGTTTTTATGTGAATGAGTAAACATCTAGCAGTGAGATTGCTGGGTTCTTTCGAGAGTGTATATTTGACTTCATAAAGAACTGCCATTCACTCTGCTGTACAGCAGAAACTAATACAACATTGTAAAGCAACTATACTCCAATAATTAATTAATTTATACATACACACACACACACAGAACTGCCAAACTGTTTTCAAAACTGGCTGTACATTGCATTCTCACCAGAAAATGCATGAGAGTTCCAGTTGTCCCACATCTGGTCAGCTCTTGGTCTTAGCCATTCTAATAAATGTGCTGTGGGTATCGCATTGTGGTTTTAATGTGTATTTCCCTAATGACTAATGATGTTTAGCATCATTTTATGTGCTTTTTTGCCAGCCACATACTTCTTTGGTAAAATGTCTGCTTTGACCATTTTTCCACTAATAGCTAATAGCTTTTTTTTTTTTTTTTTCGGTAGGCGGGCCTCTCACTCTTGTGGCCTCTCCCGTTGCGGAGCACAGGCTCCGGACGCGCAGGCTCAGCGGCCATGGCTCACGGGCCCAGCCGCTCCGCGGCATGTGGGATCTTCCCAGACCGGGTCACGAACCCGTGTCCCCTGCCTCGGCAGGCATGCTCTCAACGACTGTGCCACCAGGGATGCCTTAATAGCTTTTATAGCATCTGCCTTCTGTCTGTTCTCTTCTTGAGTTTTGAGAGTTCTTTATATATTCTGAATACAGTCCTTTATCAGATATGTGATTTGCAAATATTTTCTCCCAGTCTGTGGCTCGTCTTTTCAGTCTCTTAACAGAGTCTTTCAAAGAGCAAAGCTCTTAATTTTAACAAATTTCTCTTTTTTCTTTAATGGACTTGTTTTTGGTATCATATCTAAGTAATCTTTGCCTAACCCAAGCTACAAAGATATTTTTCTCCAAAGTTTTCTTCTAAAATTTCATAGTTCTAGGTTTTATATTTAAGTCTGTGATCCATTTCAAGTTAATTTTTGCAGAGGGTATAAAGTATGGATTGAGGTTCATTTTTTTTTGTCTATGGATATTCAGTCATTGTGTATGGAGAGCCAACAATTGGCTGCCGTTTCTTCTTTGAATTGCTTTTGCACCTTTGTCGAAAATCAATCGACCATTTATGTGTGGGTCTATTTCTGGACTGTCTCTTCTGTTTCAAAGATCTAAAGGTCCATCCTTTCCCTAATACCATGCTTTCTTGACTACTGTAGCTTTAAAATAATTCTGCAACTCAGAAAACGTGAGTCATCCAAATTTGTTTTTTATCAAAATTGTTTTGGTTATTCCAGTTCTTTTGCTTTTCCAAATAAACTTAGAGTCAACTTGTCAATTCCTACAAAAGATGCAACTAGGATTTTGATTGAAACTGCATTGAATCTATAGATCAGTTTGGGGAGGAAGTGACATCTTGACGACAGAGTCTTCTAACCCATGAACACGGTATATCCTTCCATTTCTTTAGGTCTTCTTTGATTTCTTTCTTTCATTATGTTTTGCCCTTTTCAGCATATAGATCTTGTACATATTTTGTAAGATTTATACCTAAGTATATAATGGTTTTGGTGCTATTATAAATGGTATTTTTTATTTCAATAAGTTCTGTAGCTATATTTTTATTGTAGTACAAACTTCCATAGCTATTTTTTGATACGTGTTTTATACATCAATGGTAGTTTTCAATTGTGCTAAATCTGAAAATGGATGTTCAAGTAGAGTTGTACTGAGCACTGTAGTAATTTCCTGTTGCTGTAACAAATTACAATAACTTAGTGGCTTAAAATGACACAAACTTATACGCTTACCGTTATTGCTCATGGCCCCTTTCTTGCATCACTGCAACCTCTTGCTTCCATTGTCACATCTCCTACTGCACTGTAGTCAAATCTCCCCTTTCCTCCCTCTTATAAAGACACTGTGATTATACTTAGGATCCACCTGGATAATCCAGGATAATCTCCCCATCTCAAGATCCTTAACTTAATCACATCTGCAAAGTACTTTTTGCCATATAAGGTAACATTTACAGGTTCTAGGGATTAGGACCTAGATGTCTTTGGGGGCCATTATTCAGCCTACCTCCAGCATCAAATAAATTAAAAAATCAATAAGATTTATAAATTCCAATGAAAATCACACTTTGGAAGAACATTTAGCTTTTAACAATGGCTTGGTAGCACTGCTTTAAAACAAATAGCATTTACAAGTCATAAACGCACCTTGTCTCCTTGTTTCAGTGTGCGGAGTTGAAGCCTTCCAATAGCTTTTTTGGCATCTGCCTTTAATTGTCTCTGTAATAAAAAAAAATAGCAGGTATTAGAAAAAGTATTTTTAAAAGAAATATGATAAAAAGGTAGAGAGGATTAATAAATATTTATGAGGTAAAAGTCAATGTCTAAGTAAATTTTAAAAGATAAAATGTAATTAGCCATAATAAATGCCCATTTATCTGATACCAAGCAGGATTTTTTAAAATTACTGAAACCTTATGTTTCCCTACCTTCTTAAACAGCAGCTTTGGGGCCACAACGGTAAAGCTATGCGTCCCTATTCCAAATGGATTCGGACGCTATGAATTTTCAAAGCAATTTTCCTATTTTCAAAAGCCCAGAGGACCTTAAGTTACATCTTTTCCAATTTCTTTTTTGCATCGTGTCTTGTTTGGTGGAAAGTGCATTGGATGCAAATGGACCTAGCTTCAAAATCTGACTTTGTCACTTACTAAATGAATAATCCTGGACAAGTCATTAAATATTTGAGCTTGTTTACTCATCTATAAAATGAGGATAATACCAATCCTTACAGTGTTATTTGGTATTAGGGAAAAAAATTGCTGTTTATAACCACTACTGCCTTGTAAGGAGGGTGGATTCTGAGAGTGGTAAGCCTTTTTTTTTGTTTCACTGAACATATACCTAGATGAGTCTGGATATGCAAAGGCAAGTCCATGGCTCATTTAGGGACCAAAGACTAAAATATTACATACATATCTATATCTATCTATCCATAGACACACACACGTGTGTGTGTGTGTGTGTGTGTGTATATATATATGTGTATATATATATGTGTGTGTATATATATATATTCAAATATATATATTTGAATCAGAAGTGAGGTTAAGGTATAGGGGGA
This sequence comes from Phocoena phocoena, assembly GCF_963924675.1. Lineage (NCBI taxonomy): Eukaryota > Metazoa > Chordata > Mammalia > Artiodactyla > Phocoenidae > Phocoena > Phocoena phocoena. Next base: position 90,173,486 of record NC_089240.1, on the reverse strand, counting down.
AATTTTAAAGGTGAGGGAAAAGTGAGAAAGAGAGGAATCAATGAGAGACTATCCCTCTGTGTGGGATGAACTGGCCAGAGGAAAAATCTCCCAGGTGGTATGAGATATTTGGTGTTAATTTGAAATTATTTGTGATGCCACAATTAACCTTCCTTCTATTTCAGTAAAATCTACCACATACACGAATGCCTCAAGTGAAGATATTATATGTGTAAATTGAAGAAGAGGCTAGGTTTCACACCTGGGTGAATGCTGTATGGAATAGAGAGATAGCATGTGCAGCATGGCAAGATGATAAGCGATCTTCCTATTTTGTACTGTAAAATGAACAAACTTATAGAAATTCAGCAGAAAGTAGCTGCTCAGAACCAGAGGTCTTGTGAGGATGTCAACAACTTCCTCATCCCCCTGTATGTACCTCCATCCCCAGCAGGGAGACCCCTAGGTGACATTGAGGTTACATGAAAATTAGAGATAACGTTAAGTATCCAGCATAATGTCTGGCTGATAGCAGACACTCAATAAAATGTTTATTAAATGAAAATATAAAGTACTATTTACTCATCAGTTAGCATTACAGATTTATACATATCTGTAGCAAATATATTTTGGAAGGGAATAATCCATGGGTGTAGATATGTGAGGAAATTCCTTAATGCCCAAACCTGCCTCCTATAAGATATCATTTTGTGAAACGTATTTGGCTTGATGCCAAGGACGTTACTGCCAAAATATTTCTTTGCTGGCATAGTAGCAGCAGAAACTTCTCAGATTGTTACCTGACTGGCAAATATAGCTCACAGAAACCGTTAATAGGAAGGCCTAGCTCTCAGAAGGAAAGAGGCATTAATCGAAGCCCTTTCACTCTCTCTTTGAGACTTAATCATGGATTTCACTCACAAGGGGAATTTTATGATGGTACTTAATTTTTTAAATAAACTTATTTATTTTATTTATTTTATTTCTTGGCTATGTTGGGTCTTCATTGCTGCGCGCGGGCTTTCTCTAGTTGTGGCAAGCGGGGGCTACTCTTCGTTGTGGTGCACGGGCTTCTCATTGAGGTGGCTTCTCTTGTTGCGGAGCATGGGCTCTAGGCACGTGGGCTCAGTACTTGTGGCTCGCGGGTTCTAGAGCGCAGGCTCAGTAGTTGTGGCGCATGGGCTTAGTTGCCCCACGGCATGTGGGATCTTCCCAGACCAGGGCTTGAACCCGTGTCCATGCATTGGCAGGCAGATTCTTAACCACTGCGCCACCAGGGAAGCATGGTACTTCATTTTGAGCTTAAATATTTTCCCTTCTGTCACTTGCATCACAAGTAAATAATAGGGTGACAGTGAAAGGAGATACACTTAGGATCTTTAGAGCTGGAAAACTCTTAGAGTTCACCTAGCCTGAGATCTTATCTGACAGATAAGGAAACTGATGCCCAAAGAGAAAGAATGCTGTGCTCAAAATCTCAGAGTTGGTTAGTGTCAGTCCCACTGAAGCCCAGAGTTTGGGAACACTTAACTCTGACTTCAAGGTAGCCATCTTTTGTTTACTGTGGCTTGGAGCAGGAAGCTAGTACTACTTCCTTACATTTATATAGTTATTTTATAATTATTTTTGATATATATTACCTCATTTAATCCTCACAACAATCCCCTAAAGGAGAGGATATTTCCATTTTAACGTTGAGCAAGTGGAGGCTTGGAAGAGTAAAATAACTTGTCCAAAAGGGCATGCAGCCTCTGAATGATAGGGCTGGTACTGGAAGTCTGCTCTTCGTATTCCAAGATTCCATTACGATACAACCATCCAAAACTTTCTCAAGTTTTTCCAACTCCTGGATTCTACGGTCTGTCAAATTGTGGCCAGTCCTTACAGTGAACAGCCAGTAGGCCCACAGGATTCTGGCCCTGGCCTAGATTTCCAAACATCACTACTTTCTTTTCCTATAAAGCATGAGCTATTTCAACACGAAGATGAAAAAAATGCAAATGATACAAAAATAGAGCCAACAAGAGAAAACTGGGCAAGGAAAAAATGTAGTTGATAAGAAGTCTTTGACAATCATTTTGCAACCTGTCTTTAGAGCACTTCTGATTTAGGTTTAAGTAACAAGCTCTATGACACAACTGGGGAAATGCACTCACAAGGAAGTAATACATCTCTAGTGTATTTACCTGATTATATCTATATAGTCTGATTTCTCATTCCAAAATATTCAACGAAATATAAATGCATGAGTCTCCAGTGCTAGTGTTCATCAATTCATCAGGGATGAATGCTAACTATACAACTTTGATTATATCCAAGACTAATGCAAATTAATCTGAGAGAGGGGATTGAACACAAACTTTAAATGTAATGTCCAAGTCTGTGTGAATGAGAAAAGTGGAACTTAAGACCAGAAGATCCAAAAAAAAAAAAAAAAAAAACCAGAAGATCCTAAGCAAGGGACTTGATTATGAAGCAGCCGTAGAATTTTTAAAAATCCTTTAAAGGGCAATTTGAATATTTCCAATAACTCTTACCAAGCTTTTATAAAGAAAAGACATTTCTTTCAATACGGAGGAGCGACATGTGGTTTTGTTAAGAAGCACAAACTGTATTTTTAGAACCTGAATAAAGGTCACTTTTAAAACTGCCATCAGTACTCAAACTATTTCACTGTCACACTGATAGCAGGAGTTCCCAAGATGCATCCATTCCTCTAAAAACTGACATATGAGAACAAAATTAAGACCAAGTAGTTTATATTAAATATATGTTTGGGTAATTTTGTTTAAGTCAAACTTCTGGCTTTAACATTTAAAGAGAATATGCCCCAATGCAAACTTTAATTTATATTTGATTCCTTAAAAAACAGAACTTCAAGAGTATATCTACTTTGTTACACAAATTACTTTGGACACCTTTTCAGTACCTCTCCACCATATCAGAATTCTCCCCTACCCTATAAATTCCAATAGCACATTGTTTCTACCTCTTATATTCTGTAGTTGTATTATTCACGTGTCTTTTTCTCCTAGTAGATTGTGAGTAGGTGGAAGACTGGTCCTTAATCATTTAAAAAAAATTCCCATAATGCCTAGTAGTTGCTCAAAGAATAGCTTCTGAGTTTAGAAACACAGATTTTCACGATTTTCTCATCTAAGTTTGACTCATTAAAAGCTTCTATTCTATCAAATCTGGGAAAATAAAGGTTTAGAGAACACGTATTGGGCCCCTGCCATGCGTCAGGTTTAACCTTAAGCTTTTTACATGTGTCATCTTGTTTAAACATTAACAACCTTATGGAATAGGTATTTTAATATCCGAACTTTATGGACAAGAAAAGGTTCTGAAGCTTGACTAAAGTCCAGGCAGCTGGTTAGTTGCAGAGCTGCTATTCAATTCAAGCCCAGGTTCTATGTAGCTTTAAAGCCCATGATCTCTCCACTATAGCACACTTCCTCCACTGTGTAACAGCAAAGAAGCCTTTAAAGGGCTTCACATTCCTTGTGAAGAAGATAAATGAAAGAAATAAGAAAAAAAACCCTCAAAGTTAGCTATTATCCAATCTTCAAATCCTTCCTCAACTGGCTACTTACTGTGATTTGGGGATCTCTTATATATATATATATATTTTTTTTTTTTAATAAACTTATTTTTGGCTGTGTTGGGTCTTCGTTGCTGTGCGTGGGCTTTCTCTAGTTGCAGCGAGTGGGGGCTACTCTTTGTTGTAGCACGCGGGCTCAGTAGCTGTGGCTCGCAGGCTCTAGAACTCAGGCTGAGTAGTTGTGGCACACGGGCTTATTTGCTCCGCATCACGTGGGATCTTCCCGGACCAGGGCTCGAACCCGTGTCTCCTGTATTGGCAGGTGGATTCCTAACCACTGCGCCACCAGGGAAGCCCTGGGGAGCTCTTTTAAACAGGTATTTTATATCAACAGACTCTACCCACCTCTCCCCAATCCTAAGAGATACCTGGTCTAAGAATATTTGGCAGAGTAGAAGATTGATTCAAAGCATCTTGGTTTTTCGCCAATTTTCTCAACAGAAGCTTAATGCCATTAGTCTATTCAAAAGCTGGGATGGTTCTAGTCACTGAAGAATTTCAGCTATATAGTTGTTTTGTTTCTGAGTGACACTTTAAGTGGACTGAAAATGAAGAGTCAGGTCAATTCTTACCCTATATTACAATGTTCAATTTTTAAATTACAGTGAACTCAAAGATATTTTACCTAGTTCATCTGTGAATTTATATCAAACTAAGTAAAATAAATGTTTTAGTCTGGTTATTTGTCACCTGGGTTTTGGTCCCACGGCATTCAGCTTTTAGTTTAACTGAAACCCACATGAATAACACTAGGCACGTAGTCAAACCTAATTACTTGATGGTGGGGGGAGGGAGCGGATTGGGGTATGTAAAAGCAAGAAAAGAGGGTAGATATAAGCAAACTATATTTCCCTGTTCTTAAGTCACCACTTTTTAAAAAAATTTATTTTTGGCTCCGTTGGGTCTTCGTTGCTGTGCACAGGCTTTCTCTAGTTGCACTGAGTGGGGGCTACTCTTTGTTGTGGTGTGCGGGCTTCTCATTGTGGTGGCTTCTCTTGTTGTGGAGGACGGGCTCTAGGCACGCGGGATTCAGTAGTTATGGCGCGCGGGCTTAGGTGCTCCGTGACATGTGGGATCTTCCTGGCCCAGGGCTTGAACCCAGGTCCCTGGCATTGGCAGGCAGATTCTTAACCACTGTGCCACCAGGAAAGTCCCTCACCACTTTTTTAAAATAAAAATTTTCATAAAAATTTGGCTCGGAATTTATAAAACAGAATACTTAAAATCAAGGATTATAATAAGAGGATTCTTTTCTTCAGATACATTCCTGTGAACAAAATCAAAGTTTGAGTGATGTGGCTGTTTAGATATATGAGAACTGAGAGAAATCCGCTTTTTTCCCCAGCAAAAACCTAGGCATGGAATCACTGTATTGTACACCTGAAACTAATATAATACTGTATGTCAATTATACTTCAATTAAAAATGATAAAGCCCAAAACAACCTCTGTATAATATCTGAATGAGAGTATTCCTAAAGGAAAGAGGAGGTGCAGATTATAGAACAGCTTCCCATAAGTCTATGGAACTACAGAAATAGGAGTACAGACCACCTACACAAAGGTGATCCCTGTGAACAGTGTGAGGAAATGCACTGTAAGGAAGAGCAGTCAGAAAAGGGGGAATTTACCCTAAGAGATAGGTTATGACTCAGATTATAGCATTTTTCAAAGAAAGACAATCAAAACCTTTATTAGAGTAAGTGAATATTTTAAAAAATCCCGACAGACCCATTTTAAGAGCTTCCTTTTGTCCAGTGAGAAAGTCAGAGAAAGACTATAAAACCAGGTCCTACTCAGACGAGAATTTGTTTAATCTGCTCTTCTTATACAAGAGCCAAAGCAGTGGTTTTGTAAAGGGCTCTAAATCTCAAATTCAGGCAGGAACAGATACATACAAATGCACCAACTACAAATATGTATATATTGATAGTGGTACAGCATGCAGACACCTGGTAAGTCTTCCAGTTAATTTCATATACTAGGACAGTAGAGAAAATTTAATGTAACCAGAAATGTTTCAGATAGTTTTTAGTCATGCTTTAAGTTCAAGGACAAATTTTAAGATATTAATGTAGCTAAGTTCTTCCTCATCTGAGACCACACAGGAGTGCTATCTCTTTGGCAGCAAAGTATAAGGACATGTGTTACATATCTCTGCCCAGGAAGCCAATTTGAGTCTCAGGATCTGAGGCTCAGATGGGGGACTGGTCACTAGATAATTCTGCTAGCAGTTGGCCATGCTGCTCCAAACTCAGGACCCAAACAACAAAACCAGGTGCATATTATTTATCCTGATTGTTGCTCCAGATGTGTATAACAAAATCATCAATCACTAACATAAAGAACACTTTGACTCATTTATTTTGTAACTGGAAGTCTGTACCTTTTAATCTCCCTCACCTATTTCTCTCCTCCCCCCACTGCCCCCCACCTCTGGCAACCACCTGTTTGTTCTCTGTTTCTATTTGGTCATGTTTGTTCATTTGTTTTGTTCTTTAGAGTCCACATATAAGTGAAATCATACAGTATTTGTCTTTCTCTGTCTGACTTATTTCACTTAGCATAATATCTTCTAGATCCATTCATGTCGCAAATGGTTAAGATTTCATTTTTTTATGGCTGAGTAATATTCCATTGTACACAGCGAGATAAAGAGGCACAAATTTCAGTTACAAAATAAATGAGTCACCGGTATGAAATGCAGTGTGTGGAATACGGTCAATAATTATGTAATATCTTTTTATGGTAACAAATGACAACTAGACAATCATGGTGATCATTTTCAAATGCATAGAAATATTGAATCACTGTGTTACATACCAGGAACTAACATAGCGTGGTAGGTCAATTATATTTCGAAAACAAACAAACTTGGGACTTCCCTGGCCGTCCAATGGTTAAGACGCCGCGCTTCCACTGCAGGGGGCGCAGGTTCGATCCCTGGTCGTGGAACTAAAATCCCACATGCCACGTGGCGCAGGCAAAAACCAACCAAACAAACTTACAGAAAAAGAGATCAGATTTGTGACTACCAGAGGCGGATGGTGGGGGAAGGGGGAATTAGATGAAGGTAGTCAAAAGCTACAAACTTGCAATTATAAGATAAGTAAGTACTAGGGATATAATGTTCAACATGACAAGTATAATTAACACTGCTATATATTATAAATGAAAGTTATTAAGAGAGTAACTCCTAGGAGTTCTCATCACAAGGGAAAAAATATTTTTTTCTATTTCTTTAATGTGTATCTACACGAGACGATGGATGTTCCCTAAACCTACTGTGTTAATCATTTCAGGATGTATGTAAGTCAAATCATTGTGTTGTACACCTTAAACTTATACAGTGCTATAAGTCAATTATATCTCAATAAAACTGGAAGAAAACAGAAAAGCAAACAAAACAAAACAAACAAAATAAAACCATTTGACGACCACATTCCCAGGGTTGGCCAAGGGCCAAGCATGGTTTCCTTGGAGACTTTCAAGGAGTAAGCAGCTAGACCTACTATGTTGTCTCTTTCCTTACAATCTACTCTCTCTCTCAATCATGGTCTTTTTAACAACAAAACAGTCATTTTGGGCTTTTACAATTAGTACAGCATTTATATATAAGGTAAGCAAGAACAACATAACCATATCTAATACTTGCAGAAGGCAATGAAGGATGAAAATAGGCTCAAAGAAATAATTCTTCCAATCTATAAGACCATTTAAAACATCTTTATATTGATGTACCAATTTAATTATCTCTTTACTCCCTTGACCTATGGCCACTTGAACTTTGGGATAAACTTGTACAGAGCTATTTAAAGTAATGAACTATATCTAATTCTTCCTCAGGCCAGTCACTCTCCATTGGTATCACATCCTGGGGAGGTTTTAGTTCAGCTTCCCAATACATTTCATTATCATAAGATGTATTTATATAAGGCAGTTGAACCTTACCAACAATACCAGTATTACACCATATCACAGTATGGTTATGATAGTTTCATCTGGTTACAAAAGAAGTCAGGAAGTATCACAGAAGTGTTGTGATAAATCTTAAATCTTCCTAGAAGAAACTGTTCTTTGCCCACATACCAGATATTATTATGGACAAGTGTTACCACCAGTGGTGATGATTCTGTCATTTCTAGGTTCCATGTTAGCTGAGGACAAAGTCAATCATTTGTCTCAACTCACACTATTATACAGTTTTCCCATTGACTGTTGTGCAGAAAGGCTGTCTCCCTCCCATGGGGAATACATGGGTATCGTTCAGTATTATTCCTATTCCTATAACTCATCTTATTTTGGTCCATCCTTTGGGAGAGGTGAGTCAGCGATCAGCAATGTAAGTTACAATTTCACCCAGAAAGTTTGTGGCTCTGCATGTGTCTCAAAGATGCTCTTCCTGGGGCTTCCCTGGTGGCGCAGTGGTTGACAGTCTGCCTGCCAATGCAGGGGACACGGGTTCGAGCCCTGGTCTGGGAGGATCCCACATGCCGTGGAGCGACTGGGCCCGTGAGCCACAACTACTGAGCCTGCGCGTCTGGAGCCTGTGCCCCACAACAAGAGAGGCCGCGACAGTGAAAGGCCCGCACACCGCGATGAAGAGTAGTCCCCGCTTGCCACAACTAGGGAAAGCCCTCGCACAGAAACGAAGACCCAACACAGCCAAAAATATAAATAAATAAATAAATAAATTTATTTTTTAAAAAAAAGATGCTCTTCCTGAACTTCCATAACTAAAAATGGAAGGTCATTACCCCATGACTACTTGGGTCCCCATTTGGAGTAAAATAGTTAACAGACCCTGTTGTGTCAGAGTATACGCTCTTTCCAAGTGTTGAGTGCTAACATCCTCTAGCATTATGTATTGGGTCTGTGTGACCATATTACTAAGTTTTCATCAGCTTTCCAAGTGGATTCCCATTCTTTTCTCTGCTCTTGGAAGATGATTCCTACCAATCTATTTCAGAGAGTAACTTCTTTTCTTCTGAAAGACAGTTTTCATTAAAAGTAAATTCAGCTTGTTCCATTATATGAAGGCCACCTTCTCTTTCACCTACAGCCCTGTTTTGTTTCACTGGCCAATGTTTAATCCAACACATGCCTTGTTTCCACTTAGTATTGACTGCTTGAGTAAGGTTAAGGTACACGCACTATATCCCAAAAATGCTGGGTGTCTCATGCCAGAGTCAAGTGGATAATGGTGACTCCCAAACTCAGTTTAGTTTGAGCATGCCAGAAGGTTTTCCATAATCTTCATTGTCTTAGGTTAGGGTTGTTCACAGTGAAGACATGAATCCACCATATAATGCCTAATATGTTATTTTCATTTACAACCCATTGATATTTTTCATCTTGTTTAAAAGCTTTCTATCCACAAAAACAGGGATGATGTGTGTTCTGACACATCATACTACGGAATGTCAGGCATACGACCACTATATGCTGTCCATTATAATTGGGCATTATGGTCATCAAAATTTATGGTTATACATTTATCAGTTTGCCTGACATTATCTACTATGTGTCATAATGGTTCAGAGGGAAGACACTCCTGAACATTCTAATGAATTTTAACAAAGGTAAATTTTCATTACTCAGTTTCAGTATTATTTTTACCAGCAAAATGGGTACAATGCAGTTAAATATTTAGTGATAGTTATAACCATCATACGCATCAAGCTTTATGTTTTTTTTTTTGCGGTACGCGGGCCTCTCACTGTTGTGGCCTCTCCCTTTGTGGAGCACAGGCTCCGGAAGCGCAGGCTCAGCGGCCATGGCTCACGGGCCCAGCCGCTCTGCGGCATGTGGGATCTTCCCGGACCAGGGCACGAACCCATGTCCCCTGCCTCAGCAGGCGGACTCTCAACCACTGCGCCACCAGGGAAGCCCAAGCTTTATGTTTTAAAAATAAGAAGTCAGGAAAATTAAATAATATGTAAATGACATTTCAGTACTCTCAAGTATATGCAAGCAAAAGCGATTATCAGTCATATATTTAATCCTTTAGTCACCAAAGGATAAACAGATACAACCCATTAAGGAGTGGAAAATGCCCTCTCAAAAGCCTTCTCTAAAAGGTGAGAAGTTTTTAAATTTAATTTTATTTTTTTATACAGCAGGTTCTTATTAGTCATCAATTTTATACACATCAATGTATACATGTCAATCCCAATCGCCCAATTCATCACACCACCACCACCACCCTGCCGCCACTTTCCCCTCTTGGTGTCCATACGTTTGTTCTCTACATCTGTGTCTCAATTTCTGCCCTGCAAAACGGTTCATCTGTACCCTTTTTCTAGGTTCCACATATACGTGTTAATATACGATACTTGTTTTTCTCTTTCTGACGTACTTCACCCTGTATGACAGTCTCTAGATCCATCCACATCTCTACAAATGACCCAATTTCGTTCCTTTTTATGGCTGAGTAATATTCCATTGTATATATGTACCACATCTTCTTTATCCATTCATCTGTCAATGGGCATTTAGGTTGCTTCCATGAGCTGGCTATTGTAAATAGTGCAGCAATGAACATTGGGGTGCATGTGTCTTTTTGAATTATGGTTTTCTCTGGGTATATGCCCAGCAGTGAGATTGCTGGATCATTTGGTAATTCTATTTTTAGTTCTTTGAGGAACCTCCATACTGTTCTCCATAGTGGCTGTATCAATTTACATTCCCACCAACAGTGCAAGAGGGTTCCCTTTTCTCCACACCCTCTCCAGCATTTGTTGTTTGTAGATTTTCTGATGATGGCCATTCTAACTGGTGTGAGGTGATACCTCATTGTAGTTTTGATTTGCATTTCTCTAATAATTAGTGATGTTGAGCAGCTTTTCATGTGCTTCTTGGCCATCTGTATGTCTTCTTTGGAGAAATGTCTATTCAGGTCTTCTGCCCATTTTTGGATTGGATTGTTTGTTTTTTTAATATTGAGCTGCATGAACTGTTTATATATTTTGGAGATTAATCCTTTGTCCATTGATTCATTTGCAAATATTTTCTCCCATTCTGAGGGTTGTCTTTTCATCTTGTTTATGGTTTCCTTTGCTGTGCAAAAGCTTTGAAGTTTCATTAGGTCCCATTTGTTTATTTTTGTTTTTATTTCCATTACTCTAGGAGGTGGATCAAAAAAGATCTTGCTGTGATTTATGTCAAACAGTGTTCTTCCTATGTTTCCCTCTAAGAGTTTTATAGTGTCTGGTCTTACATTTAGGTCTCTAATGCATTTGAGTCTATTTTTGTGTATGGTGTTAGGGAGTGTTCTAATTTCATTCTTTAACATGTAGCTGTCCAGTTTTCCCAGCACCACTTATTGAAGAGGCTGTCTTTTCTCCATTGTATATCCTTGCCTCCTTCGTCATAGATTAGTTGACTATAGGTGGGTGGGTTTACCTCTGGGCTTTCAATCTTGTTCCATTGATCTATGTGTCTCTTTTTGTGCCACTACCATATTGTCTTGATTACTGTAGCTTGGTAGTATAGCGTGAAGTCAGGGAGTCTGATTCCTCCAGCTCGGTTTTTCTCCCTCAAGACTGCTTTGGCTATTCGGGGTGTTTTGTGTCTCCATACAAATTTTAAGATTTTTTGTTCTAGTTCCATAAAAAATGCCATTGGTAATTTGATAGGGATTGCATTGAATCTGTAGATTGCGCTGGATAGTATAATCATTTTCACAATATTGATTCTTCCAATCCAAGAACATGGTATATCTCTCCATCTGTTGGTATCATCTTTAATTTCTTTCGTAAGTATCTTATAGCTTACTGAATACAGGTCTTTTGTCTCCCTAGGTAGGTTTATTCCTAGGTATTTTATTCTTTTTGTTGCAATGGTAAAAGGGATTGTTTCCTTAACTTCTCTTTCAGATTTTTCATCATTAGTGTATAGGATGCAAGAGATTTCTGTGCACTAATTTTCTATCCTGCAACTTTACCAAATTCACTGATTAGCCCTAGTAGTTTTCTGGTGGCACCTTTAGGATTCTCTATGTATAGTATCATGTCATCTGCACACACTGACAGTTTTGCTTCTTCTTTCCCAATTTGTATTCCTTTTATTTCCTTTTCTTCTCTGATTGCCGTGGCTAGGACTTCCAAAACTATGCTGAATAATAGTGGTGAGAGTGGACATCCTTGTTTTTTTCCTGATCTTAGAGGAAACGCTTTCAGTTTTTCACCATTGAGAATGATGTTTGCTGTGGGTTTGTTGTGTATGGCCTTTATTATGTTGAGGTAGGTTCCCTGTATGCCCACTTTCTGGAGAGTTTTTATCATAAATGGGTGTTGAATTTTGTCAAAAGCTTTTTCTGCATCTATTGAGATGATCATATGGTTTTTCTTCTTCCATTTGTTAATATGGTGTATCACTTTGGTTGACTTGCGTATATTGAAGAGTCCTTGCATCCCTGGGATAAATCCCACTTGATCATGGTGTATGAGCCTTTTAATGTGTTGTTGGACTCTATTTGCTAGTATTTTGTTGAGGATTTTTCTATCTATATTAACCAGTGACGTTGGTCTGTAATTTTCTTTTTTTGTAGTATCTTTGTCTGGTTTCGGTATCAGAGTGATAGTGGCCTCATAGAATGAGTTTGGGAGTGTTCCTTCCTCTGCAGTTTTTCGGAAGAGTTTGAGAAGGATGGGTGTTAGCTCTTCTCTAAAGGTTTGATAGAATTCACCTGTGAAGCCATTTGGTCCTGGACATTTTTTTTTTTTTTTTTTTTTTTTGCGGTACACGGGCCTTTCACTGTTGTGGCCTCTTCCATTGTGGAGCACAGGCTCCACACGCGCAGGCTCAGCAGCCATGGCTCACGGGCCCAGCCGCTCCGTGGTATGTAGGATCTTCCCGGACCGGGGCACAAACCCGTGTCCCCTGCATCAGCAGGCGGACTCTCAACCACTGCGCCACCAGGGAAGCCCGGTCCTGGACTTCTGTTTGTTGGAAGATTTTTAATTTCACAATTTCATCACTTGTGATTGGTTTGTTCATAGTTTGTATTTCTTCCTGGTTCAGTCTTGGAAGGTTATACCTTTCTAAGAATTTGTCCGTTTCTTCCAGGTTGTCCATTTTATTGGCATACAGTTACTGGTAGTAGTCTCTCAGGATGCTTTGTATTTCTGCGGTGTCTGTTGTAACTTCTCCTTTTTCTTTCTAATTTTATTGATTTCTGTCCTCTCTTTTTCTTGATGAGTCTGGCTAATGGTTTATCAATTTTGTTTATCTTTTCAAAGAACCAGCTCATAGTAGTATTGATCTTTGCTATAGTTTTCTTAGTTTCTATTCCATTTATTTCTGCTCTGATCTTTATGATTTCTTTCCTTCTGCTAACTTTGGGTTTTGTTTGTTCTTCTTTCTCTAGTTCCTTTCGGTGTAAGGTTACATTGTTTATTTGAGATTTTCCTTGTTTCTTGAGGTAGGCTTGTGTAGCTATAAACTTCCCTCTTAGAAATGCTTTTGCTGCATCCCATAGGTTTTGGATCATCGTGTTTTCATTGTCATTTGTCTCTAGGTAGTTTTGACTTCCTCTTTGATTTCTTCAATGATCTCTTGGTTATTTAGTAATGTACTGTTTTGCCTCCATGTGTTTGTGTTTTTTACGTTTGTTTTCCTATAATTCATTTCTAATCTCATAGTGTTGTGGTCAGAAAAGATGCTTGATATGATTTCAATTCTCTTAAATTTACAGGGCTTCCCTGGTGGCGCAGTGGTTGAGAGTCCGCCTGTGAATGCAGGGGACGCGGGTTCGTGTCCCGGTCTGGGAAGATCCCACATGCCGCGGAGCGGCTGGGCCCGTGAGCCATGGCCGCTGAGCCTGCGCGTCTGGAGCCTGTGCTCCGTGGCGGGGGAGGCTGCGACAGTGACCTGCCGCGACAGTGAGAGGCCCGCGTACCGCAAAAAAAAAAAAAAAAAAAAAAAAAAAAATTTACAGAGGCTTGATTTGTGACCCAAGATGTGATCTATCCTGGACAATGTTCCATGCACACTTGAGAAGAAAGTGTAATCTGCTGTTTTTGGATGGAATGTCCTATAAATATCAATTAAATCTACCTGGTCTATTGTGTCATTTAAAGCTTCTGTTTCCTTATTAATTTTCTGTTTGGATGATCTGTCCATTGGTCTAAGTGAGGTGTTAAAGTCCCCCACTATTATTGTGTTACTGTCAATTTCCTCTTTTAGAGCTGTTAGCAGTTGCCTTATGTATTGAGGTGCTCCTATGTTGGGTGCATATATATTTAAAATTGATATATCTTCTTCTTGGATTGATCCCTTGATCAATATGCAGTGTGCTTCCTTGTCTCTTGTAACATTCTTTATTTTGAAGTCTATTTTATCTGATATGAGTATTGCTACTCCAGCTTTCTTCTGATTTCCATTTCCATGGAATATCTTTTTCCATCCCCTCACTTTCAGTCTGTATGTGTCCCTAGGTCTGAAGTGGGTCTCTTGTAGACAGCATATATATGGGTCTTGTTTTTGTATCCATTCAGCAAGGCTATGTCTTTTGGTTGGAGCATTTAATCCATTTCTGTTTAAGGTAATTATCGATATGTATGTTCCTATGACAATTTTCTTAATTGTTTTGGTTTTTTTTTTTTTTTTTTTGGTATGCGGGCCTCTCACTGTTGTGGCCTCTCATGCTGCGGAGCACAGGCCTCGGACGTGCAGGCTCAGTGGCCATGGCTCACGGGCCCAGGAACTCTGCGGCATGTGGGATCTTCCCGGACCAGGGCACAAACTCGTGTCCCCCGCATCAGCAGAAAGACTCCCAACCAGTGCGCCACCAGGGAAGCCCCTGGGTTTGTTTTTGTAGGTCCTTTTCTTCTCTTGTGTTTCCCACTTAGAGAAGTTCCTTTAGCATTTGTTGTAGAGCTGATTTGGTGGTGCTGAATTCTCTTAGCTTTTGCTTGTCTGTAAAGCTTTTGATTTCTCCATCGAATGTGAATGAGATCCTTGCCGGGTAGAGTAATCTTCGTTGTAGGTTCTTCCCTTTCATCACTTTAAGTATATCATGCCACTCCGTTCTGGCTTGTACAGTTTCTGCTGAGAAATCAGCTGTTAACCTTATGGGAGTTCCCTTGCATGTTATTTGTCATTTTTCCCTTGCTGCTTTCAATAATTTGTCTTTAATTTTTGCCAATTTGATCACTATGTGTCTTGGCGTGTTTCTCCTTGGGTTTATCCTGTATGGGACTCACTGTGCTTCCTGGACTTGGGTGGCTATTTCCTTTCATATGTTAGGGACGTTTTCAACTATAATCTCTTCAAATATTTTCTCTGGTCCTTTCTCTCTTCTCCTTCTGGCACCCCTATAATGCAAATGTTGTTGTGTTTAATGTTGTCCCAGAGGTCTCATAGGCTGTCTTCATTTCTTTTAATTCTTTTTTTCTTTATTCTGTTCTGTGGCAGTGAATTCCACCCTTCTGCCTTCCAGGTCACTTATCCATTCTTCTGCCTCAGTTATTCTGCTATTGATTCCTTCTAGTGTAGTTTTCATTTGTTATTGTATTGTTCATCTGTTTGTTTGTTCTTTAATTCTTCTAGGTCTTTGTTAAACATTTCTTGCATCTTCTCGATCTTTGCCTCCATTCTTTTTCTGAGGTCCTGGATCATCTTCACTATCGTTATTCTGAATTCTTTTTCTGGAAGGTTGCCTATCTCCACTTCTATTAGTTGTTTTTCTGGGGTTTTATCTTGTTCCTTTATCTGGTAGATAGCCCTCAGCCTTTTCATCTTGTCTATCTTTCTGTGAATGTGGTTTTTGTTCCACAGGCTGCAGGATTGTAGTTCTTCCTTCTGCTGTCTGCCCTCTGGTAGATGAGGATATCTAAGAGGCTTGTGCAAGTTTCCTGATGGGAGGGACTGGTGGTGGGTAGAGCTGACTGTTGCTTTGGTGGGCAGAGCTCTGTAAAACTTTAATCCGCTTGTCTGATGATGGGTGGGGCTGGGTTCCCTCCCTGTTGGTTGTTTGGCCTGAGGCATTGCAACACTTGAGCCTACCTGGGCTGTTTGGTGGGGCTAGTGGTGGACTCTGGGAGGGCTCACGCCAAGGAGTACTTCCCAGAGCTTCTGCCACCAGTGTCCTTGTCCCCACGGTGAGCCACAGCCACTGCCCACCTCTGCAGGAGACCCTCCAACACTAGCAGGTAGGTCTGGTTCAGTCTCCTATGGGGTCACTGCTCCTTCCCCTGGGTCCCAATACACACACTACTTTGTGTGTGCCCTGGAAGAGTGGAGTCTCTGTTTCCCCCAATCCTGTCTATGTCCTGCAGTCAAATCCCACTAGCATTCAAAGTCTGATTCTCTAGGAATTCCTCCTCCCATTGCCAGACCCCCAGGTTGGGAAGCTTGATGTGGGGCTCAGAACCTTCACTCCAGTGGGTGGACTTCTGTGGTACAGGTGTTCTCCAGTCTGTGAGTCACCCACCCAGCAGTTATGGGATTTGATTTTACTGTGACTGCGCCCCTCCTACCGTCTCATTGTGGCTTCTCCTTTGTCTTTGGATGTGGGGTATCATTTTTGGTGATTTCCAGTGCCTTTCTGTCGATGATTGTCCAGCAGCTAGCTGTGATTCTGATGTTCTCACAAGAGGGAGTGAGAGCACGTCCTTCTACTCTGCCATCTTGGTTCAGTACTGGTGAGGTGAGAAGTTTTAATGCTATTCTTAACCATGTGTACAGAAGCTGGTTTTCTTAAGATATATTATAAAGTATGAAATTTACTTGAGTGATGAGACCGGAGTCAAATATCCAATGGAGCTTGTGCAACACCAGACAGTTCTTTATAAACTGTATTACTTGCTTATGGGTTTTAATGCCACATTAATAGATTTAATATAGCACTTGGCGTACAGAAATACATACCCCACCATGAACATGCACAAACCAAACACTCTTGTCACTGTAACTATAAACTTTGAACCAAACACTCTTGTCATTGTAACTATAACATTTGAATAGTTCATCATACTGGATACCAATTTCTTTTCAACTTCAGAGATAAGATCAGCACTATATACAAATGCCAAATATTAACACAGTGTGAGACTATTGAATGGCCTGGCACAGGAATTTTAAACATCCTTTTGACTACAGCTAGTAACAGGCTGAACCTGCCACCAGTGTGATAAGCTGCTTCTCTAAGGAGAAGTACAGAAGTCAATTAACTTTAAACATTGAGATAATCATCACTCATTACCACCTGCTGGTGTCTAAATCTTTACAAAGGTTTTAGAACACGATTTCAATTTTTCATCTGTTCCCAAATTTAATTAACTTTCTTGCCACATAGAAATCCTCACTGCTTCCCTACTCTCAAATAAATTGGGTTCATCTTTGCTTATTCGAGATAGAGTGCATGAAGTGGCCAGAATTTCACTGCCTTTGGAGGAACTTCTCAGTACATATAAAATACAATCTGGCCTCTACTATATGATCAGCTGAAAGCCTTAAATCCCTACTAATCGTTCTGGAGAAGTGGCACACCACTCTGCTGTTGTGTTGAGAATTCTCGAGAAGGAGAGGAGGTTAAGAAATGACGGTGGCATGGACCAGGGTGGAAGCAATGGGAGTGGTGAGAAGTAATCGGATTCTGGATATATAATGAAGGTAGAAAACAACAGGACTTGCTGATGGAGGTTACGCGGGAAGTGAGAGAAAGAGAAGAATAAAGAATTTACTCCAAGGTTTCTGGCCTGGGGTCAAGAGGAGTTCTTCTGAAAATGGAAGCAATTAATAGCATGTTTGGGTGTCTCCAACAACAGAAGACAAGGCAGAGGATATCGGGTATAGACACAGATGCACATAGATGGGTACATGTGGTGGAAGCTTGTGGAAGTACTCTTGTTTACTTCAATTTTCTCAGTGGAATAAGATCCAAAATACAAGTTGAGAGTAAAGTTGGAGGACGTGTTGGAGGTTTAAGGAGAAAGGAATATGTATGATTAGTAACCTAGGAAAGGAGAGGAAATTGTTAAGAAAACATGGCATGATTGTTGGGCAGCAGTAAGCAAACTCACTCTGAGTTTGTGATTATAAATTTAAAAATGAGATTAGCCTGTATAGATGCTAATGTTTGTCTCCTACTTCAGCTAAGCAAAGAACTGGCATAGAGTAGGTGGGAAGTAGGATTTAATCAGGGTTGGGTTTTGACAGCAAGTTAACAAAGAGAGAGAAGGGCCAAGGAAACTGAAGACGTACGCATGGGAGTGGCCGTGGAAGTTAAGCTGGGTATGGAAGAGAAGTGAGGATATAAGAGGAATGAGGGGCACTTTAAATGTGGTAGGATCAATGCCACATAACCAGAGGTTCTTCCCTGTTCAATGATGCTTTGGTATTTTTGTTCTATTATTTCTGTACTTTGTACCTGTTTATACATCAGTTGTTAAAATATGGGAGAGATTATGAATATGTGACTCTGTTTGGAGCCTAGTACTATATGATGCACAATGAGATCTTTAAACTTGCCTACTCATGACATTCAGCCTAGTCTCTCTTCCCAGCCCTGCCCTCAAATGCAAATGCACACATGTACAGGCACACACTTACATGTAAAATAACACTGGTTACCTTTGGGTGGTGACTACAGTTTTGTTGTTGTTGTTATATGGAGTTTTGGGTGAAGGTTTTTTTCTCTTGTACTTTCTAGTTTCTAAATTTTCTATATTGCGTATGAAATGCTTTTGTAATTTAGAAAAAATGTGTAAATGAACATATGTATTTACACCCATATATACTTAAATGCTGGCTGTGCTCCCTAATGAGGTATTAGAAGACTTAACCAGGCAGGATTAAGGCCATAGACAAATTTCAGAAAATAAGAGATTTCAGAGGATAGAAGGTGACATACTTTTAAAAACTACCAGTTTTCACAAAACATATGCATGGATCATTGTCCAGCAAGTGAAGAATATTAAAATGCATGACACTGAATCTACAATTAAAACAGTAAAATATTTTTAAATTGGAAGAAAGGGCCATTACAAACCTGCTTCCTGCTTTGAGCTCTCGCATTCCGTAATCTTCGAGCAGAATAAAAGATAAAATAGCCCACAGTTGCTGCCGTAATAATAAAAAAGGACACAGAAACGAAGAAAATTGAATAGTGATTCACCCAAGGTCCGTGTTTTTTCCCTACTTCAATGACCATTGTTACTTGTATGCCTCTTTGAATAGACTGTAGAATTTTTGTGCCTTTCAGATTGCCAATCATGATTGCAACAATGTCTCCTGCACCTGTAAAAGAAAAGGAATTCAGTTTTAGTTTGGTAAAGCATTCTTAGTATAAAAATCCAATTGCTAAAATGATTTTAAATGACACTCAATGAAACATAAACATGCTGAGACTTGGTTACTGATCTTAAGGAACTCATAGTTTAGTAAGGAAGCTATGATATATACAACAAATACCTCCCCTCCCCTCAGGTTTGCCACCTATAACTCAAAAGTATTGGGTTTGGGACCCAATTTGCCTCTTACATGAAGGCTTTCTTAAAGACAAGTAGTTACCTGGATGGTAGGGGATTCTCCTAGAGAATCTGAGATTTGAGAAAGACAAAACTATTTAACTGTATGTTTCCCAATTTATGAAGTGATAGACTATCTCATGAGCTCACTACTAAAATGTATAAGGATCTACATATCAGGATTAGTAATTTGAGACAAATAATGATTACAAGCCCAAATGGACAACCTATATATATGTCCATGTGCCATTTTTCTATATCCTCAAGAGCAATATAAAATTTGTCCAAGATGTTCTAAGGTTTTGCATGGACCTAATCAGGTTAGCAATGAATACAACATGTAAAATTGATAGAAATGTGTTTCTATTCAACCCCAACTAAAGTCAAGTCTGAAGTCAGAATAAACTTATTACTTAGTCTAATCATCTATAAGTCTTAGTCTAAAGGCCAAATCTCTATAACATCTCCCACTTTACCGACTTTATAAATCTCATGATAAAAATAAGGAACAGACATTATCTTTCCCAGTGGTGTGTGAATGTTAGATTACTCTCACCATTCCAACGCTTATCACGGTTTATATTCCTTCTAGTTTAAATGACGTGAGACCAATAATCTTTAGGAAGAGAATAGAGTTCTTTGAATGTTAATAGCATTCACAGAACTCATAGAATTCAAATCAAGAGTACAAACCTTAAATGGCGATGTATATAGCAGAATTATTATGCAAGTAATCCCTTAAGTTTATGGCCCCCAGTGGCCATAGTCTACGAAAGATCAAGATCCTCTTCTCATTTGAAGTTACTAATTCAAAAAATATATTCATAGGGTATTATTAAAGATCCTTAAAGTTCCAAAGACATTATTTTTACATATGACAGCCATTTAGTTAAACCCTTTTATATAACTTTTCTGACTCATTTGCCATTACTCAGTTTGGTAACATTGACGACTCACTCTCTTCCCATTTACATGAGGAAAATCTCAGAAGCAATGGGAAGTGAACGAGGCTGAAAGGTCTTCTTTGCATCTCTTTCCTCTATCAGTATATAATGCAAATAGTCCTAAAGACCTGGCTATTTTGCAAGAGAGAGGCTCATTTTTCTCTTTAATCGGGGGCTTTACATTTCTAGCTTTGGCACTAAAAGCACAGAAATTATTTCAATTCTCTTTTGTCACTATTTGGCTTTTCACTACAAGCCATCTATCAGGAGAATTTCTGGCTATAAAGTTTTGATTAACTATATAACCTAGCGTTCACTTCTGATATTGTAACCTGAATAATTTTTGAAAGCATATATCATTCTAAAAATGAGGTTTGGGAATATATGATAATTTTAAAGATTTCTTTTTAAATCACAGATGTGTCCTTCTAAATGTTTTTGACTAACAGAAGTAAGTTTTCATTCTTTTAGAAGATATGAGGTGGGTGGCAGGGCTGGATGCTCAGGAACACACTGGCCATTGTGGTCAAGTGGAGATTAAAAAACAAGGATACTAGAGAATGGACTTGAGGATATGGGGAAGGGGAAGGGGAAGCTGGGACAAAGTGAGAGAGTGGCATGGACATATATACACTACCAAACGTAAGGTAGATAGCTAGTGGGAAGCAGCCGCATAGCACAGGGAGATCAGCTCGGTGCTTTGTGACCACCTGGAGGGGTGGGATAGGGAGGGTGGGAGGGAGGGAGACGCAAGAGGGAAGAGATATGGGAACATATGTATAACTGATTCACTTTGTTATAAAGCAGAAACCAACACACCATTGTAAAGCAATTATACTCCAATAAAGTTATAAAATAAGTAAATAAATAAAATAAAATAAAATAAATTTAGGGTAGGAAGGAGAAAAAATAAAAAACAAGGATAGTCAAGAAATATACATTGTCTACACATAAGGAACAATGCTGTGCCTCAATCGCCCCAATTCATATTCATATATGCTATATGTAGTCCAACTATCTATTGAATTAGCTTTCTAATCATATAAAAGATCTATTTCTAAGCATTATTATATATCTCCTCCTCCTTACACCCTTGCAACTATTTAAAAACTGTTCCCCCTCCACTGTTCCTGATCACACTTAATGGCATCACAACCCTCTGGTCACCGGGTTTAGTAACCTCAGAATCACATTTGAATACTCACTGCTAACCTAGTCAGTCATGTAGATAATACTGCCTTGGCATCTCCCATTATCAGATCCTCTGTTCCATTCCTGCTGCCCTATAATGTAGGCCCTCATAATTTCCTTGCCTGAGCTACTTCAGTAACCTCCTAACTGGTCACTCTAACTCCAATTTTCCCCCTTCCCTTAAAGTTTCATCAGCCTTCCTGGTTGACATTTGTCATCACTTGGTTGGATCATGCCTCTTCCCTACTCAAAAGTCTTTAATGGCTCCTTATTACTCATTAAATTTCTGACTTCTTGGCCTAGCATTTAAAGCCTTACATGATCTGGTCCCAAGCCAACTTTTCCAGTTTGATGTACCTCCACTACACCCCCATCTCATGAACACTTAGATCCAGCCACATGGGATTGGCTAGTGTCATTCACTCTTCATAACTTTCCTTTTGCTCATTCTGTTCTCTCAGTCTAAAATGCTCTACATCTGCTCTGACACTCCCCCTTCCTTCTCTGCCTGTCTATGTGTTACTCAAGTCCCAGCTCAAATGCTGCCTCCTGTGTTATTTTCCCCAGTTTCAAGTGAGAATGTAAATGTTCCCTCTTTGCTCCTCTGTTACCCCCTCTCTAAAGAACATTTTAAGGGCAGAGACTGTCTTAATTAACTACAGTAACGCCTTCCTTTATCTGGTATTGTCAGAGAATCAGGTATTCCATATAAGTTAAATTCCCAAGTAACAAAAAGTTTTACACAAATACTTAATTTCAACAATTTTGAACGGACATTTTAAAAAGGCATCCATACAGCCCTATTTTCCTAACTAGGATATACTGATTATGATTTACTATTGATAGTGGATCATCTTTGTAAGCCATTATTTAATACAGTAGTTAGGTTATTTGTCCCCAAACTGTTATGATTTTTCACCAAAGTCACAGACTTGGAGAGCTGGAATGGACCTTAGATATCATCCAGTCTGACTCTTTTTTTTAATTAATTAATTAATTTATTTATTTTTTGGCTGTGTTGGGTCTTCGTTGCTGTGCGCGGGCTTTCTCTAGTTGCGGCGAGCAGGGGCTACTCTTTGTTGCAGCGCACGGGCTTCTCCTGTTGCGGAGCACGGACTCTAGGTGCGTGGGCTTCAGTAGTTGTGGCACGCAGGCTCTAGAGCTCAGGTTTAGTAGTTGTGGCACAGGGGCTTAGTTGCTCCGCGGCATGTGGGATCTTTCTGGACCAGGGCTCGAACCCGTGTCCCCTGCATTGGCAGGCAGATTCTCAACCACTGCACCACCAGGGAAGCCCCTCTGACTCATTTTTGAGTTCTCACTTTGGGTAATTTTCTTTGGGGGAGAGAGGTTGTCACTTGTTGCTTCTAGCAGCATCTCTCCCCTCTTTCTTTTTTTTTTTTTTTTTTTTTTTTTTTGCGGTACGCGGGCCTCTTTTTTTTGAGGTACGCGGGCCTCTCACTGCTGTGGCCTCTCCCGCTGCGGAGCACAGGCTCCGGACGCGCAGGCCCAGCGGCCATGGCTCACGGGCCCAGCCGCTCCGCGGCACGTGGGATCCTCCCGGACCGGGGCACGAACCCGCGTCCCCTGCATCGGCAGGCGGACCCCCAACCACTGCGCCACCAGGGAAGCCCTCTCCCCTCTTTCTAATTTTATACATCTAATCTACTGTCAGCTATGAAAAGTCAATCAAGCTTGGATCTAAACAAAGAATAAAACAGGCTCCCAGAGACAGCTTGAGGGCTTCAGTGCAAGTACCACCCTCTGATATTTAGTTTGGTTGCTCAGTGACATTTTTGTTTACTTCCTGAACCCTGGCTATGTTCTGGATAACTGAAATTGCCAGATAAGATTCATTTGTAAACTAGACCCTATTCTAAGTGCTTTACCTGTATTAACATATTTAATCCTTACATCAACCCTATAAGGTAGGCATTGCTATTATCCCATTAGAGATAAGAGTGACTAACTTGCCTAGGATAACACAAGCTAATACGTGCAGAACTGGTATCTGAACCCAGGCAGTTTGGCTTCAGTGCCTCTGCTCTTCACCACCATTCTACATCAGTTCTCTATCTTCAATGAAACCTAAAGCTATTGTTTGACTGTAAAAAATAAAAATTAAATAGGTACATTCGGGATGGGAAGTGGTAAATGTTTAACAACTGGCTCTTGGGGGAGGTGGAAGAAACCTTGATTTGTAGTGTGTGCCAATTTCCATGGTATAAATACTACTCCCATGGCCATATGAATGTAGAGTTGGGAAAATATGGGTACAATTGGCTGAGTCAGATGACTCCAGTGCACCACTGGGCATTACCGAGTCAAAACTTAAATACAAGTAGTATACAATCCAAAACTTATAACGAAATTACCTTGCTTATTCTTTTCACTTATTCATACCTACTTTAAAAAGCCAAAGTTCATGTACAGCCCCAAGTAAAATTTGTTTTCCTATTTGCTATTGTTAAAAACACAAAATACGTACCCTAAAACTTCAAAGAAGAACAATCAGACTTCTTTTTGTGGAACGGAATAAAAACCTTTTTCTGACTGGGGCGTGTGAGTGAGTGAGAGAGAGAGAGAGAGAGAGAGAGAGAGAGAGAGAGTGTGTGTGTGGGCATGTGGAGCCTTTTTCTCCCTTAAGCTTTCTTCCTGTCCTTAAAATATTGGAGATTCAAGAGGCTGTTATGCTTCAGCTAATTCCAATCCTCTCAAATTAAAATTAATGACTTTGAAAGTGATCTTTTCAAAGCATCACAAAACATATTCTGTATAAAAAGTTAGCCATTTATTATAAGAAACACAGATGTGGTCGTATTCAGAACTTATTTTGAATGTTTCATTTCTCTGATTTCTGGTGTGTTGAGGAATAGAAACTTGAAGGCAACTTTAAAAATGCACAGAGGGCTTCCCTGGTGGCGCAGTGGTTGGGAGTCCGCCTGCCGATGCAGGGGACGCGGGTTCGTGCCCCGGTCCGGGAGGATCCCGCGTGCCGCGGGGCGGCTGGGCCCGTGAGCCATGGCCGCTGGGCCTGCGCGTCCGGAGCCTGTGCTCCGCAACCGGAGAGGCCGCAGCAGTGAGAGGCCCGCGTACCGCAAAAAAAAAAAAAAAAAAAAAAATGCACAGAAAGCCCAGAAGTTTTTCTCATCTTAAATAAGATTTAGAAAATATGAAGAATGACATTTTTTCAACGGGATGATTAAAATACAATCTTTTGCCTATTTGGAAGGATGAAGTATTGCTATTCCCTTCCTGGAGAAACTCAAAGCACTTCTTCAGTGATTATAAGAATTGATCTTCTTTGAAGACAGGAGTTCAGACACTCAAGAAAACAAGCTCAGTTAACAGAAACCTAACCTGTATCATTGAATCTATGTTCTTTATGCTGCAGAATTTTGCATATCGGTTTATTCTCTCACAGTAGTACAATAATGTATTAAACGGAAATAGTTTTAACAATCTTTAAAATTATCGCTATTTCCTTAAACCATTCTTAGAGTTGATCTTTTTTTTTTAAACAGTTTGGCAGTTTCTTTCTTGTTTTTTTTTATAAATTTATTTATCTATTTATTTATTTTTGGCTGTATTGGGTCTTCGTTGCTGCGTGCAGGCTTTCTCTAGTTGCGGCGAGCAGGGGCTACTCTTCGTTGTGGTGCACGGGCTTCTCATTGTGGTGGCTTCTCTTGTTGCGGAGCACAGGCTCTAGGTGCGCGGGCTTCAGTAGTTGTGCCTCTCGGACTCTAGAGCACAGGCTCAGTAGTTGTGGTTTGTGGGCTCTAGAGCACAGGCTCAGTAGTCATGGTGCGTGGGCTTAGTTGCTCTGTGGCATGTGGGATCTTCCCGGACCAGGGCTAGAACCCGTGTCCCCTGCATTGACAGGCAGATTCTTAACCACTGAGCCACCAGGGAAGCCCCTTACAGTTGATCTTTAAAACCAATGTTGATGTACTAATACATAGACTCTTATCCAAGGTGTCAAGCTTTTCACTTTTCTATCCAAAATATTGCTACAACAACTATCTCATTTGGAAAGTACCAGGCTTAAGAAGCCAAATATGGGTTGTACAGCTCAGCTGATTAAACCATGGTGCTAATAAGATCAAGTCTATTCAATTAATCTTCTTGTGGATCAGTTATACAGAAGACAGTACCTCTAAACTCATTAAGTATTTTATAAGTATCTATACACATGCCAGACACTGTGCTAGGCCTTGGGGCTACAGAAAGGAATAAAATATAGTCCCTGCCTTCTAGGCACTTGCAAATGTCTCCTATATATTAGCCATTCACCACTAGGAATATGAACTAAGCCAGCGAAATGAATTGTACATATCCATTTTCATGGCCAGTAGTAGAAAAAAAGGATTTCCAAATCACATTCCGAACTGATACTGGGTTAGAATAGGTTCCTATATGAAAAAGACAACTTAATTTCCTTCAATGTCCAGTAATTTGTAATATAACAAACTGTACTTGTTTTGATATTTCTGAACTTGGTAGTGCTCTTTATTTAAAAATTGGTAACCAGAAACAGACTAGAGTTTGAGGGAGGGAAGAAGTATCACGTGGCAAAAATAACCCTGAAGTGGGAATCAGACCATTGGGTTGCAGCTTTTGCCTGAAGGAAGCAGGGCTGTACTAAGCTTCTAAAATCAATTCTGGCAAAGGAATATGACTACATCTCTCCTGCTATTCTTGTGGAATTTTCAAACAGCTATCAATTTAATTGTTTTTCCAAAAATCATAGCACCCATTCCCACCAAAAAGAAAAGAAAAATCTTTAACATGCTAAAAATGTCTGGTGAGGAAGACTGATCATTAATTGGACAACAAACCTTTATGGCCTAAACCCTGATCACAGAACAGCTGTCATTTCAGGATTTGAATCTCTCCAAATCTGCACTTGGTTTCAAGGATTTATTCATAAACTTTTAAAATGTCTTTATTGGAGTATAATTGCTTTACAATGCTGTTAGTTTCTGCTGTACAACAAAGTGAATCAGCTATATGTATACATATAGCCCCATATCTCCCTCTTGCATCTCCCTCCCACCCTCCCTATCCCACTCCTCTAGGTGGTCACAAAGCACCGAACTGATCTCCCTGTACTATGCAAATACATAAATTTTAATGCTTTGTATCTGATAAATTTTCAGAGTTGAAAAGCAAAAAAAAAATTAAAAACAAGCTGTCATTTTTACAATTCTAGTGTATTAACACCACTTTATAATTAACAATTTAATGGTCAAGAATAGCTAATCTGGGCCCTTGTTGCTTAAACACATGTTCCTGGGTCCAGCAGAACTTTAATTTATCTTGATAGGATTTATCTTGATAGGATCATTGTAGCAGTCACTCAATTCTACAGGGAATCCTTGAACTTCCCACTTAAAAATCACTAACAACATTCTATGGCTCAAGTTTTTCACATTCTCACTCTGATATCTAGAGTATTTTGGGAGAAGGGACAGATTAGGAATAGATAATAATTAAGCAGAAGAGAAAATGCAGACTCCAATTTCAAATGTTCAACAGTGAATAAAGGTTTTGGCATGTGCCTATCTTGGGAGCAAAGGTAATAAAATAGGCCGTAGCAACTCTTACTACTGTTACTCAATATCATTCAATTAAAATATCATTCAAATATAATTAATATAAATAAAGGTTATCTATCCTCAGCACTACTGGCAAAAAATACTTTTTAGTTATTATTCATAATATATAGAAATTTGACCCTAGGATCCTGCTGGTGGCCAACCCCATTCATTTCTTTCAAAAAAACTAATGATATTATGGTCTTGGTCTAATCTTATTTATTTGTGAACACAGACAAATTCACTGAATAAATTATTTATCAAGTGCAAACCATGTAGTGAGCTCTGTGCTTCTGGATCTTCCTCCCCCCCCCCCATTTTAATATTAACATGTCAAAATGTAAAATAAAGTCTAAAATATTTTACAATATATGAAATATCCTAAGCATATGGATAGCGTACTTACAGCACCTTGGCATTCAAACACAAAATACAAGGAGGCGAGGAAAGCTGTTCTAGTATCTATTTCAACCAGTTTTCCACTTTTAATATTAGAAAGAAGTATTCACAATGAGCGACTTACAAATGATAAAGGCAATTGAAAGCCAAAGTAGCTCTTCTAAAAATAAGCTCACATTCAATACTGCCCAACATTCTGATGATACAATGGGGTAACCACTTCTGAATTTACTTGTATCTGGAATGAACAAGATCTAGGTGTGACAAATTCCAACATAATTCTCTAACAAACATTTCCTCCATTAGAAAATCTGGAACCAATTCAAGTGAACTTCTAAACATTCGTTTTGTCCACAGTAGCTTTTAAAAGTGCGGTTCCCCCCCCACCCCCTCCCTCATAGCCCAAACTCTTCGAGCAACTGGGGAAGGTCAATGTATTTCAAAGAGGGATATCAAAGCTCCCCAGACCAAGCAGTCCTAAGTGGGATTTTTTTAAACCAATAAAAAAAAATTATCTAAACTTTTAAGCCAGACTAGCCTCTTTTTATTCAAATTCCTGTTTTGTGACAACTTGGTTTTTTGCCCCCTTTTAGTTATTGCCAGTCACCAATGAACCAAATTTAGTTTCTTAAATCGACTGCTTCATGGCAGCTCTCTGGATGAAAAAAAAAAAAACTTTTATCATTGCACCTCAACAAACAAATATACAAATGATTTCTTAAAAGTATCTGGAGGGGCTTCCCTGGTGGCGCAGTGGTTGAGAGTCCGCCTGCCGATGCAGGGGACACGGGTTCGTGCCCTGGTCCGGGAAGATCCCACATGCCGCAGAGTGGCTGGGCCTGTGAGCCATGGCCGCTGAGCCTGCGCGTCCGGAGCCTGTGCTCTGCAACGGGAGGGGCCACAGCAGTGAGAGGCCCGCGTACCGCAAAAAAAAAAAAAAAAAAAAAAAAAAAAAGTATCTGGAAATACATGTCTGTGGTTTACTGGGAACCAGACAAATCAGTTCTGCACATCCCTTTAATATGTTATGCTCCTAACTAGTCTTTAGGTAAATTCTAGTCTATAGCAGAATATGAAATAGGCTTTAGTACAGGTTGCCTGTCAGTTAAAGCAATGGTTCTTAACTTTTTGTACTGTTACAAATCATCTTTTTGAGGGAGGGGTGGCGGCAGTGAAGATGACCAAAATCACCTTCTATTATTAGCATCCTTTTAAGCCAACAAATGAAACAGAAGCACACAGCCATGGGTAGTTCAGCAAGTTGCCTTTCTTTCTGTCCTGTACCCCCAGGTTTTGAAGGTAATACTACATTAGGGAATGGGTCACAGATTTGATATGGCACCAAAAAAAATCTCAGGAGCTGGAACCCTCAGGAAACAGCATATTAAAGACACTAGGAAATTAGAAACCATGCTGTTCCAAAGGTCACAGATGCATAATTTGTGGATGACGTGTCATATTCACAGATAAACAATTCTTAGAATTATTATTAAAAACTCTAGTCCTACCAGGCCTCTTCTGATTTCCACAAGTGGTAATGTTTAGCACAGTGTTAAAAACCCAAGGGCTAGATCAGCATTTCTCCAAGTTTCTAGACTTGGGACTCCTTTATACTCTTTAAAGTTATTGAAGACTCCAAAGAACTTTTGTTTACGTAGATTATTTCTATTCATATTAATCATATTAGAAATTAACAGAGAAATTTTACATGTATTTATTCATTCATTTAAAATAACAGCTGTAAATATATGTTAATTAACATTTTTAAATCAAAAATAACTATTTTCCCAAAAAACGTAATAAGAGTGGCATTGTCATTTGTGCAAACCTCTTAAATGTCAGATTTAATAGAAGACAGTTGGATCTTCATATCTGCTTCTGCACTAGATCTACTGTGAACTGTTTTTCTGGTTGAAGTATATGAAGGTAAATCTGTACTCACACAGATACGTAATTAGAAGATTGAGGAGTGTTTAATAGGTCTTCCAAACACCCAAGGCTGAATAACCATTGTTTGTCAGTAGTTCTTTCAAGTTAAAAAGGAGTTGCTTGGAGAAAACAGCTAGTTCAGCTCACAATTCAGTCATACAAGTGCTTTGTGCCTACTTCCCATTTCACCACACAGAATAGGCAAAAAAAAAAAAAAAAGTTGTGCATGACAGAGTAGAGATTTAATAAAATTACTTATTCTTACTGCTACATCAAGGACATTCCTAAGTGAAACTGGCATTTTCTTTTTACTGTAAATGCATGGAGGTATAGTATACAACATAGCTTGTTGTTTCTGTCCTAACTGGTGCTAAGGTGCCAGCAGGTTTTCCCCACCGTTGCTTTTATACCATCCGTGTAAATGTCAACATAGTGAATTCTGCAAATAATGTCTACGTATTACTGTGAAAATAGTTTTGACCTCATGGGCCCCTGAAAGAATCTCAGGGACCAGTGCTCCCAGATCATATTTTGAAAACTGTCAGGCTAGATCAATGATCCTCAAACTTTAATATGCATGAGAATTACCTGGGAAACTTGTTAAAACATTGAACTCCCTGGGCCCCATTCCCTAATTCAGTATGTCTGGGGTGGGGCTTGGAAATCTGCGGTTTAACAAGTTCTGTGGGTTCTTTTGCTGCATGTGGTCTGTGGCCCATACTTTCAGAAGTATCGGGCTGGAGTTTGATTATAGTTTGATGTTATGGTCAAGGAGTTTCAAGATAGTGTTGCAGTCACTCTAGCCAGATCAATGCCAATCCTTTACCCTGCATGGAAAAACTCTGCCAATAGACTTATTTTTTGAAAATTAGCTACATAATAAACAGGCCCATTTCTTTTCTGTTATAATACTGCTTCATTGTCACCATTGTCTTTCACCAAAATCACTGTAACAACCTCCTAACTGGTTTCTACGCCACCAGTCTCAGTCTTCCAATTCATTCCCCTCACAGCTACTGGATAAATTTTTCTAAATGGGAAAAATGTTCATGTAATTCCTTTGCCAAAGGCCTTTAAAGAGCTCTTTGCCAAAGGCCCTTAACTGGTCTCCATAAAGCTCTGTAGCTTTATTCACCTACAGAATAAAGTTCAACCTCCTTTTATAAGATCCTGACTCATCTGCGTTAGATAGGTTTTACACTGTCGAGTGCAGGCTTCCCTTGAGGTTATCTGGTTTACTTGAGTTTCACTAAACTATGGATTCTTTCACATTAGGGACTGGGTCTTTCACCACTGTAACTACAATGTCTAACAGAGTGCCTGGCACGTAACACATGTCAAATAAATATTTGATGAATGCAATTTTAACTGTGCTATATTTAGTGGTAATTTGAATCTTGATTGAATCTGAAAACAAATTCATCCTTTAAAGATAATTGTGAACAGAGTCTAAGATGCGCCTCCTCCCTGCATTCAAAGATGGCATTTCTTCAGCACTGTTTGCTTATAAGCAAGGACATATTATCTATACACGGGTAACAAATTAAATACTAATCCTACTCTGCAAACCCTGGGTTTAGTGTGACGCTTACTGCTACAGTGCTGAACCCACTGAAATCACCATACTGCCAGAGCAGCACTAATGGTGGCAATAATCCCTCTCCAGCCTGGGGTTTGAGTCCACTTCAGTTTCACACTTACATTCAGGAGCTAGGATGGATGCCATTTTAGCCCCAAGTTCAAGTTAGAACCCAGTTATCCTGGTTCACTAGCAGACTGGTTGTTTGGACACTTATGAGGAAGTTCAGAGGACATAAAAGAGAAGTCTTGAAGCAGTTGGAACAGGTTGAGTGTTTATACAACCTTAAATTTGTGCTGATACTGAGGAAAATAAAATAATAAGATATGCTATTGCCAGGCCAAGCAGAAATTGTAGTATGTATATTATTGATTTGATTTGATTATTTGATTAATTGGGTATTCTGTAATTGTATATTATTTGATTAATAGGGTATTCTGTAATTGTATTAAAATGTTTATGCTAAAGTTTTCTACTGTCATAGCTTTTGT
Source organism: Phocoena phocoena (assembly GCF_963924675.1). Taxonomy (NCBI): domain Eukaryota; kingdom Metazoa; phylum Chordata; class Mammalia; order Artiodactyla; family Phocoenidae; genus Phocoena; species Phocoena phocoena. Next base: position 90,142,304 of record NC_089240.1, on the reverse strand, counting down.
TTTGGAGTAGTAAGATTTCTAGAAACCAAATGCAATATTTGTTGCTGCTCTTTATTAATGTTTCCTGGAGGAATGCTAGTCAGTAAACTCCACAGCGTCAATGTATTCAACCCTTTGGGATAATATACTGCACGATATCCAGAGCTATTCAGAATCTGATAAGACTATTTAATGGCTCAAGGTAAAGCAATTACTGACTAACAACATATACACAACAGGTTAAAAATAATCAGATCTCTGTTAGGCAGTAAAAAAAGATAAACAGGAGATTTAGGAGTTTCGGGGAAAGGAAACTTACACAAGTGAATGTTGGAAATTATGGTGCTCTTTTGTCCTTGTAGTTATTGGTTCTGTTTTCCTGTAATGTGAGACCTTGGGAAGGAGAATTCCACTGAATAAATTGCTGCTGCACCCAGGGGGGGAAAAATGAGCACAAAACCAGGCCATAGCCTAGGCATAAAATAAAATTCTGACATGGCCTCCATCATGCCACTTTACCCTCAAATTTTCAGACCAGGTGAAACTAGTACAAGAATGTATGGACCTAGAGACTGTCATACAGAGTGAAGTAAGTCAGAAAGAGAAAAACAAATACCGTATGCTAACACATATATATGGAATCAAAAGAAAAAAAAGGTCATGAAGAACCTAGGGGTAAGACAGAAATAAAGACACAGACCTACTAGAGAATGGACTTGAGGACACAGGGAGGGGGAAGGGTAAGCTGTGACAAAGTGAGAGTGGCATGGACATATATACACTACCAAACGTAAAACAGATAGCTAGTGGGAAGCAGCCACATAGCACAGGGAGATCAGCTCAGTGCTTTGTGACCACCTAGAGGGGTGGGATAGGGAGTGGGGGGGGATACGCAAGAAGAAAGAGATAAGGGAGCATATGTGTATGTATAACTGATTCACTTTGTTATAAAGCAGAAATTACACACCGTTGTAAAGCAATTATACCCCAATAAAGATGTTAATAATTTTTAAAAAACTAAAAAAAAAATTCATTTGTAAATGAGTTGTTTGGAACTAGAGACAATACATTTTCCCATAGTAATGTTGGTAAACAGTGTCTGAGCTCCCAAATGAGCCCACAGATTATTTCCGTGTGGAATGCTTGGAGGACTAAAAACTTCAAAGCAAATATAAGTTATTATTTAACCTATATTTGTAATAAAACTTCTCAGAAAAAAAAATCACAGAAATACTTAAAGCAAAAAAACAAACAAACAAAACAAAAAACATTTAAAATATCTTAAATAGTGGGATGTAAGGAAAATGCATATTTAATCAGGAGGATTACATGGTTAATGGGAAGTTTCTGTGGAGACTGTGGGACTGAGTTATGGACACATTCAAGTTCGTCAGATATTGAAAGCACTGGCTGCTTATAATGTTTAATTTCTCTTCAAAATAAATGGCATCACATAGAAAGAAGCTCAAATTTTTTTGAAAAGGAAGATGGGGTTCAGTGAGAGAGAGAGGTGGGGGGAATATCTAAGGTACAATTAATTAAGCTATGAAAGGCAAAGGAAGTGGGTATAAAAGTAGGATACAAAATGTATCCTAAGAGAAAAAGAAGTGGTACAGAAGCTACCCTTGAATTTGACAGTGTCTTGTGCAAACCACCAACTTGTGGAGATTCACATAGCAGAATAGTATTTCAAGGGAAATGCCAATTTTGAAAACAAGTACAGAAGTTCCCCAACTTATGATGGTTTGACTTACGATATGTGTGGTATGATACTCTCTCGTGATGCTGGGCAGCAGCAGTCAGCCACGTGACCAATACACTTACCACCGTTCTGTACCCAGACAACCACTCTTGTTTTTCACTTTCAGTACAGTGTTCAATAAATTACATGAGATATTCAACACTTTATTATCAAATATGCCCAACTGTAGGCTAATATAAATGTTCTGAGCACGTTTCAGGCAGGCCAAGCTAAGCTATGATGTTAGGTAGGTTAAGGTGTATTAAATGCATTCTCGACTTAACAATATCTTCAACTTATGATTGGTTTATCAGGATGTAGCCCCATCATAAGTTGAGGAAGATCTGTAATTCAACTTTACTGATGTGTTAAATGCAATTTTGATTGAGCTTGTATGTTCTGCATATCATTAATGAAGTGTAAAATAAGAACACCATGATTCTCCTCTGCCCTTATTCTCACAAAATCTCTTCCTCTTTTCTAGAATGACACAAGCTATTGTCATCAGATGAACCCAGTGTGTCATGGGTTAAAACTGCCAATATATTGGATTCTTCTTCCTAAGCTGTTAAATTTAGCACTAATCTTAAAAGTATTGAATAGAATAGATACTGAAGGGGGCTAGCGAAGGGAAGCAGGCCTCTTATGGGAAACAAACAAAAAAACCAAGAAAGGTGAGATATGTGTAAGGGGGGGAAGAAAAAACACCACTCGTGATACAAAAGGAAGAGAAGAGAAATATTCCATATTAAAATAGAAAAAGTCATTCTTTAAAGTTCTGTAGTGTTCAAAGCTCATTTTACATATGAAGAAACCAGTTAGTGTTAACAAGAAAGAAACCAGTTAGTGTTAACAGTTAGTCACTAACAATTATGTAAGTTAGATATATTCAAAAGACCAAAGTAATTCTTCCTTAAATTCTCATAATAGTCAGTAAATCATTTCTATTATAAGGTATGCTTTGTTCCTGTTGTTGCAAAGGTCACATTATTAATGCTTTCTTTAGGATTTATCAACACTATAGGAGAATTTTGGATTTTCTAAAATACCTGATTTTTTCTGATTACAACTATAAAACATTCATTATAGGAAATTCAGAAAACACAGACAAATGATAATGACGAGGACAATAATCACCTATAATTCCACCAACCAGATATAACCAAGGTTAACATTTTGGTATATTTTCCTTTCAAAAGCTAAGACTTTTTAGTTGCAGGCAGGATTTAACTAAGCTACTTCAACATTTTATCTGAAATGATAATGATTAATATCTTGAGGGAAACATACACACACACCCCAACAAGTGAGTTCAAGCACCATCTTCTTTCAAAAAAGGTCAAATTAAATAAGGTTAAACTCAAAATCACTGATTTGTATCTAACTTGAGCATTCAAGCATTAAAACCAAGTAAAGCGCGACTAGGTTCTGAACCCAACAGCCTCCGTCAAGTCTGGCATGAATCACCAAACTTTCTTTTCGGAAGACATCAATATTGTAACAAGCCTATGGGTAAATTCAAGCAATAATTATATGTCATGATATCTAGAAAGACATACATACATACAGCTGAAAAAGACAGAACAAGAAATGGAAAAATAACAAAGAGCCCTTGTGCTCTGCTTTGCCCATAGGGCTCCAAAGTGGGGTGTTAACAGCAAAATGTGGCAACTCTAAACTGGCTTAATAACTGTGTCAAAAAGTCCATGGGGACTTCCATGGTGGTGCAGTGGTTAAGAATCCACCTGCCTGTGGAGAAAAGGGAACCCTCCTGCACTGTTGGTGGGAATGTACATTGATACAGCCACTATGGAGAACAGTATGGAGGTTCCTTAAAAAACTACAAATAGAACTACCATACGACCCAGCAATCCCACTACTGGGCATATACCCTGAGAAAACCATCATTCAAAAAGAGTCATGTACCACAATGTCCACTGCAGCTCTATTTACAATAGCCAGGACATGGAAACAACCTAAGTGTCCATTGACAGATGAATGGATAAAGAAGATGTGGCACATATATACAATGGAATATTACTCAGCCATAGAAAGAAACGAAATTGAGTTATTTGTAGTGACGTGGATGGAATGAGTCTGTCATACCGAGTGAAGTAAGTCAGAAAAACAAATATCATATGCTAACACATATATATGGAACCTAAAAAAAATGGTCATGAAGAACCTAGGGGCAGGATGGGAATAAAGACACACATCTACTAGAGAATGGACTTGAGGACATGGGGAGGGGGAAGGGTAAACTGGGACAAAGTGAGAGAGTGGCATGGACATATATACACTACCAAATGTAAAATAAATAGCTAGTGGGAAGCAGCTGCATAGCACAGGAAGATCAGCTCGGTGCTTTGTGACCACCTAGAGGGTGGGATAGGGACAGCAGGAGGGAGGGAGACACAAGAGGGAAGAGATATGGGGATGTATGTATATGGATAGCTGATTCACTTCGTTATAAAGCAGAAACTAACACACCATTGTAAAGCAATTATACTCCAATAAAGATGTTAAAAATAAAAAAATTAAAAGATCACTTAAAAAAAGAATCCACCTGCCAATGCAGGGGACACGGGTTCGATCCCTGGTCCGGGAAGACTCCACATGCCTCAGAGCAACTAAGCCCGTGTGCCACAACTACTGAGCTGCTTCAAAGATTCTTTGTCTTGGGGCACAAGGTGGTCTTCTGGGGTTCTGGTACTGTTCTGCTTCTTGAGCCAGGTGCTGATTACACAGGTGTGCTTGCTTTGTGAAAACGCACTGAGCTATACATTAATTATTTCTGTACCTATTTGGTATGTACATTATTCTTTGATGAAATTTACATATAAAAAAAGTTATTCACCGCTAGGCAGTATTTGTGGTACCCTATCAAGAAAACTTTGGGAAAAACCCCAACAATAGTTTACAGTTCAGTGGTCATCATGAATAAGAAAGGCCATTTTAGTCAATGAGGTGCTACTTAACCAAGCAACAAGGAAACTGGTTGCAAACCTCATTTGTAACAAAGACATCACCTATAGGAATATTATAGGAGAAGAGGAACTAAGGTACAAATGGTGATCAAACCTTTCAAAACACCAAGGCCACAATAGGCAATGAACATGGGTTAGACCAGATCATATTTATGGCTAGTAAGTATATTTTTATGTAAGGCTCTTTGGGGCGTATTTTTGTTTTAAATGTTCCAATTCACACCCCTCCCTGTCACCATTTCTGCACTTCCTTTCTGCTGGTTAATGGAAGAGAAGCTCAATTCCCACCCCTCCAATCAATGACCACCATCTTCAGCCTGCAAGAGAACCCTCTCTCTATTTTTAATTACATGGGAAAATGCTTACAATAATAAGCAGGATGCAAAGCTGTATATATAGTATATAATTATAATTCTTTAAATAATATATATGCAGAGCAAATGACAAAAAAATCACCCCAAAATGCTAAAATGGTTATATTTATGGCTTTTTGTGTTTTCCTTTAAACTGTCTGTATTTTATTAATACTACATTAATATTCATGAAAAAATAACCATTATGATAAAAGTAGGATACATGGAAAAAGAGACTAGAAGGAATATTAATGGTACCACCTCTGCATTGTGGAATTATACGTAGCTTTTATTTTTAGTTTTATACTTTTCTGTATTTTCCAAGTTTTCTGCAAGATGCATGGTTAAGTTTATAATCATAAAATAACTTAGAAAATATCTTTGGTACTCTCCTCTATTTTCTCCATTTAAGCCTGAGAACAGAGACTAAATGTGGCATTCTATGTGAGACAACACACATCTTCCATGGACCGGGGGAAATAGTTCTTTATGTGCTTAGAAAAACAATTCACCGATCAGGCTATATTTTTGTAAGGTTTTTATGTTATGGGACTCCACATTCATCAACACGTTCACTGGAAGCACTTTAATTGGAGACATAAGTTGAATGGTGTAAATCAAATTTTTAAAACATCAATAAAAAATAGAACAGGGAAAGTTCAACGTAAATACTCACTGTCACTATTTCTTTGTTACCTAGGTCATTTTGCCATTAAAAACCCATAAACTGGCACATGATGGTGACCAACATAAAAATTAGGGCGTTTGCAATCTTGAAGTATTTGTACAATTTTAGTCCTCCTTATTTTGTATATTCAGGCAAGAAGCACAGTACTTAGCATACAATAGACCCTTGATAAATGTTTAATGTATTGACTTTTAATCCCCTTCCGTTAGATATTTTTCTAGGGAATCATATGACCCTCTGGCATTGTTGTGTATTTAAGGCCACTCAAGAAGCATTTCCAGAGCACATAAAGTATAAAGGTTCCTATGGGGAATATGACAATAATAAAACATTAAAATGATTACGATACAGTAGGAAGGTAAAATATATAAACAAAAAACTACCAGCAAAATGCAGAAAGTAATGAAGCAACTGACAAAGGATTAATCTCCAAAATTTACAAGCAGCTCATGCAGCTCAATAACAAAAAAACAAACAACCCAATCCAAAAATGGGCAGAAGACCTAAATAGACATTTCTCCAAAGAAGACATACAGATGGCCAACAAACACATGAAAGAATGCTCAACATCATTAATCATTAGGGAAATGCAAATCAAAACTACAATGAGATATCATCTCACACCAGTCAGAATGGCCATCGTCAAAAAATCTAGAAACAATAAATGCTGGAGAGGGTGTGGAGAAAAGGGAACACTCTTGCACTGCTGGTGGGAATGTGAATTGGTACAGCCACTATGGGGAACAGTATGGAGGTTCCTTAAAAAACTACAAATAGAACTACCATATGACCCAGCAATCCCACTACTGGGCATATACTCTGAGAAAACCATAATTCAAAAAGAGTCATGTACCAAAATGTTCATTGCAGCTCTATTTACAATAGCCCGGAGATGGAAACAACCTAAGTGCCCATCATCGGATGAATGGATAAAGAAGATGTGGCACATATATACAATGCAATATTACTCAGCCATAAAAAGAAACGAAATTGAGCTATTTGTAATGAGGTGGATAGACCTAGAGTCTGTCATACAGAGTGAAGTAAGTCAGAAAGAGAAAGACAAATACCGTATGCTAACACATATATATGGAATTTAAGGAAAAAAATGTCATGAAGAACCTAGGGGTAAGACAGAAATAAAGACACAGACCTACTGGAGAACGGACTTGAGGATATGGGGAGGGGGAAGGGTAAGCTGTGACAGGGCGAGAGAGAGGCATGGACATATATACACTACCAAATGTAAGGTAGATAGCTAGTAGGAAGCAGCCGCATAGCACAGGGATATCAGCTCTGTGCTTTGTGACCACCTGGAGGGGTGGGATAGGGAGGGTGGGAGGGAGGGAGCCGCAAGAGGGAAGAGATATGGGAACATATGTATATGTATAACTGATTCACTTTGTTATAAAGTAGAAACTAACACACCATTGTAAAGCAATTATACCCCAATAAAGATGTTTAAAAAATGCAGAAAGTACTATAAGAGATGGTGTTCTACAGGAGATAAGAGAAGAGACTATTTTGTTTTTGGTGTGGGGGCTGTGGTGGGAAGAGGAAAAGAAAGAATTACGAAAGGCTTCAAAGATGAGGAGGCATCTGTGCTGGGTTTTGAAGGATGGGTAAGGTTTTGACCAACAGAGCTGGTAAGAAAAGGGTATGTAGGCAAAAGCAGAAGTACGAGCAAAGGAATGATAATGGGAAAGGGTAGAGAACATGTTTAGGGATCAATATGAGACAAGAAATACATAAAGCTTCACAAGTAGGTTGGGACTAGATCATTAAGAGTCTTATATGCCATGCTGAGAAGCATAGTCTCAAATTTATAAGTAATGGGCTTTTGAGCAATGGCGTATGTGTGACCAGAGCTGTGTTCCGGTGGCCACGTGGAGGAACAACCGAAGGGAAGAAGTGACTGGAGGCAGGGAGACCAAGGCTAAGTATTTGTTCCCATGAGAAGACACAGGAACTGAAAGCAGTGTAAAAACAATTGTGAGGGAGAAAGGAACATATGTGAGAAGACTGAAATCAACTGGACGTGGCAGATATTTACTGGAGGGAGAGTGTTGGGGGCCTGGGTATGAATGCAAGGAAGAAAAGGTATGAGATGAGTATGTTAATAAAATAACAGAAATGAAACAGAGAGGCAAGAGAAGCAAGAGACTGCTTAGGAAAGAGTTTCAAAGGAGTGATCAACAATATCAAATACAGTACTGCAGAGAGATCAAAAAGGATGCACGTGGAACAAATTCTGGAATGGTATTTTACGTTGGTAAATCATCACCACCCATTCTCTTCTCAACTTCTTTTGAGCCTATCATTCTACTAAAATAGGTTCTTTTTGATGTCAACTTACTAGGGGGCAAAAAAAAAACAACAACACCAAACCAGCCAACAACAACAAAAAACCCAACAAAGAATAAAAACTAAATGTCAAGTGGTTGAGAAGGGATTGGGTGGTAATAAATCAGTGGAAAATCCTATTTCAAAGTCCTGGTGAATGGGAAGAAGATTGGTTACTTGAGGGATAAGCAGTTACTTGAGAAAAGAATGACAAACACAGGTGGGCCAAAAGATCATTTTCTGGTAAAACAGTCAGTCTACTCAACTTATTCCTAAAGGGTTACAGTCAGATGTCAGGTAATATGGACCCTGAAGTACCTAGGCTATTCATTTTCAAATTGTATACCACCAACATACAAATCACTTTTCATTTTCTAAAATACATTTAACTATCTTAACTGTAATAAAGAAAATTATAGTAGCTTCTTAAATGTCAGGCTCTATGCTAAACACTTTATCTGTAGTATCTCATTTAATCCCTTAACAGGTAAGTTTTTTTTTAACATCTTTATTGGAGTATAATTGCTTTACAATGGTGTGTTAGTTTCTGCTTTATAACAAAGTGAATCAGTTATACATATACATATGTCCCCATATCTCTTCCCTCTTGCATCTCCCTCCCTCCCACCCTCCCTATCCCATCCCTCTAGGTGGTCACAAAGCACCGAGCTGATCTCCCTGTGCTATGCGGCTGCTTCCCACTAGCTATCTATTTTACATTTGGTAGTGTATATATGTCCTCAGGTAAGTTTTTTATTATGCCCATCTTACACAGGAGAAAATTGAGACTTAGAGAAGTAAAATACTGGCCTAAGATTTTAAAAATATTAAGTGGCAGAGGGAGGGAGTTTGGGATTAACATATACACACTACTATATTTAAAACAGATAACCAACAAGGACCTACTGTATAGCACAGGGAACTATACTCAATATTTTACAATAACCTATGAGGGAAAAGAATCTATATATGTATATATATAACTGAATCACTGTGCTATACACCTGAAATTAACACAACATTGTAAATCAAGTATACTTCAATAAAAAAAAGAAAACCTAAAAAAAAAAACCTGGTAGAGGCCATCTTCTTAATACACTCTAAGAGGTCTTTCAACAATGTATACAAGCAACTGTTTTATATAGCAAACTCTATCCCAGGGAAGACCACCAAATCACTAACTTAAATGGCTTGGTTCATTCACTTTTTTACAGCCCTCAGGAATAATGCTTCTCCTGCCATCCTTCTGAATATGTTTCAAGTTCTTGTAAATGTGTCATGGATTATGAACGTGGAAGCTTTGCACAGGTCTTTCAATAAATTCATGCCTGCACATGTTGACTCAAGGAAAATTGTGTAAGGAAGTACTGACACCACTTCAACCCGTGGGCTGTGCTCAATTAGAAAGCATGCAAGGCTCAGGCTCATCTGCTTGGCGAAAGGAGACTAGTTAGTTGTGCAACAACAAGAACATGCATAACGTGTCTCATTGTGACAACCATACCTTTTAGACAGCTTTAGTGCTTACTCTGTTTTGGCTGCTTCTTATCTGATTTTCATATTTAAATAAGACATGAATAGTGATTAAACTGTGAAACCAAAATTTTCTCTGCATTTTATTCCCAGTTTCTGGATCCATTTGAATGAAAAATACCCAGAGACTGCAGGATCATCTGTTAATAAAAATCTGTCATTTAAAATTTTTTATCTGTGTGAATCAGGATTTTCTGGAAGATAATATACAGAAATAAACTGCATGGGTTGCTGCAAGCCTACAGCTACCCTCTGGGAAAATTTGGTATCCATAAAAATAGCCTGATTTTTAAAAAAAATAGTCTGATTTTCCTAATCGATTGCACTTATATAGTGGAGTTTCTCTCCAATACACAAAAGTTTTAAAGCTACTGTTCTAAACCAGTTAGTTCTGTTACTTGAAACAAATGGGTCTTCATGGTCACAGGACTGTGATAGGTGGGTGTGGATGATCAACACTAACTCCAAGAAAGGACAGACAATTCAAGCATAGGCCCCTGTGAGAGGGGGTGAAGAAAGGTTTTGTAAACAAAGACCACAGCAATGGCTTTTCCACATTTGGTGGCCCTTGTAGAATTCATGGCAATATATATTGTTAATCAACACACAAACTTCAGTCCTACCTCTTTGCCACTAAAATCCAAGAGAAATCATTTTTGACCAGAGATTACAACAAACCCTGGGATTACTCTCAGGAATGAGCAAAGCAAACAACACAGCACTCTGCAAACAAATATTTAACAACATATGTGGATGAAATGCAAAGTGATTTTTCCCCTGTGTTGAAAAGTAGTTTCTCCAGGAGTTCAAGGAAGAAACGTGATTCCATTCCTCAAGTAACTAGCTAGTTATTTTAGCTAGTTAGCCTAAATGTAACATTGCTACAGTCAGCATCTCAGATAATAATGCATTTTTAGCACCTCTTTACTTTACTTTTTTTTTTTTTTTGTGGTACGTGGGCCTCTCACTGTTGTGGCCTCTCCCGTTGCGGAGCACAGGCTCCGGACGCACAGGCTCAGCGGCCATGGCTCACGGGCCCAGCCACTCTGCGGCATGTGGGATCCTCCCGGACCGGGGCACAAACCCGCAGATAATAATACATTTTTAAAGTATCAAAACACTTTTCTGAAAACTGAGACTCAGTAATGTTAAATAATCTGACCAAGGACACAAAGCTATTGTGTGGTAAATCCAGAATTTGATTCTCATTCTTGACTACAATGCGTTTGCTTTTCCTAGTACACCATATTGTCTCTCAATAAAGAATAAGTAAGATGTATGTAGAGTGCCTGGCACATAGTGGGAGCTCAACAAAATTAATTTTATTGTCCCCTAAATCTATCAGATAAATATAAGCTTATATACTTAACAGAAGTAGGATGAAAGCAGTCTAAATTGGAATTCTCTAACTAAAGAGTACTCTTCAATTCCAAATCATCTGTGCAAATGAATCTCATTGGGAGGAAGCAAAGTCAAACCCTTGCATTTAGGTAGCCAGTTGAAATGTAAGGACTTTAAAATATACCAAGTCCTTATTCTTTGTTTCTATCAGCCTTTAAAAAGTAATTTCATTCTAATCAACGAATTATCAACCAAAAGAGATGCAGTTGCTCCTTTCTTTAATCAATATAAAATCTAAGAATCACAGCATTTTAGAGCTGGAAGGGAGTTCATCTAGTTCATTTTTTGTCACGATCTGCCAACCTGGCTTCCTCCTCCTGCCTCTATACTATCATTTGACCAGTGAGTAACTTGTACAAGGTTGTGAAGCTGGTAGAGGCAGAGAAGGGACTAAAAGAGCTAAAATCTCCTAAGTTCCAGTTCAGTGCTCTTTCCATTATACCACCCAGCCACGCAGTGCAAGTGCTCTCTAGACAGGGCCAGACATACTGTTTTAGGAAAAACACAGAATCTCCAGTAGCTAAACAAGCAGATTCATCTCTCCAACAACTCTGAAAAGCTGATCCTATCACCTAACCTTTACAGAGAAGGATGATGTGTTAAACTCTTTCCCGTCATTATTTCATTTCATCCTCAAGGCAAACCTGTGGGAGTGGTTCATTCTTCGTTCTTTCCCATTTGATTGAGGAGGGAATCCAGGCTAGACTTCAGATAAGTTGCTCAAGGTCACAGGACTAGTAAGCAATGGAGCCGGAATTTAACCAAGGTCTGACTTGAGGCCCAGCTCTCAACAACTATGATATACTGCTACTACTATTACATGTCTCTGCCTTTTTCTCCCCCAATTTTTTTTTCTTTGTCTTTTGGGGCCTAGGATCACTATGTACATATGGTATGGATACCTAATCACAAATAGGGAGAAGGTTTCTGGAAGGATAACTGAAGAAGGGAAAACAGTAATCCACCTCATCTGCACAAATTTAAGACCTACCTGGATTACATTTTCCAAAGCCTAGGCCTTTGCTAGCCTCATGCAGAAACCTCTTCTTCTTTAATAACACTAATCACCTGTTTTGCCACTCAATATCCTGAATCAGATTTTTTCAAATGCAAAGGAAAGCACCGATACCAAAAATCACTTGGGACCTGAGACCCCTGGGCAGAGAAGAACCCAACAGCTGAGCAAAGTTTCCACCAAAACTGGAATGAGGTTAACAGGGCACAGTAATACAATCTTGTACCTGATACGAGGAAACATGCAGAGAAAACAGTGAGAGAGGAGGGAAAAAATCTGCTGCGGGCCTGAGGCTGTTAATCAGGACAAGACTGAGGAAGGGATTTCCAGGCAAGCTTCTCGGGTAGGCTTCTTCCCAGTCATTTCAAAGCCAATGCCCACCACCAACCAATTAATCCAATGCAAACCACCCTCGTGAAACAGCAGGAAAAGACGACGCAAAGAGCCCAAACAGTCCTTCTCGAGTTGCCAGCCTCCTCACTCTGTTTTCACCCTTTTTCACCAGAGAGGCAAATTCTAAAGGATTTTTCCGCCCAAACCCCCGACGCAGGGTGAATCTCGGGGAAGAGAGGACCCTGCCCTCACTCGATGGGGACAGAAAGGACACTCGTTTTCCTTCGGAGCAAGGGGATAGGGGGAAGATTACACTGAGGAAAATAAGGGAAAATGGCCTTGGCAGGGGTTTGATGGCGCGCAATTCGGTAGCGGCACTCACCCGGGTGAGACATGGGGATGACCTCATTGCGGGTCCCCGGGAAGTTAAAGATGACGGCTCCAGACGCCCCTCGCTCGTAAGCCAGATGGATCTTGTCTGCGAAGGTGCAACCCCCGCCGCGCTGGATGAGGGCCAACCAAGAGACTTGCACGCTGCTGCCCCAGTCCCCCGGGACCGTGGGCACCGTGAAATTCGTGTGCGGGTTACAGGCGTTCAGCGCCCCTGGTCCGTCGGGCGGTACCAGGACCCCAGCCACTGGCTCGAGCGGCGAATCCTGGCCGTACACGCCCTCCTCGCTCAGCTCCCACACGGTGCGGTTCACTCCGGTGTGCGGAACCCGCCAGGACACGTTGAGGTACGCGGTCCACACTGCTTCGGCTCCCCGGGAACCGGGGGCTTGCGGACTCAGAGCCAGCAGGAAGCACCAGGCCAGCAATCGGGAAAAGCCGCAGCCACCGCGGCAGGAGACCCCGGCCCCGGGCGGCGGCCCCATGGCGCGCGCGCTCTGCGGTTCCCTAGGGCCCCTGGCACGCGCCTTCCCGGCTCTCGGCGGGACCCCGGCCTTGGCCAGGTGCGCGCCAGGTGGGGAGGGGGCGGAGAGCGACTGGCACGCGCGGCGGGCTGGGTCGAAGCCGACAGGCACGTAACGTCGCTGGAGATGTTGCCGCAGATGCAGCTCTTCGGAGCTTCAGTCCTCTCTGCTACTGCCTTGGCAGCGTCGGGCTCCGGGGCTTTAGCGTGAAGCTCCGCCCAGCCGACTGGGGGTGGAGGCGGCTGGGAGGGAGGAAAGGACACTGCGGGATCCGCCTTTTAAAAGGGTAACAGCGGGCTTCCCTGGTGGCGCAGTGGTTAGGAATCTGCCTACCAATGTAGGAAACAGTGGTTCGAGCCCTGATCCGGGAAGATCCCACATGCCGCGGGACAACCTAACCCCGCGAGCTACAACTACTAAAGCCCGTGCTCTACAACAAGAGAAGCTACCACAATGAGAAGCCCGTGCACCACAACAAAGAACAAAAGCAGCCAAAATAAATAGACTAAATAAATTTTTTTAAAAAAGGGTAACAGGATGGGCAGGCATTAGAATAGGATCGGAGGCTGTGTGGTCAGGTGTGTCAAGTCGTTGTATGAAAAGTGGACAGGCGAGGAACTATGGAAACAGAGAACAGAAACGCTCGTTGGTAGGATTCGAGTCCCTTTTGAATTGCAAGAATATATTTTTCCCTCGTAACGTTTGCCTGCGGGGCATTTCTGGCTTAAGGTGCCAGAATGCGAAAGTACTTCTAAAAAGCGCAGATCTGAAAGGTCTGACTTGCAGTCCAGAGAATTTGGGTAGGTGGGTGGTGCTTAAGCAGGCTATTTACTAATTCTCTAAGCGGGGGGGGGGGCGGAAGAGAGCATTGCCTTTTTTTGTTTTAAACTTTTTCCTTTCCTTCTCTAAACAAGCGTCATACCTATGTATTTCCTTCTTACCCTTACCTCATACTAAATATACTGCATCAGATGCCCCTTCTAAAAGTAATCTTAGCCCTCAAAAAGGGATGACCATTTTCATACTCCTCAAAACTAAGCCTCTTTTCTTCCATTTTCCGCAAACCAGACTTACCCAGATATGTCTGCGCCATTCATGACCTTAACAATCTTTCTCCATCTCCCACTAACTAAAAAAGAGCCTGACTCACCTTGACAATTCACTCACAGCACTATTGGGTTAAGATTTCTCCTTACTTTAAGTGTACAATTTTTATCTACCCTGTCAGTTGTTACATTTAGTAGGTGCTCAATAAATATGCATAGATTAAACTGAATTAATACTTCTGGTGTCTGACAGTTATGGATAACTTTTGGCCTTGGGGAAATTACTTCTCTGTGCCACAGTTTCCTCATCATCTGTAAAATGGGGATAATAATAGTACCTACCTCATAGAGTAGTCTAGATGATTAAATGAGTTCATACATATAAAAGCACTTAGAACAGTGCTTAGCAGAGTGTAAAAATTATATCTGTTAAATACTATTATTTTGGGCTTCCCTGGTGGCGCAGTGGTTGAGAGTCCGCCTGCCGATGCGGGGGACACGGGTTCGTGCCCCGGTCCGGGAGGATCCCACATGCCGCGGAGCGGCTGGGCCCGTGAGCCATGGCCGCTGAGCTTGCGCGTCTGGAGCCTGTTGCTCCGCAGCGGGAGAGGCCACAACAGTGAGAGGCCCGCATACCGCAAAAAAAAAAAAAAAAAAAATACTATTATTATTAAACAGACTCAGGGACCCAATACTTTTAAAATAATATTAAGGTTGTTACTTTGAGGTAATAATCAGAGAAAGTAATGTTCAGGATGTTTACTTTTAGCCATTTTTTTCAGTTCAAATAAATATAGTTTACTTTATCCAGCCCAACATTTGTTAAATTCCGAATCAATCATTCCACTCCCCTGGCCCAACATTTATTTAATCAATATTATTTGCAAAGATTAAGCATGGGACAATCCTGCACGTGATGCTCTTATGGCTTGAGAGAAACCTAGAGGAAAATTAACACCATAACCAAACAGCACCTAGAATCCAAATAAATGGGCAATTTTGTGAAACATGAATCGTAGGTGTTGAAAGGGACTTTAGAGGTCAAGGGAGGTATATGGGACCAATAGCATGGCACCCCCAACTACTGATGATGTTAATCTCTTAGATAAAAATTACCTAGGGGAAAATAAAAGGGTAGCATCTGTCATCTAAAGAAATTGTACGGGACTTCCCTGGTGGCGAAGTGGTTAAGAATCCGCCTGCCAATGCAGGGGACACGGGTTCGAGCCCTGGTCTGGGAAGATCCCACATGTCGCAGAGCAACTAAGCCCGTGTGCCACAACTACTGAGCCTGCGCTCTAGAGCCTGTGAGCCACAACTACTGAGCCCACGTGCCACAACTACTGAAGCCCACGTGCCTAGAGCCCGTGCTCTGCAACAAGAGAAGCCACAGCAATGAGAAGCCCGCGAACTGCAACAAAGAGTAGCCCCTGCTGACTGCAACTAGAGAAAGCCCGCATGCAGCAACGAAGACCCAACATAGCCAAAAATAAATAAATTTATATATAAAAAAGAAATGGTACAGTTCCAGAAATTGTCTGAAATTGCTGGTGAAGAACACTCAATATTCAGTCAATATTACCTGCATGATTTGGACTTCCCTGGCAGTCCAGTGGTTAAGACTCCGCACTTCCAATGCAGGGTGTGTGGGTTTGATCCCTGGTCGGGGAACTAAGATCCCACATGCCGCGCTGTGCGGCAGAAAATATATACATATAAAACCTGCATGACAGTCAACTATGTTGTACTTTGAAGAAACAATGTGTTTAAAAGAAAAGAGATCTTTTATAAGGTATTTACAAAAATGAAGTTTGGAGAGACATTTGTTAATATTCATTCTTTCTTAAATATTTATTGCAATCTACTATATGCCAATCGTGGGCTAAGCATTGGGTTAAAACAAAATAAGACATTAACTCTGCTCTCAAAAAGCTCATAAATTACCTTTGATGAGACAAACAAGCTGATAATTGTAATATATATATAGAGAGAGTGCTGATGTATACAGTATAAGAGCTACACTAGAGGTATGCATAGGGCAGTAGTGGGTGTTAGAGAAGAGGAACTAACCCAGACTGGTAAGTAAGAAAAAGCTTCCCAGAGGAGGTTACACCTGTGCTGACTTTGAGAGTGTTAGCCTTTCTAGACAGAGAACAATACAAGAAAAGGCACTGAGGCATAAAACTGAAAATGTTGAGAAACAACAAATACTACAGGCTCTATAAACACCAAGTGTCTGGAACCCAGAGTACGAGAGATAAAGTTATAGAGGGACAAAGGGGTCAGTTCTTGAGAGTCCTTTGGGTAAAGCTAAGGAGTTTGGACTTAATCCAAAAGCAAGGAGTAATATAATCAGGGTTTAAGCAGGGAGTAATAAAATCAGATCTGAATTTTAGTGATCATTATGCTTCTCTGTGAATAAAAATTGGAGGAGACAAGAGTAGAAGCAGGGAGCCCAGATACAGGATTGTTGGCAGTGCTCCAGGTGAGAAATGAAGGTGGCTTGGACTAAATTGGTAGTGGAGATAAAGAGAAATGGACAGATTGGTAATGTATTTTGGATATAGAATCAACAGGACTTGTTTGGAGGATGAATGAGAGGGAAGAGTTAGGGATTGCTCTGAAGCTTTTGGCTTGGAAGACTGAATGGCATTTAATTAGGAAGAGGGTTTTAAATGTGTAGAGTGGGTAGGAGGAGAAATGAGTTCAGTTTAGACAAGTTGAATTCAAGGTACCCATGATGTAACTAGGTAGAACTGTCCAGCAGGTAGTTGGATTCTCTGATTACTGAACACCTACTAAGTGCAAGACACTTGAGAGGTGCAGGTATACAGAGACAAATGAAACAGTCCCTGCCCTCAAGGAGTTCATAGTTTAGTAGGAAAGTCAAAGAGGCAAACACACAATAACAGTATAGTGTAATACATGTTATCACTGAGAAGAGTATAGGGTGCTATGGCAACATGGGCATGGCTCTCATTGCGAACAAATAGAGCTAATCAAGAAAAAAGAAAGTAAGGATATTCAGGCATAGGCAACAGGCAATACATGAGAACACCAGCAAACATTCAGGGAACTAACATTCAATAGTTAGGCATGTCTGGGGGAGCAAAGGGGGAGCCCAGGGGAGTGAAGCAGGTCAAGTGGGTTATGCCACAACATGAAGAGTTTAGAAATCTATGTTAAAGAGTGTGGGCTCAATGCACATGTGCACACACAGATACATAAAGTAAATATGGCAAAATGATAACAATTGTTGAATCTAGATGGTGGGTATATAGGTGCTCGCTGTAATATTTTTCAACTTTTCTCCATATTTTAAACTTTTTGTAATGGTGAGTTTAGGTTGTGAATTTATATTGAAATCAAGTGGATCAAACAAATGATAGTATCGACCTAGGCTTACATAGATAATCCGGATTGTATGAGGGCAAGACAGGAGGCAGAGAGACTGATACGGAGGCTAACACCCTCAGCACTATCTGGAGGTCTAGACCAGTAGTGGAGATGAAGGTATCAGACTATCATAGCTTGATGACATGAACCATTAAAATCATCCTATGAACTCCCCTTGCTATGAGCTCCTCCTCACCAAGCGACCTTCTTTTCATCATTTAGCTCCTCCTGTAAATATGCCTACAGGGAGGTAATTCTCTGATCAGCAAACACTAGTATCTGTTCCACTGGAAGTTATACTTCTCATAATAAATTAATCAGTTGGCATTCTGGTTTATATACTGGTCTCGTGAATTTGTTTAATTGTGAGTCAGTCCCCAGGAGCCCAGGCTCTGCTAATACTACCAATCAAATTTCAAAGCTTACAAAGCTAAGAACCAGACTGTAGATCATGACTGCATCAGAGTGCTCCCACTTTATGGAGCCTTGTCCGGGTAACTCTCTGGCTTTCCCTAACCATATCCCTCTGTCTCACTGTGATTTCTCTTCAAACTGCAACAGAGCCTCGCTACTAAGGATGAGATCTTTTGATCGGGAGCATCAGCACTGTCAGCAAGCTCATGAGAAATGAAGAATCTCAGGTCCCACCCAGACTTGCTGAATCAGAACCTGCATTTAAACAAGATTCCCAGGTGATTTGTATGTAAATATAAGTTTGAGAAGCCCTGAGTATCCTGAGGGTAGCCAGCACTCAGCCTCTGCTTGAACACTCCCAAGTGTCAGAGCTTACTACCTCACAAAGCATCGCATCCTGAGTAGTACTGAGCTTTTCTTATTGGAAGGTTCATGGAAATGCAGTGTGGTTTTGCTTCAGTCTTTCCTCTTCCTCCCACCCAACTCTTCCAACCCCAGGTCCCCAGAGTTTCCATGCTATTCCCCAGTTGTAATATCACCACTCCACCAGGGCCTTTGCTGTGAGCAGTTTCCTGGTACCAGACTTCACCTTATTCCTGACCCTCAAACCAAATTTACCAGGTCCTAAATGTATTCCTTCGGAGCCCTGCTGTTCCTAAGGCTAATAACAGCTATTGTTCATTGAGCATTTACTATGTTCTTTACATGCATTCTCTCATTAAATTCTCACAACCATCCATTATTATCCCCATTTTCAGAAGACGAAACTCACTCAGAGAGAATTAGCAACCCCCTAAGCTCATACAGCTAGTAACAGAATCAGGATTCCAATGCACTTCTGACTCTGAGTATTAATAGCCGATAATGACTCAGTATCTTCCCTCTAGAGAGTGGTATTTGCATTCTAACATTGCCTTATACCCAAGAAGGAAAGTTCATGTGAAATGTTTCTTGCATGCATTTCAGGCACTGTGACCAGTGACAGAGATATATTTGGGCCAGGAGGCTTTTTGAATTCCTCAAATCCTACCACAAAGGCTAGCCTTGCCAAATATTTATATCAGCAACACTGAACTGAAAGTTGCCCTGAGCAGTGCACTGTCTAATGATGAACTGGTAAACAGAGCAGCATCCTGCAGAAGCAACAGCAGGGTACCACCATGGCCGATTAAGTTTCCGATCATACTGAGTTTCTGCGGCGGTGCAGAGATGGGCCATAGTGTTCAGCCTTTAATATGTCTGCAGGAAATGAGACACCACATCTGGCTTCTTACCATTAAATGGTAAAGCACCATCTGAGACAACTAGTGTCCTGGCATCAAAGCGATGATGTGGCCACACAGCTAGACAATATAGGTGTAGACAATGAATGGCAACAAATTTCCACTCAAGGCAGTTGCCCCTTGTATAGCAAGAAGATGACGGTGGTGTGGAGAGAGAGAACAGCCAAACAAAACAGAACAAAAAGCCCCAAATGTGATGCTGCAGCATACTTTCAAATACTATACTGTTACTTGCAAATGCAGGTAAACCTCAGTCAGCTCAAGTGGGTATACAACCATTAGAAAACAGGGGATATTTTTTTTTTTTTGCGGTACGCGGGCCTCTCACTGTTGTGGCCTCTTCCGTTGTGGAGCACAGGCTCCGGACGCGCAGGCTCAGCGGCCATGGCTCACGGGCCCAGCCGCTCCAAGGCATGTGGGATCTTCCCGGACTGGGGCACGAACCCGTGTCCCCTGCATCGGCAGGCGGATTCTCAACCACTGCGCCACCAGGGAAGCCCAAAAAACAGGGGATATTTTTAAACAAAGAATTCATGCACTCGAAGAAAAGACAGAATTTCAGAGAGGGGATTTACAACAGTAGGTGTGCTGTATCTGAAACTAAGAACAGTCTTATACCTGTAACAGAAATAGCTACCATTGAGAACCTGCTAGGGGCCAGATACTTTACAACCATGAGATAAGTATTATATGCTACATCTTACAGAAGAAGCAACGCGCGCTCAGGTTAAGTAACTTGCTGAGGGCATCCATTAGGGAATAACCTAATGACTGGATTAGAATTTGACCCAACATCTTAGTACAAAACTACACTCTTCTCCTTATGCAACATTCCACTCCTTATAACACTACCTTCCAAAGTAGAGGTAGGAAGGAAACATAATTATTGAGAACTTACTATGTGCCAGACACTGTATGTGTATTAATTATATCATTTGATTCTTACAACAAGTAATAAAAGCCCATTATTTTCAGATGAGGAAAATGAGGCTCAGAAAGGTGAAGTATCTTGCCAAAGGTCACACAGCTAGTAAGTGGCAGAGTTGGAATTCACATGGGAGCATATCGGACTCCAAATTCTATACCATTTTCACTCTGCTGTACTACCTCTCCACACACGTAGTAAGGATATTATTACAAGGTGGAAAGATTCAGTGTTTTTCAACCAGATATGGTAACACATTTAACCTACTAAGAACCCCTCATCAGGGTGCCCTGATTTCTTGTTGAGCAGCCCTGGAAATCCTAGATAACAGAGATTATGAAAGTACATTTTGTCAAGTGCTTCATCATCATTTATAAATGTCTACATCTTCAGTTGTACACACTCGCTCCCATGCATGTGTGGAGTGGAATGCCTGAACATGTGTTATGTGTGGAAAGGGTGTTTTTTGTCCACTGACGAAAACTGGTACAGAAAGGAATTGTACTGATAAGGATAATGCAGAAAATTTAAGCTGTGTCAAGTTGATTGCTATTGAGGGATCAGATTAACTATCTTGAGTTTGGGGAGATGATTGAGGGGATCCCAGATTGCTAAAAAGAGATAAGAGTGGGGAAGGGCCCAAGGCATGGGAGGGCAGCAATGGCTCCAGGGGAAAGTTGGGCAGGGGAGGTGCTTGGAGGGAAAGATGGACATGAGTGATTTTTACCCTCGCCTGCAGTATCAGGACAACCTACTTGGGAAATTAATCTGTTCTCATGCAGTCTCCTCTCTCCTTTTTTTTTTTTTTTAGGTTTCTAGTAAGATGAAGACTTCCAAAGAACTAAATTTGTGTCCACAAGAGATTTATGTATATTAAAAGAAAGAAAAACAATTGCTTGGGGAAAATGGGAAAAAATGTTTTTAATGAATTGTGCCCTACAGATATGGCCACATATTTGAGGTTTACTTCCAATCCGTTTGTGCTACTCAGTAGACTAGATCCACAGAACTCTCTCATTCCAGTCCCTGTTGTTATTTTTAACTTTTCCATTGACTGGTTATGTGACACCAAGGAAGTTTCTCTTTCTTCTTTCTCAGCTACAAAATAGGGATAATAATAATGGAAAATTGTGCAGATATATATTGAACCACTTAGTGTTCCTTCAGATTAAAGCCTACCAAATCAGCTAGTGTAGCTAAAATAAATATCTATGATTTTGCCACTGCCTAGGACAAATGACAGAATCGCTGTAGAAGGGAGTGGGCCTCGCAGGCATGGATAAGATCAGTTTACTAAATTAGGGAGGGGTTAAGTTCTTTAAAATGCACATGGGCAGTAAGCTTTTTTTTAGCCTACAGACAGAATGGGATTCCTTTCTAATAGGAGCCTAATTTGATAATTCCTAGTAAAGCTGGGGCTTCTGAAAAGCAGTTTAAGAATAAACATAGTGGGCTTCCTTGGTGGCGCAGTGGTTAAGAATCCGCCTGCCAATGCAGGGGACACGGTCGAGCCCTGGCCCAGGAAGATCCCACATACCGCAGAGCAACTAAGCTCCTACACCACAACTACTGAGCCTGCGCTCTAGAGCCCGTGAGCCACAACTAATGAGCCCACGTGCCACAACTACTGAAGTCCGCGCGCCTATAGCCCGTGCTCTGCAACAAGAGAAGCCACAGCAATGAGAAGCCCGCGCACTGCAACAAAGAGTAGCCCTCACTCGCCGCAACTAGAGAAAGTCCACGTGCAGCAACAAAGACCAATGCAGCCAAAAATAAATAAATAAAATAAATTAATTAATTAAATATCATAAAAAAAGAATAAACATAGTTATATTGTAGCACATAATCACAATCACCTACTGAGGCCAAGGTATACTCTTTTTTTTTTTTAGAGTAGAAACTTTATTTTATTTATTATTTTTTAAAGTTTTATTTATTTTTTGGCTGTGTTGGGTCTTTGTTGCTGCGCGTGGGCTTCCTCTAGTTATGGTGAGCGGGGGCTACTCTTCATTGCGGTGCGTGGGCTTCTCATTGCAGTGGCTTCTCTTGTTGCAGAGCACAGGCTCCAGGCGGGCGGGCTTCAGTAGTTGCAGCATGTGGGCTCAGTAGTTGTGGCTCATGGGCTCTAGAGCACAGGCTCAGTAGTTGTGGCGCACAGGCTTAGTTGCTCTGCAGCATGTGGGATCTTCCCGGACCAGGGATCAAACCTGTGTCCCCTACATTGGCAGGTGGATTCCTAACCACTGTGCCACTCGAGAAGTCCCAAGGTTTACTCTTTAGAAGCTAAAGTCAGCCTGAGTGTGGGCAAAGGCAGCCTTTGTATTCCAAGGGGCAAAGTCAAAAATTCACAGCTGCCAACTATATGCATTAGGATTAGTTGCTGCTGGCCAGGGCTCAAAATCGATCAAAAACTTGGAGTAAACAAGTATCTGGCAATAAGTGACCAGGTACTAGCAAACAGTTGAGACAACTGAAATTAGCTGGCCTCCCACTCATGATTCACATAGTAATTAAGTTCTGTCACACCAGAATTAGATGTGTCATGGTTATGTTGGTCTCAGGAAACGGGCAAGAGACAAGCAGGCCTTCAACAATAGGGTATTTTATGGGCTTCCCTGGTGGTGCAGTGGTTAGGAATCTGTCTGCCAATGCAGGGGACACGGGTTTGAGCTCTGGTCTGGAAAGATCCCACATGCCGCTGAGCAACTAAGCCCGTGTGTCAGAACTACTGAGCCTGTGCTCTAGAGCCCACGAGCCCCGACTACTGAAGCCCGCACACCTAGAGCCCGCACTCCACAACAACAGAAGCCACCGCAATGAGAAGCCCGCGCACCACAAGGAAGAGTAGCCCCCGCTCGCCGCAACTAGAGGAAGCCCACACGCAGCAATGAAGACCCAATGCAGCCAAAAATAAAAATAAATAAAATAAATAAATTTAAAAAAACAAACAAAAAAACCCAAAAGGGTATTTTGTGGTTACAAAAATTACTTTGGTTTGACTTCACCACAAATCATGCAGTATAAAGCATAGGAACTTTAATGAGGAAAAACACTAATGGAATCATCAAAAGGAAAAAATGTCCAGATCCACTGAACCACAGCACACTCAGGAATCCATAAAATCACTTCTCCCTTAGCTGCCAATCTTCCGATTAGCAGAGGGTGTGTATACTCTTTTCTAAGTTGTCTCTATGTAACTTTGTGTGCAGATAGGATCAGTATACTTCAGGTCCTTCAGAACAAACTAGTTTGGACACAGAAGTCAACAACTGCTTAATATTCTAGATGCTGTCAGCTCTGGAGCCACAGAAAGCCTTTTAGCAGAGGCAATGAAGTGGCTCAGCAATGTTTGCTTTTTGTGGGGGGAAAAAAGAGAGAGGGAGCAGACATTGAAAGCCTGAAGCTCCTGTTTGTTTGAAGAAGAGTTTGTCAACTTTACCTTCAATAATCCCACCAGTTCATTAAATGTTTTCCTTTTGTTGAGGCGGTTATGGTTGAGGTGTTTACAGACCCGATGAGAGCATATGTTTGGGCCCTACAAGGTGTTTAGGGCTCAATACCCTGATGGTTTTAGGACCTTCTGTTTGTTTGGATTCAAGGCAGTATGAAAACTTTTCAGCACACACATTCCAAGAATAAGGCTGTCTTATATCAGTGCCTTCAGTTATGCCCTCATAAGGCATTTTCAGCAGAGGTTTTCAAGTTCCGAGACAGGTGGAACAGTCAATTGCTTAAGGGTAGTATACTGGAACAAAGTAGATTTATAACGCCTGCTGTTATCCAGCCTTTTTT
Organism: Phocoena phocoena; assembly: GCF_963924675.1. Classification (NCBI taxonomy): domain Eukaryota; kingdom Metazoa; phylum Chordata; class Mammalia; order Artiodactyla; family Phocoenidae; genus Phocoena; species Phocoena phocoena. The sequence goes on along the minus strand of NC_089240.1, from coordinate 90,118,161 downwards.
TTTTAACAGAATCTTAGCCCTGTCACTGCAAGTTGTGTTATGTAGCAGTGAACAAGCAAAGAAGAAACAGACTTTCTGGGAAAAAAATGTGCTAGACTAATCCCACCTGATAACTGCAGTCAGTATTTGAATTTAGGAAAAAAAAATTTTTTTACTAACCTCGACCCTCTGGGCCATCCGACATACAAAATGATAAGCAATAAGCATCACTGGGCATACAGGACTTATAATTTTCTCTTTTCGAGTTTCGGTGATTTAAAAGAAAATTCACACATTCTCTAATTTATTCCTTAGAATAATAAACATTTTTTAGAGCTTCTAATATCTACAAAGTCTTATGATAGTTGCAACAAGGTCCCTCCATTTAGTATCTTAGTCTACTGGGGGTAAATTGTACCAAGGAAAATTTTGTGAGGCCTCTCTTTGTTTTTGCCTATGTGAGTCTAGATTATAAGCAATACAAGCTTTAGTTGAAAGCCTAGTCTAATCTCAATTGCCTACTAATGGGGAAGAGGAGTGATATTAATTTTCTCTCAGATTATTGTAAATAGCCTTCTAATTGATTTCCCTGCTTTTAGTCTTTCCCTTACTCCAAGTCATCCTTCATATTACTGCCATTTATACTTTTGAAAACATAGCTATGATTATGTCATTTCTCACTGTATATTGAACAGAATAGAAATTTCTGAGCTTTGATGGCTAGGATCTCAACAATCTAGGTCCGTCTGACCACTGTCTCCTTTATACCTCCACTGTGTCTGAAATATATGTGTATTATATATAGTATCTTCCATGCTGCATTTATTTACTTACATATCTCCTCCATCAGAGACTGAGTTCCTTGAAAGGAAGGACCATGTATTTTTCTTCTTTGTAGCCCCTGCTCCTAGCCTGGCACATTAGAGTACATTTGAAAAACAGTAAGTGGACGGCAAGAACTGGAGGGCAGGCTGGTTAGTTTGCTGGCTAGCTGGTATGATTTTTTTTCTGCTGTGTTTGTTAAGGTATAATTCACATACAATAAACTTTTTTTAGTGTACAGTTCCATAAACTTTGACAAATATTCAATATATAGTCATGTAGCCACTACCACTATCAAGATATAGAACAGTTTCATCACCCCCAAAATTCCACATACTATGCCTTTATAGTCAAAGCCCCCCACCTCCTTAACCCTTGGCAACCCTTCATCTGTTTTCTGTCCCTATGTTTTTGCCTTTTCTAGAATGTCATATAAATGGAATCACTCAGTATGTAGTTTTTTTTGTGTCTGACTTCTTTCACTTAGTAAAGTGCATTTGAGATTCATCCATGTTATTGCAATGGCAGGGCATTTAAACAAAAGAGTGGTCAGAGAGATGGGTGCTGGGAAGGGGTACAAAGTCCTGTGTGAGTATAGAGGCAGGAATGTTTGCTTTTGACTTAAGAAATTAGGGGAGATTTCATGGAGAAAGCAACGTCTGTCTGAGCAGGGCCTTGAGGGATAGGTGGGATTTTTATAGGTACCAACGGTGAGAGAAGATATTTCAGTAAAGCATATAGCAGAAACAAAAGCTCAGAGTCAGGAAAGAGCAGAGGGGATTTAGGAAACATTATTTCAGTTTGTTGAGAGCATAAGAGGAGTAGCAGGAGATAGGGCAGAAAAGGTAGGTTAGGGTTTTGTTGACCTTGAAAAGGTATTTAGGAATTTGGTCTTGATTTATTAGGCAGTGGATAGTTATTGCAGGTTTTTGATTCAAGCTCTTCTTGGAGGAGAGTAATAGTTCTGCCTGTAGGTAATTCTGTTACCCTGCCTGAGCTGAAGTAGACAGCTCTCTTTCTGGGTGAGTATACAACTATGACCCGTAAAACAAGGCCACAAATGATATTTAAATATATCAAAAGCATACCAAGGATATAAAATATCTGCACTACTGGTACTCGCTAGAAAACATGTTCATGAAATGACGGAATCTAATACTTACCAAAAGCTCTCTTATCTCTTCATTCATTTGTATTCTCTCAATTCTCTCTACAGTCAAGTTATCCAAAAGCCAAGCATTGTTCCTGGATTCTATTTTCCAGATTCTCCACAGAAACACCTTCACTGGGTTAAGTAAGAATTAATGTTATGGCTTCTGTCTTAGCAGATAGCCAATAAAAAAATCCTGGTTTAACAGCATTTCTTTCTTTTGTAAAACTTTGTTATCCACTGATATTACTCAAATTCCTATGTAAAAAGAACCCATTCCTATTTGGGATGCTTTTTTTTTTCTGGGACAAGAACAGACATTTCACCAAAGAGAATAGTATACACATGGTAGACAAGCACATGAAAAGATGTTCAACATTATTAGCCATTAGGGAAATGTTCATTAAAACCACAATGTGATATCACTGCACACCTATCAGAATGGCTAAAAAAAAAAGTGATCACACCAAATGATGGTGAGAATGTGGAGGAACTGGATCACACACACATACACTGTTGGTGAGAAATGTAAAGTGGTATAGCCAATTTGGAAAACAGTCTGTCAGTTTCTTATAAAACTAAACATGTAACTACCATATGACTCAGCAATATCAGTCATGGACCTCTATCTTAGATAAATGAAAAATTATATTCACTAAAACATATATATATGAATATATATATGTGAATATGTATAGCAGCTTCATTCATAATTGCCAGAAACTGGAAACAGCCCAAATGCTCTTCAATAGGTGAATGGTTAACAAATTGTGATACAGCCATACCGTGGAATATTACTCAGCAATGAAAAGGAATGAACTATGAATATATGTAATGATCTGGATGAATCTCCAGAGAATTTTACTGAGTGAAAAAAGCCAATCCCCCCAAATTACATACAGTATGATCCCATTTATATAACATCTTTGAGATGAAAAACTGTAGTAATGAAGAAGAGAGCCACGGAGAGGGTATGGGGTGGAGTTGTGTGTCACTATAAAAGGCCCACATGAGGGAACAATGTGGTGATGGAACTGTTCTGAATCTTGACTGTGGTGGTGATCACATGAACCTAAACATGTAATAAAATTGCATAACGACTTCCCTGGTGGTGCAGTGGTTAAGCATCCACCTGCCAAAGCAGGGGACACAGGTTCGAGCCCTAGTCCAGGAAGATCCCACATGCCACAGAGCAACTAAGCCCATATGCCACAACTACTGAAGCCCACGCGCCTAGAGTCTGTGCTCCACAACAAAAGAAGCCACTGCAATGAGAAGCCCACGCACTGCAAACAAGAGTAGCCCCCGCTCGCCGCAACTAGAGAAAGCCCATGCGCCACAACTAGAGGAAGCCCACGCACAGCAATGAAGACCCAACGCAGCCAAAAATAAATAAATAAGCAAATAAAAAAGAAAACTTCAGCTGCATAAAGACCTTGTATGACCTATCTGCGCATCTCCGAGGACCCCAGCCTAAGAATCCCCTCTTTAGATGGATTCTATTTTTATCCATAAATGTCTTATTTTTTGTATTGGATTTAACCAAGGGACTAATTGAAATCCCCTTGAATTACGTAGGCTACAGAAACTAAAGTTTTACCATTTCAATTATTAAATATAATGACAGAAGAAGACAGGGCTGGCACTTAAAAATAGAAAGAATTGGGGCTTCCCTTGTGGTGCAGTGGTTGAGAGTCAGCCTGCCGATGCGGGGGACGCGGGTTCCTGCCCTGGTCTGGGAGGATCCCACGTGCCGCGGAGCGGCTGGGCCCGTGGGCCATGGCCGCTGGGCCTGCGCGTCCGGAGCCTGTGCTCCGCAGCGGGAGAGGCCACAACAGTGAGAGGCCTGCGTACCGCACAAAAAAAAAGAAGCTAAAAATAGGAAGAATTGTTTCAAGTGCATAAAGTAATTTTGGAAGAGAACATAGATACAGATGAATAGATATTAGGACATATTCAAGAGTCAGGCTTACCTACATAATACCAAAACAACTGTTTAAAAGTGGAACATTCAGTTGCCTTGTTCAACTAGTATCTTTTATTTATTTTGGTAGCATGTAAACATATATGATGCTAACTGTGGCAAAGGGTTATTAAAATAGAAAGAGGGGGAAGAGCAAGAGTTTAAATGCTGTGATGGGAAAATAAACAGCTGAGTTGAGTAACATTTTAGATGTGTAGGCAGAAAAGAGGTGGAGAAAAATGTAAGGGAAATGGTGTCTTGCAATAAGCAACTTTCTAGTTCATTGCAGTTTATCAAGTACTTAGGAATAGAGGGCATTCATGCTTAAAGTAGTAGTCATTTACCAAAGCTCTGATGATCTTTCTCTTACTAGAAGAATTATATTCTTAAAATGTAAACAATATTCTTGCCTTCCTGGCTTTCTCCTTCAGATATTGAAATCAACTATTTTATTTTTTGAGTTGAATTTCATTTTCCACCTAAAGCTAGGTACACACCAGAATTATTATACTGAAGGTGTAGTTTTCTCAGGGTCATTGTTTATTAGTCCCCTAAGAAAGGAGTCAGATCTCAGTTATAGATACTAGTAGATGGGAAGCAGTGATGTAGATAATACAAAAGAGCAGATTATCAAAGACACTTGGAGTTGGCTTTGAAATGCATTTTTCAGCACACTTTCATCTTATGTTTTATGCAGGTGTTCCCTTCAGACTCATAAGAGGTGACTCTGAAGTAGTTTGAGTGATCAAAGAAAGTTAGCCTGAGATTTAAACACTGCCAGTGGACTAGCTGCATGCAGGTAATTAAATTAGTGGCATAACTTAGCATATTTATATTCTGTATATCGCCTTACTCCCATGAGCATGTAACCACTAAAGAGGATCTATGAACTCACTAGTTTTATTCATTCTGGGAATTTATTCACATCTTCAAGGTGCTTGGTTTTAAAGTAATCAATTGGATTGTTTTGTTTTATTTAAATCTATTTGGCTGAACTTGACTGAGTATCTTGGTGTTCTCTTAATTGAAAGAGTTGCCATATGATGTCAGAAGACATTGGAAACTTTACTTCAGATGCCAATATATCATCTTACTGTTTAAATATCCTTGAGACAAGTACCAAGGTGTTTAGTCATAAAAATGCTTAATGTGCCCTCTGCTGGGCCTTTCATTTATAAGATTGGAATTGAAGAATGCTGTGTCATCAGGTTGTACAGTGGGTTGAGAAAAGGAATTCCCCTGTAATGATCACATGCAATGAATAAACCCTAAATACAGATTCATGAGTCTTTCTGGCACGGATGTCTGGCTCACTTAGCTGGTTTCAAAAGGAAGATTTAAAATGTTATCTAGGGCTTCCCTGGTGGCACAGTGGTTGGGAATCCACCTGCCAATGCAGGGGACACGGGTTTGAGCCCTGGTCCGGGAAGATCCCACATGCTGCAGAGCAACTAAGCCCGTGTGCCACAACTACTGAGCCTGCTCTCTAGAGCATTCGAGCCACAACTACTGAACCCATGTGCCACAACTACTGAAGCCCACGCGCCTAGAGGCCGTGCTCTGCAACAAGAGAAGCCACCACAATGAGAAGCCCACGCACCACAAGGAAGACCCAACGCAGCCAAAAATAAATTAAAAAATAAAAAATAAAATGCTATCTAGACCCAAAGAAACAAAAACTTTGTTATGCACTTGAGAATCCCCCTGTGTTTTATGAAGATAATCTTATTGTCAGGTAATCGCTGCATAAATATGTAAACCAACTAAATAACTCTACCATTATTATATTTTATGTAATTGTTACATTATTATACAAACCAACTAAATCATTCTGCCACAAGAGGATATCTGTGAAGACGTGGATTTTTTTTAATAAGTGATTCTTTTTTTAAATTTAATTAATTAATTTATTTATTTTTGGCTGTGTTGGGTCTTCATTTCTGTGCGAGGGCTTTCTCTAGTTGCAGCAAGCAGGGGCCACTCTTCATCACGGTGCGCGGGCCTCTCACTATCGTGGCCTCTCTTGTTGAGGAGCACAGCCTCCAGACGCACAGGCTCAGTAGTTGTGGCTCACGGGCCCAGTTGCTCTGTGGCATGTGGGATCTTCCCAAACCAGGGCTCGAACCCGTGTCCCCTGCATTGGCAGGCAGATTCTCAACCACTGCACCACCAGGGAAGCCCCCAAAGAGGTGGATTTTAATTCAAGATTTTTGCAGGGTTTGCAAAGATGCATTTCTACCTACCTCCTGCCCGGCCCCTATCCCAAAGGTTTTGTCTGAGACCATATCCTATGAATCAGCAGGTGTTCCTATAAATTAAGAGGGTGTTTTGCTTATGGAGAAGAATGGGGATTTAGATTCAGTGTTTTCTTCAGCAAAAATTATTTTTATATTTTTGTTGGATCAAAATATTTTTTTACATCTTTATTGGAGTATAATTGCTTTACAATGGTGTGTTAGTTTCTGCTTTATAACAAAGTGAATCAGTTATACGTATACATATGTTCCTATATCTCTTCCCTCTCGCGTCTCCCTCCCTCCCACCCTCCCTATCCCACCCCTCTAGGTGGTCACAAAGCACCGAGCTGATCTCCCTGTGCTATGTGGCTGCTTCCCACTAGCTATCTATTTTACGTTTGGCAGTGTATATATGTCCATGCCACTCTCTCGCTTTGTCACAGCTTACCCTTCCCCCCAACATCCTCTATGGCAGCGGTTCCCAACCTTTTTGCACGATGGACCAGTTTCATGGAAGACAATTTTTCCATGGACCAGACAGGGGTGGGTGCTTCAGGCGGTAATGCGAGCAATGGGGAGGGATGGGGAGTGGCAGACGAAGCTTCCCTCGCTCGCCCGCCTCTCACCTCCTGCTGTGCAGCCCGGTTCCTAACAAGCCATGGACCATCCAGCAAGTATCTTCCCCACAGCTTCCTTACAGTGAAATGGGGGTATACACAGTTCGGTTGTATAAATTGTACACATAGCCACATTTTACTTGACCACATGTTCCTGCTTATAGCTTCAGAAGAAGCAAATCATGAAACTAGACAAAATCTAGAGACTATTGTTTGTACTCTCCCCAGTGCCAACTGGCGCTCAAAAAATAGAACTGGCCAGAATATAGCTGGCTATTTTCTTTATGAATTTCTCCCTAAGGTGCCAAGATCAGCTTTCATACCCCTGGGAATCAAAAAGGTTTTCATTTTTATCAAACTGAAAATTCTTCTGGATTCATTTAAGTCAATTCCCTCAATGAAATTACTGTTCTCTGAGTTTTATCCAGTTGCTTACACCATTAACAAAATAAAATAACAACAGGTGCAAAAGTAATGATTGGAGCACTAGAGATTTGTCTTGTGGTATATATTAGTCTTTCCTGCTTTCGTTTTGTTATGAATGTTACTGGTATGTCACAGACAAGGGTGAAACTGACTCAAGGACAGGAAAACAAACATATTAAAGGAATTTAGATTATCTATTTTTCCATATTTCAGTAGAACATGGTACTTTACTGTTTAGCCTTTCAGAAATCAGAATACTACAATCTATGCAGTAATTAAATTTATCTGAAGGTAAATTTAGGACAATAGTGGTTTTGTTTGTTTTTTTGTTTTTGCCCTTTTGTTCAGCTGAAGGCAAAGAAGCCTTGAATTACCCTTCTACTCTGAGTAATATTTTCTTTCTCTAACGTGCAAATAGGGTATGTGATATGAGAAGATTTTTTTTTTTTTTTTTTGCGGTACGCGGGCCTCTCACTGTTGTGGCCTCTCCCGTTGCGGAGCACAGGCTCCGGACGCACAGGCTCAGCGGCCATGGCTCACGGGCCCAGCTGCTCCGTGGCATGTGGGATCTTCCCAGACCGGAGCATGAACCCGTGTCCCCTGCATCGGCAGGCGGACTCTCAACCACTGCACCACCAGGGAAGCCCTATGAGAAGATATTTTAAAAATATATACTATCTCCAAGATCTTACTGCAAGGAAATGGAAATATTCCCATACGAAGTTATAGCATAAAAATGTCCCAAATAAATGTCATAAAAAATCCCCACAAAACACCACAACTGCATGTTTTTAAAATGTAATTACAGGTTAAGAGCACAGGTCCATTAAATGGAAACCTAAAGGACCAGATTTGTAAGGTATTACTGCTTGAAGGAGACACATCTTGTATTTACCACTTTACTAACATTTTAAGTGTTCACAGAGTGAGAATTAATGGGCTGTGGACATCAATTTTTTTCAGAGACGTATTAATAGGACATCCAATAGTTTAAACAATTTTCACAAATGAACAATGTGGATATTCTTTTAGATTTAACTTTTTTCATTGCCAGAAGTACAGTCCAAGCATACAGAATAAAGAAAATAGGACTCTACTTTCATTATCAAATTATTTTGCAAGTAGAGTAAAACTTTACTAAATTAGACTTGCTTGAAGCTGGCAAGCTCTATAATTGGAATTATAGAATATAGTAATATTTCATTATTTTGGAGAAGGGCTAGGACTTATTCTATGATGAAAGGAAGTTTATGGTGTATATTAGTTCTGCACTGGGAACAGTTAGATTTAAAAAAACCCATATTTTTATGTCTTCTTCTATTCCCATGTTAGAAAACCCAATTGTCAGCCAGAGCTTGCTCTCCCTAGGAGCTTACCTCCTAGTCACTGCAGAGCTATCCCTAGGCCCTGGCTATGGGTATGTAAACAAGAACGAATAGCACCCAAGGGTTTTATGCCCTAGTGTTTAACCTCACCCCTGTATCCCAGGTGAGGGAGATGTCATGTGATAATATGCATCAGGTTAGAGCCCTAGTATTTCTCTTTAGGCCTTCTTTAAGCTTCCCTTGTTCAGCCAAAGGGCTACAGTTTTCAGGGGAGAAAGGATGTGTTCTTTGTGAAATGGTCAGAGAAACCACACATCTTTCTTCAGCCAAAATGCAACTTACCCCTCTCCGTCTGACTTCTGTTCCAAGAATTCTCCTCAAAGCCCTTTGGTAAATACGGCCTTTTTGCATATCCTGGCTTTTTGACAAGACTAATTTTCGAAGAACATTTGCCTGTATGGTCGGAATTGTACTAAATTTCTCAGAATTAACCACTGTGGCCTCCAACTGCAGCTGATCTTACCATACACAAGTTACTGAGCATTTAGATGCTGGTTCTATCCTGTATGAGGTTAATAAAAATAGTGGAAAATTAATTTGACAAATGGTTATTTGGTCCATGTAGGCATTTTTTAGAGGTAAAATAATGTCAGACCTCCTATGTGACTGATTCTACACTCCTCCTCCTCAGCCTCTGTCACTGAATTGACTGCTTGAGGAGAAGAACTCAATTTACATTTCCATTTAAAAGCTAAAAATATACACAAGTAAATGTAGATTGGATTTAATTCAATTCTGGAATGGGGGGCATACAGACATTTAATCATTGCAATTTTGAAATCCTAAGGCCTTGACTAGGTTTCTACCAGTTTTTACTAAAAGCATTAGTCATAACAAACAGATCATTTCCCAGAACATTTGATTTATTAAAATGGCCCCAAAGAATTTGTCATGAGCTAATTCTTTATAAGGATTTCATATTTTCATGAAACATCCTCCAGATACCTATGTAACACTTAACTCAAGCCCCAACTTGCACCTGACTTAAGACTTTAAAGAAGTTCCATTTGGAACCTTAAGGCTGGTTAGTTTTACTTTTGGGTCATTCAGCACCTATTACCTTCAGTGTACTCCCCCTCCCTGCCCAAACATTAACATGCCCATCTTTCACCCTTGTAATCTACAGCCACAGCTCTAGGACCCCACTGATCTAAATTCTTTCATATTTTCATCTCTACCCTATTCAGCTCTGCCCTTCTCAACTCCTTCAAGAGTGCCTGCTCTCTTGTGAATAATTCTCTTATGTTTTATATAGACTGCCAGCCTTCTTCACTGGTAACCCAAGTCCTCTATTTGTCTGAGACACTTTTACCTTCACACTAATGCTTCCTTCTCTCACATTCATGTCATCCTTAGTTATTGCCCCAAATGGAAGCTAATATGTTTAATCTTCATTTCTGTGCTCCCCTCTCTGTACTGTTCATTACTTTCTTCTTCCACTGCTCTTTCCCCCGAATTTCCACTGTCTTCTAGATCTCTGGTTACGTGATGCATGCCTAACTGGTAAATTTCTGTCATTTCCTCTTCACTGAGGATTACACTAAAGCTTATGTTTCCTTATGGTCCCTGACCCATCTTACCCCTGAGGACACCACTTCTCCTTCAGTTACTTTTAGTAGAGGCAGCTCATCCTTCTGTATCCTACATACTTCAGGGCTACAAGGGGTCTCCTCACTCCCACATGGTTGTCTCCAGACTACTTTTCCCCCACCGTCATGAGTAAAACCCATTTTTTGGAGACTCATGACAGTCAAGAGACTCATGGCACTTGGTTTTACCATCTTCTATTCCTTCCCTCCCTGTTTGGTCATGGACCAGCCTCCCAGTCATTCCACCACATATGTGAAGACTTTGTCATTTGGATCACAGGCATTCTCTCCACCCTAAGTACTCCCATCATCCAACACTCTGACCTCATTGTGATTCAACTTGAGGGACTTTTGTCTCTATTCCAGTGTAGTCACCCCACTGCCGTGACCAGACTCTGGACATTATTATCATCCTGATCTGCTCCACTTCTGAAATCGTAACAGAAATACTCCACTTTCTGATTGCCAACTCTGTAGCTCTCCCTTTTATACTCCCACTACTGATCTTTCAGTTCTCTGTTATAATCATCTATAAGTTTAACATCCACTTTAATGATCTTCCCAACACTATGACCTCATAATTTCTTAACCTCTTCAGCTCCAATAATCTTAACACTTCTATTAATAGTGCTTTTTATATTCTGCCTTCTACTAGGTGTATAAATATCGGTTCTCCCTACTACATTTTCCTCCTTGAGGGCAATGATCGTGTTTTGGTACCATTTTTGTATGGTGCCTTGCATAGTATATGCTCACCAGAAAGGTATTATAGTATTGTGTACTGATTAAAAGCACGGATTCTGGAGTCATGGTATAGAGGTATAGAGTTCAAACCCTAGTTTTGCAATCTACTAGCTGTATGAACATGAGGGGAAGTGAACCAACGTTTTTATGCCTCAGTTTCCATATATATATAAAATGGGGATACTAACACTTTGTACCTCATGGATTATTGAAGTGATTAATTACTCTTAGAAGAATGTGCAGGGCTTCCCTGGTGGCGCAGTGGTTGGGAGTCCGCCTGCCGATGCAGGGGACACGGGTTCGTGCCCCGGTCCGGGAGGATCCCACGTGCTGCGGAGCGGCTGGGCCCGTGGGCCATGGCCACTGGGCCTGCGCGTCCGGAGCCTGCGTGTCCGGAGCCTGTGCTCCGCAACGGGAGAGGCCACAACAGTGAGAGGCCCGCGTACCGCAAAAAAAAAAAAAAAAAAAAAAAAAAAAAAAAAAAAAAAAAAAGAATGTGCAGCACGTAGCTAATAGAATATTTATTGTTAACAATTGTCTTCATAAAGGGCAAAGAAAAACATATTTTAATAGGAATTAGGGGCAATGCTGAAAGAAAAGAAAGAGTTCCCCATATTAGGAATAATGATATGGACACAGTCATGTAAAATACAAATTGAAAGCAAGTAAATTATTAAGCAAATTTTCATTTCCTTCTATTTGTACTTTCCACCTAGGAGGTGCCAATGTATTGATTATTGCTAGAGACTAATTTATTTAACCACGTGGTATCACTATCATTGCATGATAAAGAAGATCACATAGGACTTCCCTGGTGGCCCAGTGGTTAAGAATCTGGTTAAGACCACACACTATAAAACTCTTAGAGGAAAACAAAGGAAAAACACTCTTTGACATAGACCACAGCAAGATCTTTTTTGACCCACCTCCTAGAGTAATGGAAATAAAAACAAAGATAAACAAATGGCACTTAATTAAACTTAAAAGCTTTTGCACCACAAAGGAAACCATAAAAAAGACGAAAGACAACCCTCAGAATGGGAGGAAATATTTGCAAATGAAACAAAGGACAAAGGATTAATCTCCAAAATATACAAACAGCTCGTGGAGCTCAACATCAAAAGACAAACAGTCCAATTAAAAAATGGGCGGGGGCTTCCCTGGTGGCGCAGTGGTTGAGAGTCCGCCTGCTGATGCAGGGGACACGGGTTTGTGCCCTGGTCCCGGAAGATCCCACATGCCACGGAGCGGCTAGGCCCGTGAGCCATGGCCGCTGAGCCTGCGCGTCCGGAGCCTGTGCTCCGCAACGGGAGAGGCCACAACAGTGAGAGGCCTGAGTACCGCAAAAAAAAAAAAAAAAAAAAAAAAAATGGGCGGGGAAATAAAAAAGGGCAGAAGACCTAAATAGACATTTCACCAAGGAAGACATACAGATGGCTAAGAGGCACATGAAAGATGCCCAACATCACTAATTATTAGAGAAATGCAAATCAAAACTACAATGAGGTATCACCTCATGCCGGTTGGCATGGTCGTTATGAAAAAATCTAGAAACAATAAATGCTGGAAAGGGTGTGGTGAAAAGGGAACCCTCCTGCACTGTTGGTGGGAATGTAAACTGATACAGCCACTATGGAAAACAGTATGGAGGTTCCTTAAGAAACTAAAAATAGAACTACCATACGACCCAGCAATCCCACTACTGGGCATATACCCTGAGAAAACCATAATTCAAAAAGAGTCATGTACCACAATGTTCCTTGCAGCACTATTTACAATAGCCAGGACATGGAACCAACATAAATGTCCATCGACGGATGAATGGATAAAGAAGATGTGGCACATATATACAATGCAATATTACTCAGCCATAAAAAGAAATGAAATTGAGTTATTTGTAGTGAGGTGGATGGACCTAGAGTCTGTCATACAGAGTGAAGTAAGTCAGAAAGAGAAAACGAATACTGTATGTTGACACATATATACGGAACCTAAAAAAAGTGGTACTGATGAACCTAGCTGCAGGGCAGGAATAAAGACATAGACATAGAGAATGGACTTGAGGACACGGGGTGGGGGAAGGGTAAGCTGGGACAAAGCGACAGAGTGGCATGGACATATATACACTACCAAATGTAAAATAAATAGCTAGTGGGAAGCAGCCACATAGCACAGGGAAATCAGCTCGGTGCTTTGAGATGACCTAGAGGGGTGGGATAGGGAGGATGGGAGGGAGGTTCAAGACAGAGGGGATATGGGGACATATGTATGCATATGGCTGATTCACTTTGGTGTACAACAGAAACTAACACAGTATTGTAAAGCAATTATACTCCAATAAAGATCTATTAAAAAAAGAATCTGCCTGCCAATTCAGGGGACACTGGTTTGAGCCCTGGTCTGGGAAGATCCCACATGCCACAGAGCAACTAAGCCTGTGCACCACGACTACTGAGCCTGTGCTCTAGAGCCTGCGAGCCACAACTACTGAGCTCTCGTGCTGCAACTACTGAAGCCTACGCACCTAGAGCCCGTGCTCTGTAACAAGAGAAGCCACCGCAATGAGAGGCTCGCGCACCGCAATGAAGAGTGGCCCCCACTCATTGCAACTAGAGAAAGCCCACGCGTAGCAACAAAGACCCAACGCAGCCATAAATAAATAAATACAATAATTTTTTAAAAAGATCACATGATAATATATATTATTAAAAATTTAGATACAAATATGATATACATCTAAAAATCTAAAACGTTAGGTGGAGTAGGTTATTGCTTATATGATGTGATAAGGGATGCTTTGAAATATGATTTCCCCCAATTTACTGTTCCACAGTTCTTTCAAAGGTCCTGAAATTATCATCAGTTAGAAATTGGGTTTGTTTGTCTAAGTCATGTTGTTTCCAAGTACAACAAATAAAGTTTCCCCTGGGATACTTTAACAAAGTAGCTCCTGCATATCTAACAATTACCTAAGTGAGTAGGACATAAGACTTGAGAGTTTAGATGGAAACAGATATAATTTATTTACATGAAGTCCTTGCTGTCTAGGGAAGGTAAGCCTGAGTGATGGAAGAGGGGTAGCTGGGGTAAGAGAACTTAGGAACCAAGGATTGCTGAAAATAGAGGGAGAGGGTACTTAAGAGGAACTATTCTATTTCATGCAATCCTATCCAGGCATTTCTCTGTCTGTACTTACACACACACACACACACACACACACACACACACACACACATCCGTGTGCACATTCTTTCCAAGTAATTCTCAATAATTTGGGGGGCAACCAATGTCCTGGCAGCAAATAATAATATAATAAATAAAAGATTAAAAGTTTAGAAGGAAGAGGACAAGAGGTAAGTAGAGAATATATATCAATGAACAATGTATATCAATGAACAAAAATAATACAAAATATTCCTTGATTTTAAAAAAGTATTCCTAGATTTTAAAATGGAGAAAAGGGAGATAATGTACTTTAATGAGCTCATAGTGAATTTACTCATTTTGTTTCTTTCTGGAAACCAGCATCCGGAGGTACTGTATCTTTGACTCCCTTATAAAAATATAAATTCTTATGCAGTTATGTATGTCTGTGCCTATATGGCAGGAGGTGGGGGCGGGGAGAGACAGACAGACAGACACTTGGGAATTTATTTGAGAGTATGAGAGAGAGGTACTAAAATCCTGTTTCTGTAAGCCAGGTTACAGTAAGGGTTATGATGTTTTCATGGTTTTGTGAATTCCAAGCATAGCCGAGGTATTTTCCAGACCTAACATATTATATACTTGTTGGCATATCTCACGATCATACTAGTTTTAAAATAACTGTATCACTCTTTAACTTGTGGTGCAATGTGGCTGTCAAATATTTTGCTTATAAATCTGATAGGTTTTTCTATTTTATATCTGTCCCTACATTTATTATTCTTTACTATTCACCGTGGCACTTCATCTTGCTTTAATAAACAGTTTTTCTAGTTTGTCAAGATACTTTTAAATTTTGTTTGTGTCTTACAATTTGACACTCAACTTGGAGTCATATGTATAAGCAACAAAAATGTTTTCAATCCTTTTATCAAGGGCACCAATAAAATGATATCTAAAAAAAAAGAAAGAAAACCAAAACTGTCCCTTTTACCTATTGTTTATTTTTTTTAACATCTTTATTGGAGTATAATTGCTTTACAATGGTGTGTTAGTTTCAGCTTGTTTCTGTATATCACTTTATTATTTCCCCTTAGCTGACAGTAAACTATTGGATTTCCCCTTTGGATCATATCCTACAATAGTGACTATAGCAGTATGTGTTTTTTGGTTTTTTTTTTTTTGCGGTACGTGGGCCTCTCACTGTTGTGGCCTCTCCCGTTGCGGAGCACAGGCTCCGGACGCGCAGGCTCAGCGGCCATGGCTTACGGGCCCAGCCACTCCGCGGCATGTGGGATCTTCCCGGACGGGGGCACAAACCCGTGTCCCCTGCATTGGCTGGCGGACTCTCAACCACTGCGCCACTAGGAAAGCCCTATAACTGTATCTTTATCTACACATATACATACATAAGTATATGTATATATATATATATATATATATATATATATATGTATTTATATTATAGCTTGCCAGTGAGAATAACACGATTCAGAAGCCTTACTGAAGTCCTGAAACTTGATAAGGAGTATCTCCCAGAAACTTCTATCAAACAACACACTTAATGGTGGAACAGTGGGAGCATTTTGGTAGTAAAGTCAGGAACACGTCAAACGTGTATATATTATTACTATTAGAACCCTAGACAATAGAATAAGACCACTGGAAAGAATGAAGAGGTACAGTTAATATAAAAGATGAGGTAAAGCTTTGTAGAGAAAATGGTCATTTATCCTGAAAATTCAAGAGCCAACTATTAAAATGAAATAAGAGTTCAACAAGGCAGTCACATGCAAGAGCAACATCAATAGTGATGCAAGGTCATATCGTTAACTTCCTTAGGTATCAGCAATAATTATGTTCATTGAAGTATTGTCTGTAAAAGAGCAGAGTTGAAAACAACCCAAATGTCCATTAGTAGGGGAGTGGTTGAATAAGTTATGAGTGTGTTCACACTATGAAATATTATGCAGTAGTTAAAAATGGATTAGATCTAAATATAAATTTATTAGTATGGAAATAACTCCAATTCCTACTATTGAGTGACAAAAGCAGGCTACAGAATAACTTCGTTAATGTGAAAAATAAAACACAGGTTGACTTTGCAGTTTCTACAGGTATACATATGTAAAAATTAATAGAAAATGCCTGAAAGGTTACCTACTGAATGAATAACAATAGTTATCTCTTGGGAGAGGCCTGAGATTGGGGGCAAGAGTCAAGGGGGACTTTATATCTTGTGTTGTTTTTTAAAGGAGAAAGTATTACTTGTATAGGTAAAAATAAAAACAATTTTAAAGTACAATAGTTTGCTGAATTCACCTAATCAACTTCACTTAAACTTGTACATCTTTTCATATATAAAAGGGAATTGCTTTCAAGTTTCTTAAACTTTCATTCATTTAACAACTAGTGAAGACTATGCACTACAATGGATGACATGGTCTCTGCCCTCCTGGAACCTACAATCAAGTGGGAAAGACAGAAAGACAGATAATAAGCAAATGAGAAAATCATCACACATTATAAGAAAATCATTACAATAATCATCTTAAGATAATATGCAAAAAAGAAAATCATTACACATTATAAGAGATTTCAACAGAAATGAGCACCAGGTTTTGCTTGGAATTAATGCGGTAGGGGGGGAGTTCTTCAAAGAAGAGACATTTAAACTGGGATTCGGAGAACCTGTTACATGTGGTAGTGATGATAGTGATGGGGAGAAAAACAAGCACAAAGGGCCTCACAGAAAAATCTTCGTGGGTTGGAGAAAATATCTGAAGGTCAGAGTGGTTAGGCATTGGTAGGGCAGGGGTGGCACTGTTAGGTTGGAAAGGTAGGCAGAGGCCAGATGATGCAAGTCCTTTTCAGCATGGCAAAGTTTAGACTTTATTTGAAGAACAATGAAAAGTCACTGGGGGGTTTTGAGAAGAAGAGCAATGTGATCCAACCTCGATTTTTAGAGGATCGCTCCAGCTGCCATGTCGAGAAAGTAGTGACATGGTTATATTTTTGGAGGAAGCATTATGTGAAAACATGAAAGAGAAATGACTTCGGTAGAGGGAACAGCAAGTGCAAAAGCTAGCTCTTTTGGTTTAGAAACAGAAAGAAGACCAGAGTGGCTGAGGCATAGTCATGTGGGAGAGAGGGGTGTGGAATCAGGTCTCATCACACAGGGCTTTGTAGGACATGGCATGAAGCCTGGATTTTATTCTAATTGGGACTGAATTCCATTTTCTACGGGATCACTCTGGCTGCTGAGTGGAAGACAAGACTCTATAGGGGGGCGAGAATAAGAGGGAGACCCGCTGGGAGGTTACTGCAATAATCCAGGTGAGACAGGATATTGGCCTGGACTTGGATGGATGCAGCAGAGGTGGGAAAAGGGATGGATTTCAGAAATGTTTGGAGGTTGGATCAACAGGACTTGATCTTTAATGAGATGTGGGAGTGTGAAGAAGAGGGCGGTTTCAAGTATTTTCAAGCTCAAGGCAGGGAAGGGTTTAGTGGGATTGAGGGACTGAAAGGAGCCCAGTGTGGCTGGAGCTCAGTGTAGGGGGCAGGAGGCGTGCAGGGAGGTGAGAGGAGATGAGGTCAGAGTGGTGGGCATGAGCCAGGTAATTCATGGCTGGGTGAGGACATGGAAATGAGTCTGAATGTACTCTAAGTGCAGTGGGAAGCTACTTAAGAGTTTTAAACAAGGTGTGGTTTGGTTTTATTCTAAAAAGCCACTTTGGCTTCAGTGTGGGTAGTGGGCTTAAAGGGGGACAAGAGAAGCAGGGAGATGAGTTAGGAAGTTATTGCAGAGTTCTGAGGATGAAGTCTTGGAGATGGTGCTGGGCAGATCTGAGATTCATTTGAAGTGGAACTGATTAGTTTTCTTGAATTAAACTCATGTATATATCAGAGTCTAAGCCTTATTGAAGTTTTCATTATCTTCTCACTTCATTTATATACTATGTTTTTATTTCCCCTCTCAGTTCTAGAAAAATTTTTTTTCTAAAACATGTGAGTTTGCTACTCTGATTAAACCCTTCCTTTCCATGTACTTAATTGCTGGGGAATTGGTGAGTTTGGGGGATTCTGAAATGCTGCAGACCTCACCCTGTAATACACTTCGCTGAACACAGTCATAATGATAAAAACGTTAAGAAACATTTTATTCCTCTTAGATTACTGATTTTGCTGAAATAAACTACATTAAAATCTAATCCTTAGGGCAATTAACCTATTAATAGCATATTTAACTTTCAAAACCTGTTCTGTCAGCAAGCAAGTACTTAACATAGTCTGAATTTTCTGCTTTAATAACTGAGGAGTCCTGCCTTTTCTTGCACACCTGGGACAACTGGATGGATGAACGTCTCTGGAGCATTTGGAAAGGGTTGTTAAGAAGTTACATAATTACTTAAGGATACCATAAGCATATCTTTCTATTTCCAACTGCATCAAAATGCAAATCAAAACACACTTCAAACTGGGAAACTTAGAATTAAAGGTTTACCTCCAAGTACTAGGTTAGACACCATTCCTCCTCGGTGGGAGCACTTCTCAGACTGAAGTTGTCCCCTTCAGAAAAGGGATACTGCTAGTAGGGGGGCTATGAATGGATTGGGCCCAGGAGTAAAGACATTCTGTATCCACATCATGAAACCATGAGAAGCAAGGAGTGCAGAAGCATCCCTTAGGCTTGCTGGGGACCTTGAAGGCAGGCTATAGGGGATGGGGAAGGACTGATACATAAAATGGGAGGAGATAATGTATTTGCACAGCAGTAAAGACATAGGCGTAGTATACTGTTGTTGAGAAAGAGGCAAGCAGCCCTTGATATATGGGACCTGGCCTGGCACTACCAATCAGGCTTTGGTGTTTTCTTGTTGAACATAAATAATTTCACAGAGCATCAATGGTAGAGAAGGTCATTCTGTGCCATGATAGATCAAGACAAAAACAAGACCATTCCGTAATCATGTCTGAACACAGTCAAAATATGAACAGCATCCAAAAATGACCAAACATCTCCCATCCTGGCTAACATGAGTGACTGTTGCTTATTTACTAATTATAGCTGTAGCTTCAGGTTACGTCTTCCCCACTTACAAATAAGGTTTATTTAGAAATCCAATCACTGAATTACCCCCTACTTTCTGACAGTATCCAAATCCAGAATAAAGCCAGCTAGAGTAAGCTACTCAGCCTGGTTTTCCCAGGAATTTCCTGGTTTTAGCACTGAAAGTCCCAAGTTCGAGGAAATCCCTGTCTCAGGCAAACTGGGCTGGCTGGTCAATGGCCTGCTTCCTTAAACCCTCCCCCAAATCATCTGAAGCAAGCCCAAATCCTATAAATCCTTTCTTAAGCCCTCTTATTGAGATACCCCATCGCTTCCGTGGTGTGCATTCTCCCTTTGCTGCAGTAAGTAATAAACCCAACTTTTTCAACTACAGGTCTGTTCCTAGGAGCCTTTGGTTGGAGGGCACTGACATCAGTAAGACATAAAGAGGCACAGCATTGTGGAAAGGCTAGGAAGGCCTAGCATGGAAAATGGGATGGAAGGAATGAAGAGATAGTGGCAACCAAGGAAGTGAAAGGGGTCCACAGCCCTGAGGGGGGCTAGAGTGTGTTTTTCTGAAAAGGTGGTTTTTAGGGGTGATAAAAGATAAGGTGATAGAACAAAGATTGGTTCAAGATGGCGGAGTAGAAGGACATGCACTCACTCCCTCTTGCGAGAGCACCGGAATCACAACTAACTGCTGAACAATCATCGACAGGAAGACACTGGAACTCACCAAAAAATATACCCTACAGCCAAAGACAAAGGAGAAGCCACAGTGAGATGGTAGGAGGGGCGCAATCACAATAAAATCAAGTCCCATAACTGCTGGGTGGGTGACTCACAAACTGGAGAACAATTATACCACAGAAGTCCACCCACTGGAGTGAAGGTCCTGAGCTCCATGTCAGGCTTCCCAACCTGGAGGTCGGGCAATGGGAGGAGGAATTCCTAGAGAATCAGACTTTGAAGCCTAGTGGGATTTGATTGCAAGACTTTTTGACAGGACTGGGGGAAACAGAGACTCTGTTCTTGGAGGGCACACACAAAGTAGTGTGTGCATCAGGACCCATGGGAAGGAGCAGTGACCCCATAGGAGACTGAACCAAACCTACTACAAGTGTTGGAGGGTCTCCTGCAAAAGATGGGTGTGGCTGTGGCTCACCCTGGGGACAAGGACACTGGCAGCAGAAGTTCTGGGAAGTACTCCTTGGCGTGAGCCCTCCCAGAGTCCACCACTAGCCCCACCAAACAGCCCAGGTAGGCTCAAGTGTTGCAATGCCTCAGGCCAAACAACCAACAGGGAGGGAACCCAGCCCCACCCATCAGCAGACAAGAGGATTAAAGTTTTGCTGAGCTCTGCCCACAAAAGCAACAGTCAGTTCTACCCACCACCAGCCCCTCCCATCAGGAAACTTGCACAACCTTCTTAGAGAGCCTCATCCACCAGAGGGCAGACAGCAGAAGCAAGACGAACTACAGTTCTGCAGCCTGTGGAAGGAAAACCACATTCACAGAAAGACAGACGAAATGAAAAGGCAGAGGACTTTGGACCAGATGAAGAAACAAGATAAAACCCCAGAAAAACAACTAAATGAAGTGGAGATAGGCAACCTTCCAGAAAAAGAATTCAGAATAATGATAGTGAAGATGATCCAGGACCTCGGAAAAAGAATGGAGGTAAAGATCGAGAATATGCAAGAAATGTTTAACAAAGACAAGAATTAAAGAACAAACACCTAGAAGAATCAAAGAACAAACAAACAGAGATGAACAATACAATAACTGAAATGAAAAATACACTGGAAGGAGTCAATAGCAGAATAACTGAGGCAGAAGAACGGATAAGTGACCTGGAAGACAGAGTGGTGGAATTCACTGCCATGGAACAGAATAAAGAAAAAAGAATGAAAAGAAATGAAGACAGCCTAAGAGAACTCTGGGACAACATTAAACTCAACAACATTTGCATTATAGAAGAAGAGAGAGATAAAGGACGTGATAAAATATTTGAAGAGGTTATAGACAAAAACTTCCCTAACATGGGAAAGGAAATAGCCACCCAAGTCCAGGAAGTGCAGAGAGTCCCAGGCAGGATAAACCTAAGGAGAAACACGCTGAGACACATAGTAATCAAATTGACAAAAATTAAAGACAAAGAAAAATTACTGAAAGCAACAAGGGAAAAACAACAAATAACATACAGGAGAACTCCCATAAGAGTAACAGCTGATTTCTCAGCAGAAACTCTACAAGCCACAAGGGAGTGGCATTTTTTTATTTAAAGTGATGAAAGGGAAGAACCTACAACCAAGATTACTCTACCCAGCAAGGATCTCATTCAGACTCAATGGAGAAATCCAAAGGTTTATGGACAAGCAAAAGCTAAGAGAATTCAGCACCACCAAACCAGCTCTACGATAAATGCTAAAGGAACTTCTCTAAGTGGGAAACACAATAGAAGAAAAGGACCTACAAAAACAAACCCATAACAATTAAGAAAATGGTCATAGGAACATACATATCGATAATTACCTTGAACGTGAATGGATTAAATGCTCCAACCAAAAGACACAGGCTCGCTGAATGGATACCAGAACAAGACCCATATATATGCTGTCTACAAGAGACCCACTTCAGACCTAGGGACACATACAGACTGAAAGTGAGGGGATGGAAAAAGATATTCCATGCAAACAGAAATCAAAAGAAAGCTGGAGTAGCAATTCTCATATCAGACAAAATAGACTTTAAAATAAAGACTATTATAAGAGACAAAGAAGGACACTACATAATGATCAAGGGATCAATCCAAGAAGAAGACATAACAATTGTAAATATTTATGCACCCAATATAGGAGCACCTCAATACATAAAGCAAATGCTAACAGCCATAAAAGGGGAAATCGACAGTAACACAATAATAGGGGACTTTAACACCCCACTTTCACCAATGGACAGTTCATCCAGACAGAAAATTAATAAGGAAAAGCAAGCTTTAGATGACACAGTAGACCAGAGAGATTTAATTGATATTTATAGGAAATTCCGTCCGAAAAGAGATTACACTTTCTTCTCAAGTGCACACAGAACATGCTCCAAGATAGATCACATCTTGTGTCACAAATCAAGCCTCGGTAAATTTAAGAAAATTGAAATCATATCAAGCATCTTTTCGGACCACAACGCTATGAGATTAGAAATCAATTACAGGGGAAAAATGTAAAAAACACAAACATATGGATGGTAAACAATCCGTTACTAAATAAACAGGAGATCACTGAAGAAATCAGAAAGGAAATCAAAAAATACCTGGAGACAAATGACAATGAAAACATGATGATCCAAAACCTATGGGATGCAGGAAAAGCAGTTCTAAGAGGGAAGTTAATAGCAACACAATCCTACCTCAAGAAACAAGAAAAATCTCAAATAAACAATCTAACCTTACACCTAAAGGAACTAGAGAAAGAACAAACAAAACCCAAAGTTAGTAGAAGGAAAGAAATCGTAAAGATCAGAGCAGAAATAAATGAAATAGAAACAAAGAAAACAATAGCAAAGATCAATAAAACTAAAGCTGGCTCTTTGAGAAGATAAAGAAAATTGATAAACCTTTAGCCAGACTCATCAAGAAAAAGAGGGAGAGGACTCAAATCAATAAAATTAGAAATGAAAAAGGAGAAGTTACAATGGACACTGCAGAAATACAAAGCTTCATAGGAAACTACTACAAGCAACTCTATGCCAATAAAATGGACAACCTGGAAGAAATGGACAAATTCTTAGAAAGGTATAACCTTCCAAGACTGAACCAGGAAGAAACAGAAAATATAAACAGACCAATCACAAGTAATGAAATTGAAACTGTGACTAAAAATCTTCCAACAAACAAAAGTCCAGGACCAGATGGCTTCACAGGTGAATTCTATCAAACCTTTAGAGAAGAGCTAACACCCATACTTCTCAAACTCTTCCAAAAAATTTCAGAGGAAGGAACACTCCCAAACTCATTCTATGAGGCCACCGTCACCCTGATAACAAAACCAAACAAAGATACTACAAAAAAAGAAAATTACTAACCAATATCACTGATGAACATAGATGCAAAAGTCCTCAACAAAATACTACCAAACAGAATCCAACAGCACATTAAAAGGATCATACACCATGACCAAGTGGGATTTATCCCAAGGGTGCAAGGATTCTTCAATATACTCAAATCAATCAATGTGATACACCGTATTAACAAATTGAAGAATAAAAACCATATGATCATCTCAATAGATGCAGAAAAAGCTTTTGACCAAATTCAACACCCATTTATGATAAAAACTCTCCAGAAAGTGGGCATACAGGGAACCTACCTCAACATAATAAAGACCATATACAACAAACCCACAGCAAACATCATTCTCAATGGTGAAAAACTGAAAGCATTTCCTCTAAGATCAGGAACAAGACAAGGATGTCTACTCTCGCCACTATTATTCAACATAGTTTTGAAAGTCCTAGCCAGGGCAATCAGAGAAGACAAAGAAATAAAAGGAATACAAATGGGAAAAGAAGAAGTAAAACTGTCACTGTTTGCAGATGACATGATACTATATAGAGAGAATCCTAAAGATGGAACCAGAAAATTACTAGATCTAATCAATGAACTTGGTAAAGTTGCAGGATAGAAAATTAATGCACAGAAATCTCTTGCATTCCTCCTATACACTAACAACGAAAGACCAGAAAGAGAAATTAAGGAAATAATCCCTTTCACCATTGCAACAAAAAGAATAAAATACCTAGGAATAAACCTGTCTAAGGAGGTAAAAGACCTGTATTCAGAAAACTATAAGACACTGATGAAAGAAATCAAAGATGACAAAGACAGATGGAGAGATATACCATGTTCTTGGATTGGAAGAATCAATATTGTTAAAATGACTATACTACCCAAAGCAATCTACACATTCAATGCAATCCCTATCAAAGTACCACTGCCATTTTTTACAGAACTAGAACAAAAAACCTTAAAATTTGTATGGAAACACAAAAGACCCCCAATAGCCAAAGCAGTCTTGAGGGAAAAAAACGGAGCTGGAGGAATCAGACTCTCTGACTTCACACTATACTACAAAGCTACAGTAATCAAGACAGTATGGTACTGGCACAAAAACAGAAATGGAGATCAATGGAACAGGAGAGAAAGCCCAGAGATAAACCCACACACCTATGGTCAACTAATCTATGACAAAGGAGGCAAGGATATACAATGGAGAAAAGACAGTCTCTTCAATAAGTGGTGCTAGGAAAACTGGACAGCTACATGTAAAAGAATGAAATTAGAACACCATAAACAAAAATAAACTCAAAATGGATTAGAGACCTAAATGTAAGACCAGACATTTTAAAACTCTTAGAAGAAAACATAGGAAGAACACTCTTTGACATAAATCACAGCAAGATCTTTTTTGATCCACCTCCTAGAGTAATGGAAATAAAAACAAAAATAAACAAATGGTACCTAATGAAACTTAAAAGGTTTTGCAAAGCAAAGGAAACTACAAACAAGACAAAAAGACAACCCTCAGAATGTGAGAAAATATTTGCAAACGAATCAATGGACAAAGGATTAATCTCAAAAATATATAAACAGCTCATGCAACTCAATGTTAAAAAAACAAACAACCCAATACAAAAATGGGCAGAAGACCTAAATAGACATTTCTCCAAAGAAGACATACAGTTGGCCCAGAAGCACATGAAAAGCTGCTCAACATCACTAATTATTAGAGAACTGCAAATCAAAACTACAGTGAGGTATCACCTCACACCAGTTAGAATGGGCATCATCAGAAAATCTACAAACAACAAATGCTGGAGTGGGTGTGGAGAAACGGGAACCCTCTTGCACTTCTGGTGGGAATGTAAATTGATAGAGCCACTATGGAGAACAGTATGGAGGTTCCTTAAAAAACTAAAAATAGAATTACCATATGACCCAGCAATCCCACTACTGGGCATATACCCTGAAAAAGCCATAATTCAAAAAGAGTCATGTACCACAATGTTCATTGCAGCTCTATTTACAATAGCCAGGTCATGGAAGCAACCTAAATGCCCATTGACAGACGAATGGGTAAAGAAGATGTGCTACATATGTACAATGGAATATTACTCAGCCATAAAAAGGAACAAAATTGAGTCATTTGTAGAGATGTGGAGGGATCTAGAGACTGTCATACAGAGTGAAGTAAGTCAGAAAGAGAAAAACAAATATCATATATTAACGCATATATGTGGAACCTAGAAAAATGGTACAGATGAACTGGTTTGTAGGGCAGAAATATACACAGATGTAGTGAACTAACGTATGGACACCAAGGGGGGAATTTGGCGGGTGGTGGTGGTGGTGGGATGAATTGGGAGATTGGGGTTGACATATATACACTAATATGTATAAAATAGATAACTAATAAAAAATAGATAATGTGATAGATGGTAAAGCCTTGAGCTTTTGGAGGAGGAGGAGGAGGAGTTGTTACCCTACCCTCTGTGCCTAAACAAAACCCTAATGAAAGACAGCAAAAACAAACACAATTTTGGCTTATGTTATAAAATAATGACTCAATCTTTAATGGTCTAGGGGCTGATCATAGAGTTTTCGTATCCACACTCCCTTCCCTATGTTTGTCAACTGCATCATATAATAGTATCTATATAAGAGAAATTTCTGGGAAGGAAGAACTCCAATGACACACTAGTTGACAGGTTTTATAACGGCAAAACACTAAACTTACAATTTTAATTCTTTGGGGTTAAGATCGTTCAACGTTAAAGATCAACATTCATTAAATAAAGACCCTAAAACAGTGCCTGACATATATTAAATGGCAATAAATATTAACTATTACAATTACTATGATTATGCTACCTTTTCAAATGTGCTTATTTTAAAACGGGCAATGCCGTAGCTTTAAAAAATGTTTTTGATCACATATCCTTGATTATATTGGAAGTATATATTCAATGATAAATGTAACTGCTTTGTTTCTTAAATTCTGCTCAGAGCCATATACTCAAATGACTGTGCATGCCTTTTGGAGACATTTACTGTTTTGGTCAGTCTTTTAAATTCAGTGGCTGAGCACCTACTTTCCAGTAGTTGGCCCTTACTGCATGATGCAAAGCAAGTTTGGAAAACATGACTACTATTTAGTTTGATACTGTTTATACTTTTAAAAAAGCAGAAGGTTTATAAAACAGAAACAGACTCACAGACATAGAAAACAAACTTATGTTTACCAAAGGAGAGGTGGGGAGGGATAATAAATCAGGAATTTTGGGGTAACATATATACAGTACTATATATAAAATAAACAACAAGGACCTACTGCATAGCACAGGGAACTATACTCAATATTTTATAATAACCTATATGGGAAAATAATCTGAAAAAGAATATATATATATATAACTGAATCACTTTGCTGTACACCTGAGACTAACACAACATTGTAAATCAACTATACTTCAATTAAAAAAAAAAGAAAGAAAATTATCCTAAAGAAAGCAGGGGAGTGAACAGCAGAATGTGGCTATGCATGTAAAAGAAAACCTAGAATACTCAGAATCTCTAAGTTGAAACATAGAGCAAGTAGGTTCCTTAGAAAAGGTTTAATTTCTA
The DNA here is from genome assembly GCF_963924675.1 of Phocoena phocoena. Classification (NCBI taxonomy): domain Eukaryota; kingdom Metazoa; phylum Chordata; class Mammalia; order Artiodactyla; family Phocoenidae; genus Phocoena; species Phocoena phocoena. Next base: position 90,091,371 of record NC_089240.1, on the reverse strand, counting down.
ATTTTCAACAGAAAGCCACCTCATTTTATTTCTACAAAAATAAAATTCACTCGTAAAATTATAGGTACATGCAGATAATGTTTATGAGGTGCTCTTAACTTCAAAAGAAAAAAATGTGAATGCCTGGGTTCTCGAAATGTCCAGGATATATTACAAAAGGTAGCAAGCAGAGCTTTGTACATTTACAATAATTTTGTACTGTTAAAGACCATGTTACCTAGTTTTTGGTACCCAGAGAAACAAGCAGCTTGTTTTTCAAAGATTAGTACTAAATTGCCATACTGTAGGTACACAACCTGGATGTTCCACTCTACTACTCTTAACACAAATTTGTATTTTTCTTACAGTTCTGAAATCTGGTTGATTTAATTTACATTAATCTTCTCAGAGGCCAAACTTGGTGGTGAGAATACCAATTATCCTGGTATTGTGTTCGACCAGATCTTACCCTGTTTGAAATTACCATTTTTCTCCTTTGGCCAAGTCTGGGGTCAAAAAAACCTTTACCCACCTACAGTATAGAAAACTTGTTTCAGAAGTCTACTTCTTCATTAGTTTAAAACCATTTATTTGGAAAGTGGCATTTTTTACAAAATGAAAACAGTAATTCTAAGAAGTACATTCCTTCACAAAATTAATAAATTTGATAATTATATTTACTTGAGAAGTCATAAGTAAACATTTTTGAGGGAAATCTTTACTTTTGGTGTGAATTACAGAGGTATCCAATTTCAGCCTTACCGTTTTCAATGTATAATGTTTCTTACAGAGTAGTTTTAGGTATATTAGTCCCACAGACATTAAAATATCACATGCACACAGCAGAGAGTTGAATTCTCATTTCTGTAAGCATTTTTCACACTTACAATATGCTACTGTTTAATCATAATAATGAATCAGTTTTGCAGTTACTGCACACTTGAATACATACAACCCTGAATCAAACTGAAAAGTACAAATTAAGAATGAAATATTTATATTTTTTTGAATGGTTACAGGTAAAGGCACATTTATTAAAAAGCAATTCTGTAATACACACTGAGAAAACTAGTAGAGCTAAGAACATCGTGAAAGAAAACAGGAACCACTTCATGAATTGCTTTTGACCTTGAAACAAATTAATTGCCAATATTAAATAATAGTGAAGTAATTCAGAGTAGTGCCAGGCAAGAAAATTTAAAATACACTTGTTTTACAACCTCATTGCCAGACCCTGAGTCATTGTAGATGGAAATACCATGTTAAGAGAAACAAAGACATTCACCCTCTTTGGGAATCAGTTCTTACTTACCGAAATTTGCCATCTGTATCGTCTGGTTGCCAGTGTCTGGACCATTGTAAATCACAACAGCATCAGCATTTCTTCTGCCTGCTGCTTGAATTTTTTCTGAAAACGTACAATTACCTCTTTCTATCAGTGCAATCCAGGGCTTCTTAGTATTAGTAAACTCAGTGTTGTAGTCACAAGCTAGGTAGTTACTGCTCTTAGGGATGCCCACCACCCCCATAGCATTAGCCACCGGTGAGGCTAATCCATAAACACCACATTCACATGTCTCTGTTGAAGTGTAGTTGCTGGTTTCATTGTAATAAGCCACAGTCACACGGGCATTCATTGAAAAAGGCGCTGTGATTTTAAATAAAAAGGTAAAAATTACCAGCAGCTGAAAACAACTGGACTTATTCTCCTGGTTCATTGCTCATTCATTTGAGCATAAAATTTAAGATGTCTGCTGATATTTCCAACTATCAGTCACCATTTGTCCACTCAGGTCCCCACTAAGCAGAAGTTTGAAATTTCAGCTGCAAGTAGGTAACTGATCTCACCTCTAGCAACGTAAGCTCTGAATACATCAGCTCTATTTCACTTTACTTAGCTACATTCCGTTTTGCCTGCCCCTCCTCCAACGGTACACACATGTAACCCTTAACCAGGATTACCTTAGCAATAAATAACACCATCAACTTTATTCTACATGTCAACTTATCAGGATTGGATGACTTCCTTCACTGACATTTTTTTCTTCTTACTGTTCCAGCTAATGAACTTTCATAAACATGGAGTGGATTGGAATGAGGAACTGGACTCTTGGGATTACCATGTGACAAAATGAAAGTCACCTCTCTCAGATCATCTAAAACACCAAACTGGTTTTCCAAGCCCTGCTGAAACAATGCTATCAACCAGTTCAGCCGGAAGTAAGTTAAGATCCATCATTTTAATTGCTACGGCATTGGTAGAATTGATTTCACAGCCTTTTTCTCTTATTTCTTTGTGGAATTTTTCTTAACAGGCTCCCCAAGGAACATCTTATGCTACCTTTGTTTATTCATTGAAAAGGAAACATATTCGTCGTTAGAGATCCTTTCAAGTACAAGGCCTTGCCCGTGGTGGGCACTCAAATATCTGTTGATGCATTCCATTAATTTTTATGTCCCATGTGTTATACTCTAACAAAAGACTGTTCAAGGTTTATATTTTAACATTTAAAAATTTTAATTCTAGTTCTTTCAAATGTATAGACAGCTTTAGTTATTTCATCGCTTCCTTTACTGTAAGCTCTGTTTTTTTTTGCATTTTTTATATATTCTTTTTTTTAACATCTTTATTGGAGTATAATTGCTTTACAATGGTGTGTTAGTTTCTGCTTTATAACAAAGTGAATCAGGGGTTAGTGAAGGAGTAGATGAATGGACAACAAGACAAACAGAGATATCAGGAGTCTGACTGGGCCAAGAGTCAGCAAACTACACAAATAGGCAACAGGCTATCAGAGAAGCAGAAAGACACCAGGTCAAAAGGAAGGCAGACACAAAGGTAGCCTGAAGTCCAAGGAAAATAGTCTGAAATAAGGAATACCACTAGAGTCAAGGGGACAGGACAACAGAAAATAGGAAACATTGTTGAAGGACTTGATCAATAAAGCTATTTCCCCCACACACACACTTCTTGTCCGTTCTTGGGCATCTGAGGTATTAGCATTGGAGTGGACCCTGAAAGTGGGAACCAACAGTTAACAGCAGAGGAGAGTTCACGGAATCTGCAGTAGAACCTGATGGATAAATCCCAGCAGATGCACAATAGAAATATGAACCTTTTTATCCTGTTACAGCTGCTGATTACTCATATCTCCCTCACAGTACCTGGTATTAGTAACAACTTACACACAGTAATCACTTAATAATTATTCATGAAAAGTTTAAAGGTCTTGTGTATTAGCTCATGGTCTATTTCAGAGTAAACACTATCGCCAACATTAAAACTCATAATAAAGACTGTATTCACTAGATAAAGAAAACTATTAAACTGAAAACAAGTGTTATTGTCAAAATGATTAGTCTGCTAATTGCTAATAGACATCTGTGATAAATTCAACATCAGCATTCAACAGGCAATTCATTAGTAAAGCTGTAGAAATTTGAGTTAACCTTCTCTACCAGTTATTAAATTGCTTCTAAAGGAACATCATTATATGCTTTTAAAATGACAACTTTCCATAACACTTTGTGGCAGTGCTGGTGAACTTTGCTAAACTATTTTAATTGCTCTGAAGTTTGAAGTGCATGACTTTGTATGGTAACCAGCATTATATACCTTGTATGTAAGTGCTTTCATGTTTCCTTGTATGGCTTTCAGAGAGTCATAACTCACAAAGATAATTTTAGATTGTTTTTAAAATTTTACAGTTAAGTAAAATTAGTCCTAGAACAATAAATACCCATCAATGCAATTTTCCAGTTAAGTCTTAAGGTAATTTGCTGGGGGGGGGGTGAGTGGTCTAGTACTTATTCAGTGTTTTTAAAATTTTATCTGTGGAACACCTACATTAGACTCACTTGGAAGTTTATTAAAAGTGAAGATTTCTGGGTCAGCCTGAATCAAAATTGGAGGAATATATATAGGAATTCACATTTTAAATAGCTCTCCAGGTAATTCTTACACACTTTACAATTTAAGAACTTTAGATCGTACAAGTTGTACATGATGACTAGTATGGGATCTAGTTGTAGTTTTTTTTTAATTAATTAATTTATTTTTGGCTGTGTTCGGTCTTCATTGCTGCGCGCGGGCTTTCTCTAGTTGCAGTGAGTGGGGGCTACTCTTTATTGCGATGTGCGAGCTTCTCATTGCGGTAGTTTCTCTTGCTGTGGAGCGCGGGCTCTAGGCACTCGGGCTTCAGTAGTTGTGATGCGTGGGCTCAGTAGTTGTGGCTCGCGGGCTCTAGAGCACAGGCTCAGTAGTTGTGGCACACGGGCTTAGTTGCTCCGCGGCATGTGGGATCTTCCCGGACCAGGGATTGAACCCATGTCCCCTGCATTGGCAGGCGGGTTCTTAACCACTGCGCCACCAGGGAAGTCCTAGTTGTAGTTTTGACAGATTAGCTGCTGTCATTTTATTTCACCCTCATCGTGCTTCAACTTCCAATCTATAAAGGTCTGATGTTTTATTTGTACTTTAGGTGGTTCTCTGAACATTTCTGAAGTTATCTTAAAAACCAAAAGGTTGTGCAAGTGCTGATACTGCAACAGCTAGTGTTATATCCTCAGGAAAATAATAACCTCTCCTGGACTTTTTCTTCTTTTACACAATGAAAGAGGTTGGGTTAAAATTTATCTATCAGGTCTTCTCCAGATCTGCCATGCTAGAACTCTATGAAAATGAAAGTTGTTTCAAAACTATCAATTGTTAATTTTTCCTTATCAGAACAATTGAAGTGGAAGCTGCATTGAGAGCAGACGAACTATAGCACCTAGATAGGAGGTAAGTTCAAAGTACTGGGTGAAGCTTGATCTCTAATAAAACTAACAAGTGCTTGAAACAGGACTATGTAACAGTGGTTTTCAAACTTGTCTGCACATTAGAATCATCTGGGGGAGATGTTGACTCTCTTGACGCCCAGGCTACACTCCAATCAGAAACCTGGGGTGGGGGTGGCATGTAGGAATAATTTTTTAAATTAATTAATTAATTTATTTATTTATTTTTAGCTGCGTTGGGCCTTCGTTGCTGCGTGTGGGCTTTCTTTTTTTAGTTGCGGTGAGCAGGGTCTACTCTTCATTGCTGTGCGTGGGCCTCTCATTGCGGTGGCCTCTTGTCACGGAGCACCGGCTCTAGGCGCGCGGGCTCTAGACGCGAGGGCTCTAGAGTGCAGGCTCAGTAGTTGTGGCACACGGGCCTAGCTGCTCTGCAGCATGTGGGATCTTCCTGAACCAGGGCTCAAACCCATGTCCCCTGCATTGGCAGGTGGATTCCTAACCACTGCACCACCAGGGAAGCCCAGGCATAGTAATTTTTAAAACTCTCCAGGTGATACCAATATGAAGCCAAGTTTGAGAACCACTGCTATGTTTCAAACATTTAATACTACTGGACTTTTTCAACTACATGTACCTTAATAAATATTAAGTATCTTGGCAAAGGTACAAATATTAATTAAGGTACAGAGAAGTGAATCACTCATCTCTTAAGCAAGGAACACTTCAATTTTTTCCATATGATTGAATAACAGCTATGGCAAACCTACCATTTAAAGATGACAAGGACTTCCCTGGTGGCGCAGTGGTTAAGAATCCGCCTGCCAATGCAGGGGACACGAGTTTGAGCACTGGTCTGGGAATATCCCATGTGCCACGGAGCAGCTAAACCCGGGCACCACAACTACTGAACCTGCGCTCTAGAGCCTGCGAGCCAAAACTACTGAGCCTGCACTCTAGAGCCCGCGTGCCACAACTACTGAAGCCCGTGAGCCTAGAGCCCGTGCTCCGCAACAAGAGAAGCCACCGCAATAAGAAGCCCGTGCACCGCAACGAAGAGTAGCCCTGGCTCGCCGCAATTAGAGAAAGCCCGTGCGTGCAGCAACGAAGACCCAACGCAGCCAAAAATAAATAAATAAATAAATTTATTAAAAATAAATAAATAAAAAATAAAGATGAGGAAGTACAGGGCTGTGTTTCTAATAGAATACAGGTACCCCTTGATTGTTCATAGCAAACTTCCAGTTCTGCCTTGGGTGACTCTGACTTGGTGTATGTTCAAAAGAAATTAATTTTAATATTAGCCCTAGCCAAATAAAAGAAATAGTCACAAGGCCATATCCAGCTACAAAGGAAGCAAGGAAAAGTATTCTTTATTCTACATAGCCATGTGCTTAGCTAAACATGGGGAGAAGTATTACTATAGAATAGGTATTAGGGTACAGCTAGCAGTCTCTGCTAACCTTCTTATAATCCATTTTCCTTCCAGGAGACAGTGACCACTCTAAAACATGAATCGAATCAAGGCATATCCCTGGCCACAAACCACTTAATGGCTTCCTAGTGCTCTGAAGATACATACTAAAATCCTTACCATGGACTATAAGGCTCTGTGTAATTTGCAAGAGCCTTTGTCTGTCTGTCTCATCTTGTATCCAACTTTCCGCACTCCAGCCATATCAGTTCTCATTCAAGTTCTCAAGCACACCTTGTGCTGCAAGGCCTTTTCACCTCAAGTTCACTTCCTCAGGAAAAACTTTCCCAATGCCCCCCGGCCAGCTTCCTTTGTGAAATTTATCTTATTTATTTGTGCAATTATTTGAATGTCTTTCTCCTCCACAACACTGTAAGCTTTATGACAGCAGAGGCCATGTCTGTTTTTGCTTGTATTGTATTGTGTTCCTAGTGCAAACTCACTGCTTGCCATAGAGTGGGCATTCAAATACTTGGATATATGCTGCAATAACTGGGCTCATTATTTTATGAACCCTAGGATTTAGAGAAGTTTATCTCACAGTAATCTACTAGCTGAAAATTTATTATTATTCAAACGTTTTACTTTGTGCTCAAATTAGAGTTTAAAGAAACAGGCATTGGAGTTATAAGCCCAACCTTAAAATTTAATTGCCTTGACAATATTTTTTTTTTTTTTTTTTTTTGTGGTACGCGGGCCTCTCACTGTTGTGGCCTCTCCCATTGCGGAGCACAGGCTCCGGACGCGCAGGCTCAGCGGCCATGGCTCATGGGCCTAGCTGCTCCGTGGCATGTGGGATCTTCCCGGACCGGGACACGAACCCACGTCCCCTGCATTGGCAGGCAGACTCTCAACCACTGCGCCACCAGGGAAGCCCACCTTGACAATTTTACATTAAATCATTTAGTCTTTTTCTGTTTCAGGTTCCTATCTACAAAACAGACATTAAAAACCTTGTTAGGGGCAACTCCTAGATCTTAAGCGACTAGAAGTCACATGCAATAATCTCAGAATAGCATCAGAAGTACTCAAATTTTTAAAAAAAAGGTTACTTGATTTTCAATGGAAATGTGCATATGATTAAAAACAGCTAAAATATTTCAGATTTCTGTTTTGAAAAAAATACATATATGTATCAATCACTGAAAAGGTAACAAATTAGGAAGAACATTAGCAATAAAAATAACTGGGATTTAAATATTTCAATTTTTTTTGTTATAATGAGCTGCTATAATTGATAATGGTCTAATCATAACTTTAAAATGTTCTTCATAGAAAACCACATTTTCATGACACACATGAAAATAACACAAAGACATTTTTACTGTTCTAATAACTATATTAACATACCAAAAGAATCATACAACTGGATGGGACCATTATTTTGCAAATTTTACAAATAAGAAAACTAAGGCCAAGCAGTTTAAGTGGCTTTCCTTAAAGTTCCACAGGGATTTAGGGACAGACCTGTGGCTAGCTTTAAGTCTGTTTTTTCAAAATCTACTTTTTATTTCTTTAGTATAAAGGAAAGCAAAAACTTAGGGCTAGAAGTGGTATCAACATAACAATGTAAGAATGAGGGATAATATTTAGTGGGTGGTGTGACCTAGACCAAGAGATAAGTTTTTATCTAATGTTTCCATTTTGGAGATGTGACATTAATGTAATATGACTTGACTCAAATATAATCTCAAATAACTGAAATCTTCAGATAATCCCCAAATCTAGTTTTATGTATTCATTTTAACCCTTTTCCCTAAAATTTCCTTACTAAAAACAACTGATTACTGAAATAAGCTGTACTAATACATACTTCACCTCCCATCAGTTTACCTGAAAACTCATGGGTAGCAATGCTTAAAAAAAAAAAGGAACTGTACCTGAACAGGTAACTAGCAAAATAGCAACCAGCTCAATTATAAACCATATAAATGACTTCAGAATAATAGAATTGGTTATAATCTATAGTCCATGTTGGCAGAAGCTATCTAGCCAAAAACATCAAATATTATTAGTGTCACCAAATAAGGGTTTCAAAATTTTTAAAAGTCCTTGTCTTAATATGAATAAAATTAATGCAGGATAATTCCAACAAAGAAAAGTGGCAGGATAAACATGTACTCAGATTCTTCTTTTAATAGTTTATCAAAGGATTTCAATGTGTAGATCTCATGTACCATCTAAAATTAGAAACTTCAGTGAAAGATTGTGGTAGACTATGTAATATTTCATAATTTACTAACTGATTTGTTAATATAAAAGTGACACCACAGTAGTATATTTGTGTTGCTTTGGAAAGAAGCAACACATATTGTCACTTGAAGATAAGGTCTTCTGATGTAGTTTGCTATTTTTCTTAGGAAACTGCCACAGTAGCTATCCAATTTTGCCATAAACTGGAAATGTGGACACAGATGTTTAACTCCAAATTTGGATAGAAACATTACTATAATATAAAACAAATTGCCATGGAAGTTTTTTTTTTTTTTTTTTTTTTAAGCAAAGCTTTTATTTTCAAGGAAAAAAGTATATTTTCTCATTTTCTGTTCTTGTCATAAATTTTAATTATTTCCAGTGGAACCAAAACCTCCTGAACCCCTTTCAGTGTCATCTAAAACTTGAACTTCCTCTATTTCTGGGTAAAATATCCGTTCACAAATGAGCTGTGCAATTCGATCACCCTTTTTGACTTCGAACTTTTCTTTGCCAAAATTAAACAGTACAACACCAACATTTCCTCTATAATCTTCATCTATGACACCAGCTCCTACATCTATGAAGTGTTTTGCAGCCAAGCCAGAACGTGGAGCTACTCTCCCATAGCACCCAGAAGGAAGAGCTATCTGAATGTCTGTTTTCACAAGGGCTTTCTCCATAGGTGGTACTGTGTAATCATAGGCACTGTATAGGTCATAGCCCGCGGCGCGCTCGGACCCCTTGGTCGGAGCGGTGGCGTGCTCCGAAAGCCGGACAAAGCGGAGCCGCATGCCGCCCTCCTCCTTAGGCCGGGCCCGTTTGCTGGGGGAGATGATTTGCGCCTCTTGAGAGCAGGGCATGGCAGGGCAGAACGTGAACACAAAGGACCAGGCGGAACAAGAGACAGCAGGGTGAGCGCAGCGCGCCAGTTCTAAACTTCCCCGGAAGTTGTTTTTAAAGATCCTAAATCTTTTTTTTAAATTAATTTATTTATTTATTTTTGGCTATGTTGGGTCTTTGTTGCTGTGCACAGGCTTTCTCTAGTTGCGGCGAGCGGGGGCTACTCTTCGTTGCTGTGCACGGGCTTCTCCTTGTGGTGGCTTCTCTTGTTGTGGAGCATGGGCTCTAGGTGCCCAGGCTTCAGTAGTTGTGGCACACGGGCTTAGTTGCTCTGTGGCATGTGGGATCTTCCCGGGCCAGGGCTTGAACCCATGTCTCCTGCATTGGCAGGCAGATTCTTAACCACTGTGCCACCAGGGAAGTCCAGGATCCTAAAACTTAATAATGAGTTCATATTTCTCATTCAATATAAGAACAGAAATTACACCTGTTAAAGTGTGTAGTTTTGCAATCTCGGCCTGAGGTTTTTTAGTCAATAGTCATTTAAGTATTAACTTTTTCCCTTCTCCAACTTTTATGAGGCACTAAAACTGAATTGTCTGTTAAAGTTTATAATAGCTTAATACAAAATCCCAGATTCTGTTTGATAAACAACAGTTTTCAACCCATATGGAAGAATCATATTGGCTCATTTAGCAAGCATGTGTAGGTCTAATATAGGCCAAAAATATGAAGGAAAAACATCAAATACATTCAAAATGAGATAGGTTTTAACTTCTTTAATAATACAGCCAAAATTTTAACATGAGAAGGATTCCCTATTTTAATTAATGTTTAAACACAATTTTAAAGAACAAAAGATTGAACACAGTTATGAAAAAACTGTAGCATCTGTCTTTAGGTTCATTATGCCCAACACATTTAAAACGTATGGCATATGAAGTTACAGAACCACAGGGCTAGAAGGAAGCCTAAAAGTTAATAGCTTAACTACAATCGCATTCATCTTGAAACAGTACTTTTTTTTTTTTTTTTTTTTTTTGCGGTACGCGGGCCTCTCACTGTTGTGGCCTCACCCGTTGCGGAACACAGGCTCCGGATGCACAGGCCCAGCGGCCATGGCTCACAGGGCCAGCCGCTCCACGGCATGTGGGATCTTCCCGGACCAGGGCACGAACCCTCGTCCCCTGCATCGGCAGGTGGACTCTCAACCACTGTGCCACTAAGGGAAGCCCGAAACAGTACTTTTTAACTCAAGCGATGGTCATTTTGGCTCATCTAACTAACCACGTAGATGTCAATCACAGAATCTTGCACATGTGGAATGGCCATTTACAGTTAAAGTGAAGTAAGATAGACAACCAGAATAAAATCAATTCCCTTAGCTACTCTTTTTTTTTTCCCCTTAGCTACTCTTTTACACTTTCAATATGAGCACTTAAAATGTTAATTTGAGAGAAATTTTCACTATTTAAACTCACATTACATGTACCAAAATTACAAATGAACATAGCAAGAATACAGACATACCGTAGCCTCTGGCTTTAAGACCACACACTGGTCAAAACATCTAGAAATTCAAAGGATAAGAAGTCACATTAGGGAGTAGAAAACCTTAAAACAATTTAATTTAGCATGCTCTTTGTACAGCTGACCAAACTAAAGACCAAGGCAAATGGAACATAACAATCCATGTGTGCTTTTGAAAATGATAGAAACTACCTTGGTTTTGAGAAATTCAGGTTGACCATTTTCGGAGAATTTAATCCTCAAATCAGCAATTCAAAATTCCCCATTACAGCCGAATAAAATGTTAAATGTCCATGAAAAGTTACTCTTAAGTTGGGATGCCTTATGCTGAGGCTTTAGAATAAAAGTATACTTCACAAATAGAACAGTGAACACAAATTATCACAAGTCAAGATAACAGTCATATAGAAAGAAGTAAGATGAACTTTCTTGATACACACAAATTGTTTCAATGACCTTTCCAAAGAATGAATTTAAAATGAAGTGTGTTAGCTCCAAATACAAGACGAACATAAAACCACTTAACTTTAGAGTGTATGTAATACTCTGAGAAACAGTTACTGAAATTACCAACAAAATGACAGAATATCTTTTTTTTTGACAGAATATCTTTAAAGCAATGCCCTCTTTATAACCTTTAATAATTTCATCTGCCAATTTTTAAGAAGTTTTATCTGGTCTATAAATTTTGTGCAAATAGACTTCTGTTTTACCGTTACCTAAATTACAGATATCCAAGATACCAACGATATGCACTTTATCCAATTCAGTTGCTGCTTTTATAATATCACCTAAAAGTAAAAAGCAGATGGTAAGTATTGTAAAATAGTTAAATATTTACTTGGATTTAGTATCACATAAGCTGATTTTTTTTTCTTATAATTAACAGTGTCTCTCATCTTCTCCCTCTTCCCTCCAGTTCATCACATACATTCATCAAAGTTATAATATAGTAATTTCTGCCAATAACAGCGAATACATCAAACAGATGCTACCAAAAATGTCAAGATACAGGCTGGTACTCCAAAGCCTTATTTGTTTGTTTATTTATTTATTTAGTGGAGCAAAGTAAATCTACATATTTTCAAGGTCATTTAGGTGCCAAGTAAACAACTTCTTACTACCCTTCAAGGAAATACAAAGATAAATTTTTCTATTTTGCAATTCAATCACCAATTATTTGCAAAATTTACAAGACATAAAGCAAAATTTAAAAAAGAAGCTTCTTTTAAAGTATGTTTCCTTTTTAAGTGGCTTTATTAACTAACACTTAGCTTTGGATATTCTTAAGAAGCTTTATCAAGAATGGATCGGGTGAGTGACATTGATGAAAATGGCAGAGTACGGAATTTCAGGGCTCTGTTCCTCCACTAAAGCAACTTATAAGCTGGCAAAAAAACTCTCAGATCAACTTTTCCAGAACTCTGGAATCTAGACAAAAACTTAACAACCTGGTGAAAGATTAATGAAGAAAGAAGTCGCTGCACTATGGTAAGAGTGTGCTGTGGTGTTTTAAACTGCCTGCCTACTCCCCAGATCAGTAGCAGCCATGAAGATGGCAGCTCATACTCTTGGTGCAGGTTGCTAGCACCAGAGGGAGCTACGCAGACCTTATTCTCAAAGATGTGGTTGTGTATTTTGACAGGTCGGGCAGCTCCCTCAAGGTCAGATGCAAGAGCTTGCTTGTGTTTCACCCAATTTGGAGCATCCCATGACTAGGGTAGCTTTCCCAATGGCTTTTGCTGAAAGCATATAAAGGCAAAAGCATTTGTCAGAGCAGATAGATCAGGGTTTTAAAGTTGGGACAAGCAATAGACAGACCAAAAAGCCTGGGGAGGAAGGGCCTGAGAAAAGAGATATGTGGGGGAATATGAGCTTTTAAGAGCTCCTGTGTATTCCAAGGAATCAAGAAGGCCACATGTATGCCCAGTGCTGGATGCATGTTCAGAAAAGGCCTGAGAAAACTCTCATTGTTCACCTCTGGCTGACCATCAGTCTCTGTAGAGCAGGAAGTGAGGGCTAAGATAGAGTCATAAACATCTTGGCTAAGCACTGAAGGGGTGCCACAACACAGAGCCAATCTGCAAAAAGTGAGAAAGTAATGTTTTTCTTTTCTTCTTCTTCTTGGCTAAAATGGTATTTAAGGAATCTCTTTCAAAACACTAACTGACCACTACCAAGCTACTGTATCACAGACTTCAGTGGTTACACATGACAAAGACCTCATTTTAAACATGAGAAAGCTAAAACATTTAGAGGTTAAGTAACTTAAGCAAAGTCACAGGGTGATTCTAATCCAGACAGTCTGGCACCAAGGCATGGGCTCTTAACCTTTTGTGCTAGAGCTACATCTCTACAAAATTGTGACCAAGGGCCAGTAGTGGATCTAGATTTTGTGGGGCTTGAAAGGTATACTATTTGGGGGTCCTCTTTATGAAAGAGAAAACAAAATACAACAACACACACACCAAATAAAACCCCTAGAAGTGCTGTGGAAAGGATTTACACAAGTGAGAGCTCCTCAAGCTCAGGCTTCATTAGCTGCATAGGACAGCCACATCTGCTAGGCATGTCACAAAATCTGATGAATGATTTAAAATTGTGCAAGTTCACTAAAGCACAATGAATATAATAACAACTGCTGGTACTATATAATTTTCTTCTTTTTTGAGTGGGATGGACTTTAATCCAGATGCTTTGGAAAGATTTCAAGATCTTCAGATTTGATGCTAACAGCAGAAACCCAAACCTTAATAATTCTAATTGTCACCATATCATTCTACAAATAATGACTTACGTAGTACCTGCAACATAACGTATAAGTAAGCTTTCTGTTTAGGTAACTCTGCCTACTTGTGTAAATGACAACCTCTCTGCACCTCAATCTGCTCATCTAGTACCTATATCATAGGCTATTGTGAGGATTAAATGCATGTAAAAGCATTTAGAATGGTAGCTGACACATAGTAAGCACTTAATTAAATGCCAGCAACCATCATTTTCTACTTAAGAAAACCTAGTATTAAATTAAAATATTATTTACATTACAAAGGAATTGTTTTAAAACGATTATAGATTTTACCTATAAAATGAGCTTCTCTACATGTCACTTTAAAATGTTGGAATTACTAAAATTGTACATTTTTAGGAACATCACATATGCAGAAGGTGAGTGTGACAAAGGCAATGCTTTGTGTTTGCCACTCCATTTCCTCTTCATGGTCACATGGGAGACAAAGTGTCCTGGCCTCCCTTGTAGTTAGCTTGGGATCATGTAAATAAGTTCTGACAAATGAGAATGTGAGCAGAAATGATGTGGCAGTTTGGGTCCAACAAAATTAAAAGTCAGTGTCTCCTTCATCTATTTCTTCCTCTGCCTAGACAACCCTAGAAGCCATTTGTTCCTGTTGGAGGTGCAACAGGATGGAAGCATGCTGGATTCCTGAATCACTGCTGGGGAGAAAGCTAATAACTGATTGCATCAGACTTGACTTGAGCAAGAAATAAATTTTTACTGTATGAAGTCACTGAGACTTTGGAATTGTTTTGTACTGCAGCACAGTCTAACCTATCTTGTAATATAGTGTGGTATTCCTGCCTCTGAAAATAATATTGGAAACTCTGATTATCTAGAGAATAATAAAATTATTTCTTACATGTGTTAAAACCTTTCCATATCATGCTATGCTTCTGAAATGTTTATCAATGAAAACAATGCTTTCAAAGAGGTGGGATATATATATGTGTGTATATGTATATGTATATACATATATATCCTTGTACTTCATAGTTAAATATAATACCAATTATAACACCATAACAGTAAGTATTATTCAATAAATGATTTGGGAACTATGGCTAATCCCTTGGAGAAACATTAAGCTGGATCCTTATCTCATTCTCTACACCAAAATAAAATTCCAAATGGATTAAAATGTTAAATTATAAAAATGAAGCCATATTATCAAAAGCAAAAAAAACCCCAAACAACCCAATTCAAAAATGGGCAAAGGACTTAAATCGACATTTCTTCAAATAAGATATGCAAATAGCCAACAAGCTCATGAAAAGATGCTCAATATCATTTGTAATTAGAGAAATTCAAATCAGAACCACAATGAGATACTGCTTTAGGATGGCTGTTATCAACAAACAAACAAACAGAAAATAACGTGTTGGCGAGGATGTGGAGAAATTGGGATCCTCATGCATTGCTGGTGAAAATGTAAAATGATGCAGCTGCTGTGGAAAATGGTTTGGTTGTTTCTCAAAAAGTTAAATATAGAACTACCATATGACTCAGCAATTCCACTCCTAGGGATATTCTTAAAACAATTGAAAGCAGAGACTTCTTAAACAGGTACTTGAATACCAATATTCACAGCAGAACTATTCATAACAGCCAAGAAATGGAAACAACCCAAATGTCCATCAACAGATGAATGGATAAACAAAATGTGGTACATACATTCAACAGAATATTATTCAGTCATAAAAAGAAATGAAATTCTGATATATATTATAACATGGATGGATCTTGAGGATATTATACTAAGTGAATAAGCCAGACAAAAAAGGACAAAACTGCATTACTTCACTTATATGAGATACCTAGAATAGGCAAATTCATAGGGACGGAAAGTAAAATAAGAGGTTACCAGGAGCTAGGGAGAGGGGGGAATGGGGAGTTATTGTTTAACAGGTATAGAGTTTCTGTTTTCAGATGATGAAAATGTTCTGAAAATGGGTAATGATGATGTTGCACAACATTGTAAATGTACTTAGTGTAAATGTACTGAATTGTACAATTAAAAATGGTTAAAGTGGTAAATTTTATGTTATGTATATTTTGCCACAGTACAAATTATATATGAGTAAAAAACCAAAGCTATAAAAGTATCAGAAAAACATAGTGAATTAAAAAAAAATCTTGGACTGAGTGATGCCTTTTTGAGTGTGACATAAAACCAGCCACCACAGAAATGAAAGATTGATATATTTGACTACATAAAAATAAAATTACTTAAAATATCAAGATTTCCACTGAATAAACATCAAACTGGTAAAAGTATTGCAACACACAATAAAGGGTAAATTTATTCAATATGCAAAGAGAACTTACAAATTAATAAGAAAAAGAATGCTCATGGAAAAATGGAAAAAATAAAGCTAGCATAGAAAGTTCATAGAAAGAAAAAATATAAATGGCCAATAAGCATAGGAAGATATTCAAGCTTAGAATAATTAAGATATGCAAATGAAGATAATGATATAATACTTTTGCCTATTGTCTGCCAAAGATTAACAAGACTGATAACACCTAGTATTTCTAAGGGTGTGGGTAAAGTGGCACTCTTTCTTTTGGTTAAAGTGTAACTTGTTATAAATGCATATATCTTTTGAGTCAGTGACATCTAAGAATTCATCCTACAGATGTGTAAGTGCACAAAGATTATATTATATACATACACACAGATAGATATACTCATTGCAGTACTGTTTGTTAATATCAAAAACACTTGAAAAAGAAAAAAAAAATTGGAAACAATCTAAATGTCCATCAATAGGGGACTGATTAAGTAAATACAGGTATATCTACACAGTGGAATATTTATAGTTACTAAAACGAGAAAGGTAGCTCTCTCTATACTAATATGAAAGTTATTCAAAACACAGTGTTACAAGGAAAAAGTAGGTTATGAGACCATGTTTACTATAATTCCATTTGTGTGTACTTAAGAGAGAGAGAGAGTGTATGTTTGTGTATGCGTGTGTGAGAGACAGAATATACTGTTATATGCAAAAATAATTTCTTAAGGATTCAAAGAATACTGGTTACCTCCAGAGAGTGGGTGAGTAGGTTGGCAGAAGGGGATGGACCTTCAAAGGCAGGGAGGGGAACTTTCACTTTTACCCTGTGCCTTTTGGTATTGTTTGAATTTTTAAATTGTGAACATGTATAGCTTTTATAATAAAAAGGAAACTAGTTCACAAAAATGTTTAAAAGATGATACCAATGTTATACTATAAGCCACTGCATTACATTATTCTGTATATTTTTATCTTTCAGTTTGTAATTATGGAGGGAATAGAAATGTTTTGAATCAGACTGATCTGGGTTTAGATCCTAGCTGTTATCCATGCTGGTGAGTCTCTCTGATTTTCAGTCTAATCATCTATAAATAGGGGATAATAATGTTTACCTTGAAAGTCTCTTGTTAGGATTAGTTGTAACTTATGTAAAATGTCCAGGCACAATGCTTTGCACAGAGCTAAACAGACACTATCATTATGTCATGAAAAATACGGTATTCCATGTTCAAAATGAATCACCTTGCTTTTGATTACATCACTTTTCTAGTGATTCTTGCCCTTCATGTCCCAAAATACTAACTGCTTTGGCAGAATGGTACCAGGTATTTTCACTTGACCATGTTAGCGACTGCTGGAAGACTACTGGCACTAGCAGCTAGTAGATACCTGAGGATTTTGCTTTGATTTTTTATATCAATAATAACATACACATATAGCAGAAGAAACATGACAGAAGTGGATACTGCATGAAACAAGAACATGAGTGCACAAATATTTAAAGTACATATTAGGGCCCTAATTACGAAATCTGGGTTACTGTAAGTCTAAGGAGCTGAAATGTAAGAAGTAATACTGCAAGTTAACTAATATACCATCTTTAAAATGGACTGTGGAAAAATAAAAAACCTCATCTCTTCCAAAATTAGATACTCAAGTTCAGTTTGCAGTAACCATTACTGCCAAAAGCTACTTCATCATCAGGTACAGCTCATAAGACTTGTTTAAAAACAACACCCACTCAAGGGTTTCATCAGCTTAGAAAAACGACCACAAAAATCCCAAGATAATGAAGCCTTTCTTTAAAGCTTTTTAAAATGTAATATTCTTATAAGCTTGATGAAAATGGCTAGAAACTTTACCACATGCTTAGGAAATAGAAATTACAACAGAAAGTGAATAGGATAATTATAATTGGACACATAATTTTACTGGTATATAGAAATGATTTATAGTTCAGGATATTATGTAGCAGCCTAAACAATTAGTTGATTGAAGGGTTTCACTACTGGGATTACATACACTCCTAGCAGTCCTGAAGAAATTTATTGCATAGCACTTGAATAACTGAACATTTATAAGAGAAAACAATTGTACTCTACTATACTATGGAGGTATTGAGATTTCAGGCAACTATAAGGTGAAAGGCCTGAATTAAAAGGAGAGAAGAGTAGAAGTTGCACTGTTCCATGTGCATACCACTTAGGTCTAATGAATACTTACATTTAAAAATGTATTATAAGAGAACATTCTTAATGCCTGCCTGGAATAGAAACCATTAATCTATCCAATTTTATTTAAAAATATATTCTCATTTATAAGTCTTTGGGTACTTTTACCTAATAATTATTTAAACTATATCAAATGTTAAGGCTAGAACTATTTATATAATAACATCTTAAGGTTAGGACTGTTTGCAATATTAATTTTATTTTCTAAGTGAAAAGATCCTAAGATTGTCTTACCTGTAACTGCTTTTGGACCTTGAAATCTGTCATTGCCAGTTAATTCCTGTGGAAACACACAGCTGTAATTCATGCAGGTCAATAATGTGTCTATTTGAGATGTTCGGACATCTTCCGGAGAATACTCAGGAAGGAATGCAACACTGATTGCTATCTCATGATTCAGACCTGTTAAAGAAAAATCACACTTTATTAAAAGTGCAGTGGGTTAGTACATGGTGCTAACGTGGCCAGATTTGCTGGTTTGATCCACACATGTGCCAAATAGCTTCAAAACTGTAAAAAAAAAAAACTTTCAAAACTAGGAACTAAACCCTTTCCTGTGCAAACATTTATGAATACATGCTATTGGTTGAAAGAAGAGACACTTTGGAGCAATCTATCTCCACCGCTGAAAATAACAATCCCAAATCTTTTAATATTGACAGAAGGCTTAAATTTCAATATCCAGAGGATAGCCTAGTCACATAAATGAAGACATGTAGGGTGTTTTCTTCATCATTCATGACAGGTGCCATTACAGGATAGGAGAATTCAGAGGTAACTACTGGTTCAATTACTGCCATTTGGACTTAAGGATATAAGACTCAAGCAAGACCAGGGATGGTAGTAACAAGGTTCCATTTGTCCTCAAATATACAAGAAAAACTTTAATCACTCGCCATTAGGGCTAGAAAAGGTCGCAGTATGGGGAAACAACCAACATGAATCCTGACCTGTGTCTGTTACTCTTTATGAGAGTCAATGTCAACTAGGGTGGATAAAAAAAGACTTCCTAGAGTCAAGGGTTTGAGCTGGGTATTAAAGGATGAGTAACATTTAAATAGAGAGAAGGGTATTTCAGGCAGGACAGGGAGAAGCCAAAAGTAAAGACCAGAGTTACGGAGACCATCTTGGCTGGAGCAAGGGTAAACGCACAGAGCACATCTTGAAAACTCTGAATTTCACCCAGTCACCCAAACCAGAAACATAGAAGTTATCCTTAACTCCTCCCTTTCATTCTTCCCTGATATTTTAGTCAGCAAGTCCTGTAGATTCTATATCTCTCCTATTCAGCCCTATAGCAATGCTGAAGTATGGAGTAGGAGCAAATGGTAAGTAAACAAGTCCTTCCAGTTAAGCTGTAAACTGATCCAGAAATGCAAGTCTGTTCTTTTTTGTTTTTGTTTTTGTTTTTGTTTTTTGCGGTACGCGGGCCTCTCACTATTGTGGCATCTCCCGTTGTGGAGCACAGGCTCCGGACGTGCAGGCTCAGCGGCTATGGCTCATGGGCCCAGCCGCTCCGCAGCACGTGGGATCTTCCTGGACCGGGGCACGAACCCGCGTCCCCCGCATTGGCAGGCGGACTCTCAACCACTGCGCCACCAGAGAAGCCCTCGTTCTTTGTTTTTTATGGGCAAATGACACTAAGTTCCATAGCTTTAACTTAACAAACAACTAAGGGCTACTTAAAGCTTTTTAAGGATTACTAAAATCTGGTATTCATAAACTAAAACAGTCATGCCATCTAGAATTTACTGTGGATTCCAATTCAGTATTACAAGTATAGCTACCTCAGAACTCTTAGCAATGCTGCAAAACTCATGTCAATGTGCACACAATGGCATCCCATTTCCTTGATTCTAATACCAAATCTAACTCTAAGACATACCATCAATTTAGTAACAGTTTTTTAATGAAAAAGGAAACACTGCATTAATGTACCCATTGACCATAAGATGCATTCCAACTTGCAAATGTAAAAAAAAAAAACGTATGCTTTAGAATTGAGAAAATATTAGAAGTTGGAAATCCTGATATTTTCAGGAAGATAGCTTCATTATCAGTGTGTCACTGATACTATTATGAGTTGCTTTCTAAATTACAGAATGCTGTGAGTTTAGCTTCAACATTATTGGTAAAATTCATCATGAGTTGTTTGGTTAAAACTAGAGTTCAGAGTGCAGATGTATAAGTAAACATGCCTAGGGCCTCTGTACTTGATGTTCTTGTACATAGAATGTTCTTTCCCCAGATAAACACACGGCTTGCTCCTTCATCTCCATCTGGTGTCTGGTGAAATGTTATTTTCTCAGGGAGACCTCCCTTGACAACTCTATTTAAAATTTAGCCCTTTCCTACAACAGCACTCTCCAACCCTTTTCTTCTAGCCCTTATCACCATCTCATTTTACCATAGGCTCTGTTATCTGTTGCATTAACACATGTAACCTCAGCCCCCAGAACAGTGCTGGGCATGCCTTAGGTGCTCAGTAAATATTTGTTAAACTGAGCAAAAGAATGTATATGTGTGTATTTTTAACCTATAATTTTCGAATATTAGACTTTAGGACATTTGTGCATTGTGTTCAAATATGAATTCATCCATATTCCCAACAGCAAAAGAGATGAACACAAACATCCTCCCCACAATGTACATGTATAATGCACTTCAATGGTGACTTACTGTTTATGTGTTACTTAGATAACTTACAACATACTATCTAGGTAAATGTGATAATATATGTGGACTATATTAAAAATTAGAGGCAGATATAAAATCAAACAAGCTCATATTCCTCTTTTGTAAAGTGTATTGTATGCAATTTATATATCTTCCTCTCAAATTCTTTGTTGTCACTGAATTTCTTTTCCAGTGAAAAGTATGTGTGTTTGTGTGTGTGTGTTGCAGAGGAGGGCAATTTGTAATCCCAGCACATAGCTAAGGGTACTTGGCATATACCATGTTTCATGGAATCTAAGATACCATTGATTTTTAAGATGATCATTATTTTATATACCACTAAGAAAGAAAAATGCTACCAACTAAACAAAGGCATGACATCGATTATAAGATCCGTATCAATTTTCAAAGATGTTAAAATATGGGGTAAAAAGTCTTACACTGATGAAATCTGATAGTAGCTACTTAAGGTTTAAGGATTAAATTACTTTTATTATGCAATGGAATAAGGGACAGAATTAAGGGGTGGCAACAGTAACCACCTCTGGAACCCATATAATCCAGTGTGCTGCTCCATTCAAGATACAATAATGGGAAGCATGCCAGTGGGATAGAATATCCTAAGGATATAGCCAGTTAGGGAACCAAGAGTGAGGGAACCCAGTGCTACTCAGTTAATGGTTCAAGTAGTCTTCAGTACGGAAGGAGGCATACCTCAGGGGTACAAATAATTGGTCCTGAGCTTGCAGGCCAGTACCAAGGAGGGCAGGAATTATGTTGGCCTGCTTGGTTGCTTTAATAGGAGAAAAAAATCAAGGTAAGTAAAGCCTTATGATTTCCATGTTAACTATAGCATATTACATTACTTTGATGTTACAATTAATGCTATTAAAATTTTTAAATTATCATTTAAATGCATTTTGCAGAAAAGGAAAAGAACCATATAAAAATTTTTGACAAAAAATCTTTTGACAAAAAGTCTAGAAAATACTGTCTTGACAGCTCTCCTTAAATTATACCTATTGTTACTGGGGTTTGTATCTCTTGATTTCCAAGAGATAAACAGATGGCTTTCAGAGGTTTACTAAAGACTGGCTGAATATTTTCCTTATTGTCTAAGTCAAATGCAAATCGAAGAGGGAACTCTTAAGCTTTAACTGACTCAGCATTTCATGGGTAACTAAATTAGTGTTGGCAGAGTCAGTGATATACTAACACCATCTATGAGTCCAATAAAGCTTTTGAAAAATACTTTCTTATATTTAAAGTGAGAAATAATTCTTAAAATTGACCAATAGATTAAAAATTTTGTACCTGGGCTAAAGGCATTGAAAATTTAGTCTGTTACTCCATCCCAATATCTTCTCTTTGAAGTGTGTTATTACACTCCATTCCAATATCTTGTCTTTGAAGTGTGTTATTACATAATAGGCAATGGGCCGAGATTTTAGCACTTATTAATACTATCTACTTATTTGAGTCAAGTGAGATGGCATAGCAAGAATTTTAACACAAGAATTGGTACTTCTGAGATGGGTTTCTGATATTGCCACAGTACCCAGGTGGTTGTTGGGAGCCATTAGAATCGTGGGAGGTAAGATTACAAATTCCGTTCAATATTTTCAATAATGATTCACCCTAGACCAGTCAGAGCTAATGACCAAGTAACAGGGTTATGGTCTGAATAACCTTTCTGGCTCCCAGAATAAGACACTTCAAAATTACTGGGTCCTCCAGAGATCAGTAAGATACAGCAGAGGGACAATAAACCACTAGAAGGTAGTATCAGTGTAGGCTGGACAAACTTCATGTTGGAAGAACTTTAAAAATCATATAGACTTATCTGCCTTGATTGGTTTAATCAGTTTCATCTAAAAACAGGAATCTAGAAGAGGGGTCAGCAAATTATGAGTTGGTGGGGGAAAAGGTCAAATATAGCCTCTACCTGGTTTTGTACAACCCATGAGCTAGGAAACTTTTTTTTCATTTTAAATGGTTGAAAAAAAATCTAAAGAAGAATATTTTGTGATATGTGAAAATTAAATGCAACTCAGATTTAAGGGTCTAAAAAGTTTTATTCAAACATAGCCATGCACATTCATTTACACATTGTTTATGGCTGCTTTCACACTAAAAGAGCAGAGCAATGAGATATCACTTCACACCTGTCAGGATGGCTATCATCAAAAAGAACACAAATAGGGCTTCCCTGGTGGCGCAGTGGTTGAGAGTCCACCTGCCGATGCAGGGGACACGGGTTCGTGCCCTGGTCCAGGAGGATCCCACATGCCATGAAGCGGCTGGGCCCGTGAGCCATGGCCACTGAGCCTGCGCGTCTGGAGCCTGTGCTCCGCAATGGGAGAGGCCACAACCGTGAGAGGCCCGCATATTGCAAAAAAAATAAAGAACACAAATAACAAACGTCGGCAAGAAGAAAAGGGAGAAAAGGGAACCCTTGCATACTGATGGTGGGAATGTAAATTGGTGCAGCCACTATGGAAAACATTATGGCGGTTTCTCAAAAAAGTAAAAATAGAACTACCAGATGACCCAGCAATTGTACTTCTGGGTATATATCCGAAAAAAACAAAAACACTAATTTGAAAAGATACATGCACCCCAATGTTCATAGCAGCATTATTTATAATTGCCAAGATGTGGAAGCAACATAAGTGACCATCAACAGATGAATGGATAAAGAAGATGTGGTATACGTGTACAATGGGATACTACTCAGCCATAAAAAAGAAGGAAATTTTGCCATTTGCAGCTTGCCATAATGGACTTGGAGGGCATTATGCTAAGTGAAATAAGTCAGATAGAGAAAGACAAATACTATATGATATCACTTACATGTGGAATCTAAAGAAATAAACGAGTGAGTATAACAAAAAAGAAGCAGACTCACAGATATAGAGAACAAGTTAGTTGTTATCAGGGGGGAGAGGGAAGGGGGAGGGACAGTATAGGGGTAGGGGATTAAGACATGATTTTTAATCATGGCCTGGCTTTTACCTAGCTAGCGGGTTATGACTAGAAGATATCCAGGATCCTTTTACCTTTAAAATTAAGTACCTCATTAGGAACAATCCTTTTTCTCCCTTCCTGCCAGAAAGCTCACAGAAAATTACTACTGAATGGTAATAATTTGTTATTTATAGGCACCTAGTAATACCTACTTTTTCTGTATCCTTTTAAATGCTCTGTTTTGTTTTATCCATACATAGCGTATTTTTCACTGTCTTTTATCCCTGTAAATCCACTTATGTCCTTGAAAAATGGTAGGATATAAAACAGCCCAATTCTAACATGGATTACAGCTGGTTGGGCAGAATGACAAATTTGCCTTCTTTATATCTGATTCTTGCTTTTAGGTGATGCATAGTAAAGCTACAAAGGTTCACAATACTTATAAGACAGCTGAGATGTTTAGAGGATCAGTGACATGTTGAAAAGACGAGAAGTATTCAATTTCTGTGATTCCAGATGAACTCATGGTTTTCATGGTTACTTTTTGTGATGTATGAAAAATCTCCACTATGATTTTTGTTTCCTAGATATAAAAACTAAGATTGATAAGTTACCCAAAGATAACAAGCAATGCAGTCTAGGAAAAAGAAGCATTTGAAACTTAGGTCTGAGAAGGTCTAACAGAGTCAATGGGAATTTATACTTTCCATAGATTATATACATATACACAATCACATGTATGTACAAATTTATGTGTGAGGAAGTAGGGCTGAAGGAGTGGAAGAGAGTAAAGGGGAAACAGGAATCTTGATTAAGGGCAAGGTAATTCACTTCAGTACTGTAGGTGCAAAACTCTATGAAATGCATCCTCTTTCAGGCATTTAATTAATTTACTAATGGCACTTCATCATTCTTTCATTTTAAGGTAACAAGATCTTCCTTTCAAGTACAAATAAAAAACCTAGAGAGTAGCTCATTTTGGTTAAGATTTTATTTTATAATTAATTTTTGTGTACATTTTTCATTCATGAGAAACAAACTTTAAAAATAAATGTAAGTTGGGCTTCACTGGTGGCACAGTGGTTGAGAATCTGCCTGCCAATGCAGGGGACACGGGTTCTAGCCCTGGTCTGGGAACATCCCACATGCCATGGAGCAACTAAGCCCATGCACCACAACTACTGAGCCTGAGCTCTAGAGCCCGTGAGCCACAACTACTGAGCCCGCAGGCCACAACTACTGAAGCCCATGAGCCTAGAGCCCATGCTCCACAACGAGAGAAGCCACCGCAATGAGAAGCCCGCGCACTGCAACGAAGAGTAGCCCCTGCTCGCCGCAACTAGAGAAAGCCTGCATGCAGCAGCGAAGACCCAACACAGCCAAAATTTAAAAAATTAAAAAATAAACATAAGTTTAAAAATGTGTTGACTTTAAATTTTTATAAGTTCTATAGCTACCTGTCAGTTTAGAACAACCTGAGAAAATCAGTTTATTGTCCCTTGTCAGACAAGATAGTTTTTTGAATAGCTTCCTTCTGTTCAACTTGTTACTTGAGAATTTTATTTTCTTCACAGGCTAAACAGACGTCTGTTCATAGGATCTTCTCTCAATTAGTATGCCTTTCTCTTTAACCTACATTTTACCCTTCAGTGGTTCAGATGCACTGAGAAAGAGGCAGAGAATATAAGCAAGAAAGTGGTGGCTAAAGGATAAGTGAATCAGTTTTAGAGGTAGTAGGAGAGTCAGGGCTAAGGAAAGTTCCCTTGGTTCCC
This sequence comes from Phocoena phocoena, assembly GCF_963924675.1. Classification (NCBI taxonomy): domain Eukaryota; kingdom Metazoa; phylum Chordata; class Mammalia; order Artiodactyla; family Phocoenidae; genus Phocoena; species Phocoena phocoena. Next base: position 90,065,836 of record NC_089240.1, on the reverse strand, counting down.
ATTCTTCTCTCCCCAGTACTTTCTAAGGACTTGCCAATATTTAAATGCCCACAATTAAAGCTTAATGTATTCCAGAATTAGTGCTCCATTCCTTTGGTTTGAGCCAAACAGGAGTTCTCCTTGGGCTTAACTTTTTTGGTGGTGGGGATGTGGAGCGCTTAATTTTTTAAAGCAAAATAGTATCATCTATATTTAAATTATGTCAAATTAACACTATTCAAAGAGAAGAACAGGTGACTTACCTAAGATGGTTACTTCAAAATGTCCAAGGACTAGGGCACTCTTAAAATCATAAAGATTTGGGGGTCTTCCTTCTTGAGGTATGTATTTTGCAGGCTGAGAATTATACTGCTGAGTAAGAAAATTTCTGTGTTCTAAAACAAATCTCCGTGGAATACTTTCAGGATAAATACAGCTGTATCGTAGGTGATCTATTAAGCCAAACTTCTTTTCTCTCCACATCTGACTTTCCCATTTATCACTTATAGTTTTTCTGGCTTTCCCTATGCAACCAGTTCTTGTGCTTTCTCGACCTGTTAAAGAAGTGAGATGAACACAATTGAGACCTATAAACTAACCAAATCAGGTAAATCACTACAAAAAAAGCACAGATTAATGAGAAATAGCTTAATTAACTTTAAAAATCAACCACCTACAAAATGTAAACTGAATGTCCAAAAGGTAACTCTTATTAAAGTGAGGAAAGAACTAGAATTCACCTTCAAAATAAACTTTTACTCCAAAATATTAAAAAGTAATATTGTTTTTTCTGTTTCTGGAATTAACGAGATTTGTAATTATCTTCTTTATACTTTTCTATATTTCCTAAATGCTCTTAAATAAACAAACATTCCTTTTATATTCAGTGACAAATTCAAGTTAAGTAAAATTCATGAGAATAATAACCTTTAGAGATTGGACCGCCACTCACTATTGGTGGAATTTAAGCTTAAAATAAAATTTTGTTAATCTTTGCTAAAAGTATCCTGAACACACACAGAATGCAGTCTATTTTTCGGATATAAGTCTCTTTCAAAAGGACCGTTGATATGATATTCCTTTCAGATATAAATAACATATGGAAAACAAAGAGGGAACTAAATTGAAATGAAAGACCACTTCAACTCTTAATTGTTCTCTATCATCAAGTCAGTTTATCATTTATGTATAATTTATCTAACATATTTAGTTTCTAAGGCAGAATATAATTTCCCTCTTACACATTATGACATTTATCCATTCATTCAATTCACTCAGCAAATAATTACTGAGCACTTATTATGTACCAAATACTACACTAAGGAATTTGCTAAAATAATATTTTAATTAAATAATACACCCTGGGAACTGAAGACATAGAGAAGAATCAGAAAAAAAAGAGATGTTGGAACTTCTCACACTGTCAGTTATGCTAGCTAAGGCAAGCTGACAGCAACTGTTCCAGAGTTTAGCAAGGTTGCGGAATTGCTTCATTGTAGGCTGCCTATGCCTTGGCATTTATTATCTTCCTAGCATAAAAAACCGTGCTGAGACAGAAGGGTGTTTCAACAGCAAGGTTTCAGTGTGGTTAATATATCACTTCTGTTTTTGAACTTTATTCTATATCCCCAGACTACTTTCTTGGTTTCTTAAACCTAGACAGAGACTGAAAAATTATTACGAGGTAAAATACTACATTGACTTTTTAGAGAAGATGAAGAGGTGAACTTCTTACCAGGTATTCAAAACACTGTGATATGACAAAAGTATTATTTTTAACTTAAAATTTAGTTGATGAACACACTTAACTTCCTATAATAACGCTTGATAACAAACGAAAAGGATAAAAAATTTAATCACACATGAAAAGGAAAGGAAACAATAAAAGCCAAGAGAAAAACTCAAAGTTAATAGGAGTAAAGTAAGGATTGGGCAATGATTTATCCTTTTTATCTTCCAGAAATGAATTTCCCTTACCCAAACTAATAAAAGTACATAATTAGATTAGCAATAAGTAGCTATTACAACCCAAGTTATAGTGAGAATTCCTGACTGATTTGTTCTAAAATAATACACACAAAGAACAAGTTGTGGGCCATTCCAATCTTTAAAAATTAAGTACTTACATCCATTGCATAGGAAAAAAATCCTATGATTGACACTGTCAGGAATAAGTCAGAATATTTTCTATGGCTGTTTTCTTATTTGAGTGTTAAGAACTGGCAAGGTTTAATGTTTACATGAAAAGCTCTTCTGAAAAAATAATGCTTTTTTTTTTTTTTCCGGTACATGGGCCTCTCACTGTTGTGGCCTCTCCCGTTGCACAGCACAGGCTTCGGACGCGCAGGCTCAGCGGCCATGGCTCACGGGCCCAGCCGCTCCACAGCATGTGGGATCTTGCCGGACTGCGGCACGAACCCGTGTCCCCTGCATCAGCAGGCGGACTCTCAACCACTGCGCCACCAGGGAAGCCCCATGCATTGTTTTTTAGTTTAGTAACTTGGGACTGTAATTAACTATCCCAATTATATGTTCATAATTAATACAAATGGGTATGAAATCAGTACAAGAGATATTGGCAGTCACTGGTTGTGAATAGCAAGATTTCAAAGGCAATAATTAGGAGACAAAATACATCTAGAGCTCAGGTTTTTCTAAAAATAAGATGGAAAATTATACACTAGAATTCTTTTATTTTTAGCTTGAATATTACTAAAATTACCAAATGAAAAACATTATTGTTTAAGCCTAATGCATAACTAAGATACAGGTTAATTACCTAGCAAAATTATATTTTTGTATATATCTAATTATATACCAGAATTATAGTGATCACCGTTATTTTAATGATTCATTTTACCCTTATTTCTGGTGAGAACGGATTTATGTTTTAATGAGGAAAAATTTCAGGAGAAGACCACATTTAGGTTGTGAGGTGAAAAAGGACATGGTATAAATGTATGTGTATAGGCATAGTGATTTTTCTTCACAAAATTTACTCTAAGCATTTCATTATGTGGATAAGAGTGATAGGTAGGGGTGTATGGAGGCATGGGGGTCGGAGAGGAGCTATTTCCTTTGCCTCTTTCCCCCTTGCCTTCACTGACCCCATGCTGGTGCAAGATCTACAAGTCTAGAAAAAAACAGAGTACTTCAATCAGTGATCAGATCTATGCTTGGTAGCAAGTATAATAGACTTTTTAAAGAATTGTGTAAGTCAGAGGCTACCTATAATGCCTTATGATCTCAGTAGTACTGTTATTGTGAACTTTTCAATGTATGTCTTACTTATCTAAGTTACCAGATACAAACAATAAGATGTTAAACTTTGTAGTCTTCAAAATAACTAGCACAATCAAACCACATAAACAAATTAGCTATATATTCACAAAATGAGTGGCTTTTGAATTTACAGACACAGTAATTTCCAAAGCTATCATGAAACATATCTGGAAATATATCAGTAACCATGTTAACACATATAGATCTAATTCATTCATTAAAACTGCAGTATAATAAACAAATGGGACTACATCAAACTAAAAAACTTCTGCATGGCAAAGGAAACCATCAACAAAATGAAAAGGCAACCTACAGAATGCGAGAAAATGATTGCAAATCACATATCTGATAAGGGGTTAATATCCAAATATATAAAGAACTTGTTCAACTCGATAACAAACAAACAAACAAATAAACAATGTGATTAAAAAGGGGGCAGAGGATCTGAATAGACATATTTCCAAAGAAGACATACAGATGGCCAACAAGTACATAAAAGAGATGTTCAACATCACTATTAGGGAAACGCAAACCAAAACCACGAGATATCATCTGACACCTGTTAAAATGGCTATTATCAAAAAGACAAGAAATAACAAGTGTTGGTGAGGATGTGGCAAAAAGCGAACCCTCATATGCTGTTGGTGGGAACATAAATTGGTGCAGCCACTACGGAGAACAGTATGGATATTCCTCAAAAAAGTAAAAATAGAACAACCATATGATCCAGCAATTCCACTACTGGGTATTTATCCAAAGAAATAAAAAACACTAACTCAAAAAGATATATACACCCCGCTTTGGGGCGGGGTGGTGGTGTGATGAATTGGGAGAGTGGGATTGACATATACACACTAATATGTATAAAATGGATAACTAATAAGAACCTGCTGTAAAAAAAAATACAATAAGCATAATGGTTAAAAAATAACATTAAAAAAAAGATATATACACCCCCCTGTCCACTGTAGTATTATTTACAATAGCCAAGACCTGAAAACAACCTAAAGGCCCATCAATGAAAGAATGGATAAAGAACAGGTGGTGTATATACAATGGAATATTATTCAGCCATGAAAACAATGAAATCTTGACATGGATGAAACTTGAGGACATTATGCTAAGTTAAATAAGTCAGACAGAGAAAGACAAATATTGTATGATCTCACATGTGGAATAAAAAAAAAGACAGACCTCCCCCCAAGAAAAAAACAAGCTCATAGATACAGAGAACAGATTGATGGTTGCCAGAGGTAGGGGTTTGGGAGCGGGTGGGTGAAGTGGGTCAAAAGGTACAAATTTCCAGTTATAAAATAAGTAAGTCATGGAGATGTAATGTACAGCATGGTGACTATAGTTAATATCATATTGCATATTTGAAACTTACTAAGAGAGTATATCTTAAAAGTTTTCATCACAAGAAAAAATTATTTGTAACTATGTATGGTGACAAATGTTAACTAGACTTACTGTGGGAATCGTTTTGCTATATATACAAATATCAAATCATTATGTTGCACACGTGAAATTAATATAATGTTACACACTAATTATACCTCAATTAAAAAAAATAATGAACGTAAAAGAGTTTTCCTTTTTTTTATTTTTTTTATTTTTTATTTTTTATTTTTTTGCGGTACACAGTCCTCTCCCATTGCAGAGCACAGGCTCTGGACGCGCAGGCTCAGCGGCCATGGCTCATGGGCCCAGCCGCTCCGCGGCATGTGGGATCCTCCTGGACCGGGGCACGAACCCCTGTCCCCTGCATCGGCAGGCAGACTCTCAACCACTGTGCCACCAGGGAAGCCCCGAGTTTTCCTATTTTAAACAATGCTCCAATACTCATCTTAGAACATGTCTCTCAGTGTGCCCAACATATAGGTCACAAAGTGTAACATTTTCAATAAATTAGGTCTTGTCAAATTGCTCTCAAAGGTAGTTGTACGTTTATCTAAGAAAGGGGGGGGGGGCCTGACTCTTTCTCTCTCTCTGATATACACACATACCTTCTTATATTATAAAACAAACAATGAAAAGACATACCATAGAATGAATTAAAAAGTTACCTATAATGGTGGAGAAGGAAGAGGATGCAGGGAACAGGGGTAGAAGCTAAACTTCTTTAAATATATATTTATACAACAACAGTTGAATACGTTCTTTTCAAAAATACACGAAATACCTCCAGGATGGACCATATGTTAGGCCACAAAATAAGCCTCAATAAATTTAAAAAGAATCACATAATACAAGTATCTTTTCTGACCACAATAGAATGAAGCTAGAAATTAACAATAGAAGGAAAACTAGAGAATTCACATATATGTGGAAATTAAACAACACACTCTTAAGCAACTAATAGGTCAAATAAGAAGTCACAAGGGAAATTATAAAATACCTTGAGATGAGCAAAAATGAAAATACAACATAAAAACTTATAAGATGCAGTGAAAGTGGTGATCTGAGGGAAATTTACAGCAGAAATACTGATATTTAAAAAAAGAACTATGGAGAACAGTATGGAGGTTCCTTAAAAAACTAAAAGTAGAACTACCATACGACCCAGCAATCCCACTACTGGGCAAATATCCTGAGAAAACCAAAATTCAAAAAGAGTCAGGTACCAAAATGTTAATTGCAGCTCTATTTACAATAGCCAGGACATGGAAGCAACCTAAGTGTCCATCGACAGATGAATGGATAAAGAAGATGTGGCCCATATATACAATGTAATATTAGTCAGCCATAAAAAGAAATGAAATTGAGCTATTTGTAGTGAGGTGGCTGGACCTAGAGACTGTCATACAGAGTGAAGTAAGTCTGAAAGAGAAAAATAAATACCGTATGCTAACACATATATATGGAATCTAAAAAAAATGGTCATGAAGAACCTAGGGGCAAGACGGGAATAAAGACACAGACCTACTAGAAAATGGACTTGAGGATATGGGGAGGGGGAAGGGTAAGCTGTGACAAAGTGAGAGAGTAGCATGGACATATATACACTACCAAATGTAAAATAGATAGCTAGTGGGAAGCAGCCACATAGCACAGGGAGATCAGCTCGGTGCTTTGTGACCACCTAGAGGGGTGGGATAGGGAGGGTGGGAGGGAGGGAGACGCAAGAGGGAAGAGATATGGGGACATATGTATATGTATAACTGATTCACTTTGTTATAAAGCAGAAGCTAACACACCATTGTAAAGCAATTATACTCCAATAAAGATGTTAAAAAAAAAGAAAGATCTCATTCAATAACGTAACATTAAACTTTGAGGAACTAGAAAAAGAGAAAACTAAACCCAAAGTTAAGAAAAAGAAGTAATTATGCTTAGAGTAAATATAAATGAAATAGAGAATAGAAAAAATAATAGAATCTAAGAAACCAAAAGCTTGTCCTATGTAAAGACCAACAAAATTGATAATCTTTACCTCGACTGACCTTCTCCCCAAGGAGAGAAGACACAAAAACTAAATACAGAAATGAAATGTGATTTATTACAGAAATAAAAATGATTATAATAGAACACTATGAACAATCATATACCAACAAATTAGAGAACCTAGATGAAACAAATTCCTAAAAGCAAAGAAATTACCTAAACTCACTAAAAAAGAAAAAAAAATCTCCACAGACCAATAATAAGATATTCAAAAGGAAATTAAGAAACCTATTCTAAATATAATAGCATCTAAAAGAATAAAATACCTAGGAATAACTTTAAGCAAGAGGTGAATGACTTGTGTACTGAACACTATAAAACATTGTTGAAATAAATTAAAGAATGTCTAAAAATGAACAGAAAGAAATCCCATGTTCATGGACTAGAAGAGTTAATATTATTAAGATGTCAATACTATCCAAAACAATCTGCAGACTCAATGCAATCCCTATCAAAATCTCAAAAGCCTATTTTGCAAAAATGGTAAAATGGATCCTTAAATTCATATGGAATTACAAGGAGTCCCGAATGCTAAAGCAATCTTGAACAAGAACAACAACGTTGGAGGACTCATACACCCCAATTTCAAAACTTGATACAAAGCTACAGTAATCAAAACATTGTGATACTGACATAGGGACATACATATAGACCAATGGAATAGAATGTGATGTTTAATAAGGGTTCTAATTCAATTCAGTGGGTACTAAGTCAATTCAACTTTTCCTACCCATTGCCCAGGGAATACAGGAAGCTCCTTGATACTTCCCCATGCTGATGGGAATAATTTATCTGGACCTTAATAACCTTCCAACTTTATATTAGTTCTACTTCACATGTAAGAGGCCTGTGGTCTGGACTCTCTTTTCCATGTCGTTATTACACCTCAGCCTATGATCATTTAGGCCTCTATCTAGTTCTGAAATGTCCAAGAGCAGTTTTAGTTTTAGTTCCTACTCACCACTAAATTTAAATTCTTTTGTTTCTGCCACTTAGGGATTTTTCACTCTTACTTTCAGCTTGGTTATATATTTATATTATAATGATCTTCCCCTTATTTTCTATCTTTTATTTTTTTGGGGGTATAGTCCAGATCCTTTTGTGGGTTCTTTTTTTTTTTGGTGCCAAAACCCGGGACCTTTGTGGGTTCTTAATCTGTCAGACTGACTAGAAGTCAATCCCCAAATAAGAGTAACTCAAAAAGCAAGAAGGATCTAAAGTGCTAAAAAGTCTAGAGAGATGACCCCTTATAACATCTGATTTAAACAAAACCACTCTAAAGATACCCTACCAGAACGAAATTGTGTCATGAAATCACTTCAGAAATGAACCCAAATATTCAAACCAGTCAACCTAACAGCAAAGAAAGGAACTACAACTATCTTTTAAGCTTTACCTATATTTATTGTCAAATAAAAATTAAACTTCCTACTTTAGTATTCTTCTGTTAATTCAAAATAGTACGTTTGAAGAGATGTACTACCAAAGAAACAACTTAATAAGTGCTTAATATAAACAAGTTTATTTATATTTACTTGCACTTTGGTGATGATACCAAATTGTTCTAAATTTGGGACCAGTACTTTTGACAAGGACTTAAGCTAAATAAAAATAGAAACAAAAATAACTAGCTACATATAGTTTAATACAAGTACTTATATTATGCTAGTGGCAGGTATGACCCAAAAATTCAGAATCAAATCAAACAGCAATCTGTATATAACAGTGTTCCATAAAGACTTTATAAATCATCATCATCATCATCGTCAAAGCAACATACGTTGGAAGGTGATTGGCATGTCTGGTTTACTTCCTTTTCTTTGTGCAGAAGTTTCTGGCTGAGGCACAGGAATTCTACAAAAGATTTTTAAAAAGATAACAAATAGTTAACAAATAGTTATAAAAAGAGACTTGAATGGGAAAAACTAATTGGTTCCATTCAGAGTTTATTCTAATTCAATACATTTAGAAAATTTATAGGTTTAGTTTCTTAACGTAATGCATTAAGAATTTAAGGAAAACACATTCAAATTATAAACAAATATCCATACTAACATAATTCAAATATTGCAACAGATTTAAATGTTCTCTTTAGGAGTGTTACACAAAAGGAAGTATTCAACTTTATTAAATGTCAACTAAAGATGGATATATATTTCATTCCCTATGATAGAAATTTAAAAATTTGTCCAATGGCCTATTTTCATCCTTGCTTTGTTCAAATATTCTGGAAAACTATTTGGCCTAACTCTCCAACTTCATTTCAGAGTTTTCTATAAGCCTCATACTGGTTCAAACCTTCGTGTTCTTCTTTCAGCCAGGAAAAACCCTATGCTCCTTTTCCTTTTCCTAGTTAACTCTTCTTCCTCTTTCAACATTTAGCTCAGGCATTATTTCCTATAAGAAGCCAACCTTGATCTCTAGTCAAGGCTCACTGATCCTTGTATATGCTGTCATAGCACCATGAATAAACTTTATCATAGCATTCATCACACTGTATTAAAATTACTGGTTTTTCAATCTGTCTCTTCTACCAGGTTCTACCATAAACTCTACAAAAATATAGACTTTATTTTTTTGTATCTCCACAGAATATCCACTCAATAACTGTTTATTGAACTGAAAAAAAAAGTGAAAAGGGAAGCTGAGGAGAGAAGCTTGCACTTATAATAAAGACTTCCTTCTTATAAATTTTCAGTATATTTCTATGATGAGCATTTTCTTTTGTTGTATTCCCAAAACTAAAAGCATAAAGCAAAACAGAAGTGTCATGTTGTAGAATGCCACATAATATTGCTCAACTTATTTTATCAATAGATTTGTCTCTTATAATAGTATTCTTTATTTTATTAATGAGTTATTAATGAATACAAAGAACTAGCTTTCATGAATGAAGACTGCATCCATTTCAATATAAAACTCCAGCAAATAAAAACATATTTTATAGTTGTAATTTTAACTTTTTTTCTGAGTAATGAAAAATGGTATTTCTAGAAATTAGTAAACTGAAAACATCAACTCTGAGAGATATTTAAATAAATAAATAAACAGTTAAATTACATGTATTTTGAGATCATTAAACAGTATGTATATACTTTTAAATATATGGTGTTATAAAGTGATTTTTTATCTGAAATAAATTAGAATAAATAGTTTTCCAAACTCTAACAGCATCATTATATTGTATAGAATTTTTTTTAAGTGGCTTAGGGAATTTTTACTGGAATATACAGTCATTCATTTGTATGCCTTAAGTGTCTTAAAGGTTAGGGGCTTCATAACAGAAGTGGATGTATACAATGTCTACAGGTATCAAATGAGGAAACTGAAAAAAAAAAGAGATGAAAAATGAAAATATAAGAAATAAAAGACTACCTGAGGAAAGAAAGGGAAAAGACGGCTAAAAGAAGAGACAATGACATTACATATGATGGATAGTGGCCGAATATTATAAAAACTGTCAGAGGCAATAAGCTGTACTCTAACTTTTCCCTTTTCACCAACTTATTGAACTTAGATAAAAGTCATATAGATTGTATAGTATGCCATGCCCTCATCTATATAAGAGTATTATAGTTAATATTACTGTAGTCTTTCCTATAATACCTTCTGCTTTTCTTAGAAGGAGACACCGATAACGATTTTTAAGGATTCAGATAAACCTGGTATGGTTCATTTTCTATCTTTAAAGAGTAAATATTACCAACAGAATGCAAAGAGTAAGTTTTAATGTCCCATTGTTATATTTTATTTCTCAGTGCTAACTTTTGAATGAGTTGATGTATTTTGACTACATTTTACTATCTAACATAGAGCACCACGGTTCACTATCTACCATTTGGATTAAAATGTTCTTTGATACAACCTCTTAAATGGTCATATTTATTACTATCATAAATTGTACAAATGGAAGGCGACCAACAGGTAATACAGATATTGGAGTCAGCAAGCCAGGATTTAAAATACAATGATGTGCCAACAGAGTAACATGCCCAGATTCCACAAGGAGAGGGCATAGAAGCTCCATGTTCCCTCTCAGACCTTTCTCTATGTGTTTCCATTTGGCTATTCCTGATCTGTATTCTTTACAATAAAATTGTGATTGTAAGTATAGTGTTTTTCTGAGTTCTTTGCATCATTCTAGTAAGCTATTGACTCTGAGGGGGACATGGGAACTCCTGAATTTGTAGCCACTTGGTTGGAAGTGAGGGTGGCCTGGAGACCAGCTGAACTGTGGCTAGCATCTGAAGTAAGGTCAGTCTCATGGAGGACTAAGCCCTTAAGAGTCTGATGCTAAGTCTCGGTAGTTAGCATTAGAAATGAATCACAGTATAGCTAATTGGGTTGGAAACCCAACAAGAGCTCAATGAACCTAACTGATAGGTTTAATAGCAGATTGGACATAGTGAAAAAGTAAACGGAGTGACAGGTCCAAACTGAAACATGGAATCAAAGACAAAAATGAAATATGTATATGAATAAAAAAGAATGCAGTGTAAGAAACTTGTTGGTCACAGTTAGAAGTGCTAACATATGTGAAATAGGAATCATGGAAAGAGGAAATAATGAGGAAGAAAATATATTTGAAGAGATAATGGCAGATGGTTTTCCAAAACTGATGAAAGATATCAATACACAGATTCAAGAAGTTCAGTAGTATAAAACAAAGAAAACCACTCCTTGGCACATCATATTTAAACAGCTGAAAATCAAAGAGAAAATCTTAAAAGCACTCAGAGAAAAAGGACGCAATATCCTTGAAGGAGCAAATAGAAGACATTAACCTGATTCTTAATAGAAACAATGAAAGCAATAAAACAGTACAATAAGACATTTTAAAAAATGTGCAACCTAGTGAAAATATCCTTTTAGAACTAAAGGTGAAATAAAGATGCTTTTAAACAAACAGAAAGAGAGAATATATCATCAGCAAGCTGTACTGAAATAAATGCTGAGAGGAATTCTTCAGTCAGAAGGAAAACGATCCCAGAGAGAAGTATGAAAATACAAGTAGGAATGAAGAGAACCAAAAACAATGTGGTTAAATATAACTGAAAGTTAACCGTATAAGAAAAACAATACTAATAATGTCCTACAGAATTTAAAATATATGTAGAATTAAAATACAAGGCAAAAATAATGAAAATGGAGACAAATGGAATTGAAGTGTTCTAAGGATCTATCATTATCAGGAAATGGTAAAATAATTTGTATTTAACTGCAATAAGTCAAGTGTTCAGGTTGTAATTTATAGCGTGACCACTGAAGAATATATACCTATCAAATTAAAAGAGGGAAAATTGAATAATTAAAACTATTTGATTAAGCAAATAGTATAAAAATTGATATAAGCCCCAAATACATATCTTCCTCAACTTATGATGGGGTTAAATCCCAATAAACCTACTGTAAGTTGAAAATACCATAACTTGAGAATGAATTTAATTCACTTAACCTATCAAACATCATAGCTTAGCCTCGCCTACCTTAAACGTGCTCAGAACACTTACAAAAATAGCCGACAGTTTGGCAAAATCACCGAACACAAAGCCAATGTTATAATAAAGTGTTGCATATCTCATGTAATTTATTGAATACTGTATCGAAAGTAAAAAACAGAATGGTTGTCTGGGTACAGAATGATTGTAAGTGTATCAGTTGTTTACCCTTGTGATCGCATGACTGACTGGGAGCTGTGGCTCACTGTCACTGCCCCACATCACAAGAGAGTATAGTACTGCATATCACTAGCCCGGGAAAAGATCAAAATTCGGAATTTAAAGTATGGTTTCTACTGAATGTGTATCGCTTTCGCATCATTGTAAAGTTGAAAAATCATAAGTTGAACCATCATAAGTTGGGGACCATCTGTATCATTAACTCCATTAAAAGTGAATGGAGAGTGATATCAGCATCATGGCAAAGGGAGATAGATGCTCTCTTTGTCTCTCTCCTTCTATCTACTATCAGTAAAACATCCACGACTCAACAAAAGTGCCTCTGCCCAACACACCAGGACACTGGAGAATTCCACATATCCATACACCTAAAGGTGGGTGGACTAGAACACACAGAGGAGGTGGAACTTGGGGAACAGTGGAGGTGGTACCTGCAGTTCTGGTCCCCCAGCCATGGCAATTGACCCTGCAGTCCCAGAAAACTCAGTAGCGACAGGCGAGGTGGTGAATACAACTCTGGCCTCCTGGCTGCAGTGGTGCCCACAGCCACAGATAACTGGGCAGCAGTGGCAGTAGGGTCTGGGACCCTGTCTCTCCAGCTGTGGAGGTACCCATGACTCTCTCTCCTCGCCCCCTGCTTACAGCGGCAGAGTCCTCAAACCTGACAATACTGAACACAGCAGAGGTTCCTGTGCCACCTGAGCTATCCCCCATTCTGCAGTGGGAGTGCCTGCAACTCAGGAGGTCCTAAACATGGCAGAATTGTCCACCATCCTGGTGCACCAGGCAGTCACACCAGCCACACCAGCAGCAGCATGGCACCAATGACACTGGAGGCATAAGCAGTGACAACTAGGGCACTGGCTGATACCTCTGATGGAGGCGGTAGAAAGTGGAAAGTGCTGACTGTCAAACATAACCAGAGGCAGCTCAGGTAAGAGAAACTTGTGGTATAGCACCACCTACTGGAAGATAAAAGAAGGGCCTAACCTGTTGAATTGTTAGAAACAAGAAAAAAAAAGCTTTACCTAAGAAGAAAGGTGTTTGCCAGTTGAAATGAGCTAGCAGAGGAACAACTCATCAAGCATCATGAAGAACCACAGTAACACTGTACCACAAAAAGAAAATGACAATTCTCCAGAAACCAAACTGAAAATCACAGAATATTGTGATATAACTGATAGAAAATTCAAAATGGCTATTATAAAACTCAATGAGTTATAAGAAAACTCAGAAAATTCAATGAGTTCAGGAATAAAATTAATGAACAAAAGGAATACTTTACCAAAGAGACTGAAACTAAAACAAGCCAATCAGAAATTCTGGAGCTGAAGAACTCAGTAAATGAGTTGAAGAATGCATTACAAAGCAGTGGAAATAGAGCAGACCACATGCAAGAGAGAATTAGTGAGCTTGAAGACAGAAATATAGAAATGATACAAGGAGAAGAGGAAAGAGAATTAAAATATATTTTTTTAAATGAGTAAATTCTACGAGAGCTAGCTGACCCTTTTAGGAAGGGCAATAGTAGGTTAATGGACATCCCAGAAGAAGAGAGGGAGAAGGGAGCAGAGAGTTTATTTAAAGAAATAATAGCTGAGAATTTCCCAAGTCTGGGGAAGGAAGTGGATATACAAGTCCATGAAGCTAAGAGAAAACCTAATTGCCTCAATGCAAAAAAGACCTTCTCCAAGACCCCTTATACTAAAACTGCCAAAAGTCAATGACACAGAAAGAATTTAAAGGCAGGGGGAAAAGGATGGTAACCCACAATGGAACCCACATTAGGCTATCAGCAGATTTCTTAGCAGAAACTCCACAGGTCAGTGGAGGGAGTCGAATGACATTCTCAAAATACTGAAAGATAAAAACTGTCACCCAAGAATACTCTATCCAGCAAAGTTATCATTCAGATATGAAGGAGAAATAAAGAGTTTCCCAAACAAAGCCGAGGGAGCTCATTAACACTAGATCTGCCTTATGAGAAATGTTGAAAGGAACTCTTCTACCAGAAACAAAAAGGCAAAAAAGGACACAAAACTTTGAATAAGGTAATAAATAGACAGAATCAGAAAACTGTAACTCTATATCAGAATAGGCTTTTTGTTTTTGTTTTTTAAAATTTTTTAGGCCATGTCTCACGGCATGTGGGATCTTAGCTCCCCGACCAGGGATTGAACCTGTGTCCCCTGTGTTGGGAGCGCAGAGTCTTAACCACTGGACTACCAGGGAAGTCCCCAGAGTAGGTTTTTTTTTTAACATTTTATTATAGCATAAATGTTAAAGAGGAAAAAAGAAGAAAACATAACTATAGCTACTTCAATTTGGTAACAAACTCACAACACAAAGAGGGGTAATTTAAGAAACAAAAACATGAACAGGGATGAGGAAAAGGACGTAACTTATATAGATAAATGAAGATAAGATGCTATCAGCAGAAAAGGAACTATTTTATCTATGAGATGTTGTACACAAACCTAATACATAAAACATAAATCTAAAGCAGAGACACAAAACATAAAAAAAGAGGAAACTGAGAAAAACATCAGAGAAAACCACCAAACCAAAATGGTAGATTGAAATACAAGGAAAAAGAAACAATGGAGATATAGAGCAACCAGAAAACAAAAGAATAAATGGCAGTACTAAGTCCTCATCTATCAATAATCACCCTAAATGTAAATGGATTGAATTCATGAGGCAAAAGATAGAGTGGTTGGATGGATTAAAAAACAAGACATAATTATATGCCGCCTCCAGGAGACTCATCTTCGCTCTAAGGACAAACATAAACTCAAAGTGAAGGAATGGAAGATGATGCTTCAAGCAAATTGCAGCCAAAAGAAAGCAGGTATAGCCACACTCACATCAGACAAAATAGACTTCAAGGCAAAAAAGGTAACAATAGACAATGGACAGTATATAATGATAAAGTGGACAATTCATCAAGAACACATAACAGTGATTAATATATATGCACCTAACTTTAGGACCACCAGAATACAGAAAGCAATTATCAACAGATTTAAAAGGAGAAATTGACAACACAATAATAGTAGGGAACTTTAACATCCCATTTAACATCAATGGGTAGATCATTCAGACAGAAAGTCAACAAGGAAACAGTAGCCTTAACTGAAATATCAGACCAGATGGATTTGATAGATTTGTATAGAACATTCCATCCAAATGCGGCAGAAAACACATTTTTCTCAAGTGCATGGGAAACTTTCTCAAGGACAGACCATATATTGGAACCCAAAACAACTCTCAATAAATTTTAAAAGATTTGAAATTATATCTTTTTGAAAGTACCTTTTCTGATCAAAATAGTATGAAACTAGAAACCAACTACAAGAAGAAAGCTAAAAAAAAATCGCAAATGTGTGGACACTGAACAACATGCTAATGAACAACTATTGGGTCAGTGATGAAATCAAAGGAGAAATCAAAAAATACCTGACAACAAATCCAAATGAAAATTCAACAAAGCAAAATCTAAGGGATGCAGCAAAAGTGGTACTAAGGGCTTCCCTGGTGGAGCAGTGGTTGGCAGTCTGCCTACCGATGCAGGGGACATGGGTTCATGCCCTGGTCCAGGAGGGTCCCACATGCCGCGGAGCGGCTGGGCCTGTGAGCCATGGCTGCTGAGCCTGCGTGTCCGGAGCTTGTGCTCCGCAATGGGAGAGGCCATAACAGTGAGAGGCCCATGTACTGCAAAAAAAAAAAAAAAAAAAAAAGTGGTACTAAGATGGAAGTTTACAGCAATACAGGCTTACCTCAAGAAATAAGAAAAATACCAAATAAATAATTTAATCTTACATCTAGAGGAAGTATAAAAAGAAGAACAAATGAAGCCCAAAGTCAGTAAATGGAAGGAAGTAATAAAGATCAGAACAGAAATAAATGAAATAGAGACTAAAAACAAAAAACAATAGAAAAGATCAATCCAACAGAGCCAGTTCTCTGAAAAGATAAACAAAATTGAGAAACCTTTGGCAAGACTAAGAAAAAAAGAGAAGACTCTGATAAATAAAATCAAAAATGGAAGAGGAGGGGCTTCCCTGGTGACGCAGTGGTTAAGAATCCACCTGCCAGTGCAGGGGACATGGGTTTGATCCCTGGTCAGGGAAGATCCCACATGCCGTGGAGCAACTAAGCCTGCACGCCACAACTACTGAGCCTGCGCTCTAGAGCCTGTGCTCTGCAACAAGAGAAGCCACCGCAACGAGAAGCCCGCGCACTGCAATGAAGAGTAGCCCCCGCTTGCTGCAACTAGAGAAAGCCTGCGCACAGCAATGAAGACCCAAGGCAGCCAAAATAAATAAAAATAATTTTTTTTTAAAAAAAATGGCAGAGGAGAAATAACAACAGATACCACAGAAATACTAAGGCTTATAAGAGAATATTACAAAACAGTTATATGCCAACAAATTGAACAACCCAGAAGAAATGGACAAGTTCTTAGAATCATACAACCTTCCAAGACTGAATCAAGAAGAAATAGAGGGGTAAGACAGGAATAAAGACACAGACCTACTGGAGAACGGACTTGAGGATATGGGGAGGGGGAAGGGTGAGCTTTGACAGGGCGAGAGAGAGTCATGGACATATACACACTAACAAACATAGTAAGGTAGATAGCTAGGGGGAAGCAGCCGCAAGGCACAGGGATATTAGCTCGGTGCTTTGTGACAGCCTGGAGGGGTGGGATAGGGAGAGTGGGAGGGAGGGAGACGCAAGAGGGAAGACATATGGGAACATATGTATATGTAGAACTGATTCACTTTGTTATAAAGCAGAAACTAACACACCATTGTAAAGCAATTATACCCCAATAAAGATGTTTAAAAAAAAAAAGATAAACAACAAATGGTGTCAGTAAATATCTGTTTATAGAAATAAAATGACTGCCCTGAGAAATGGAAAAAAAAAAAAAGAAGAAATAGAAAATATGAATAGACTGATCACTAGTAAAGTGATTGAAACAGTAATCAAAAACCTCCCCCCAAAACAAAAGTCCAGGACCAGAGAGCTTCACAGGTGAATTCTACCAAACATTCAAAGAGGATTTAATACCTATCCTTCTCAAACTCTTCCAAAAAATTGAAGAGGAGGGAACACTTCCTAATTTTAAAGGTCCATATCACCTAAAGCAATTTACAGATTCACTGCCATCCCTATCAAAATCCCAAAGGCATTTTTCACAGAAATAGAACAAAGAATTCTAAAATTTATTTGGAACCAAAACAGACCGCAAATAACCAAAGCAATCATGAGAAAAAAGAACAAAGCTGGAGGTATCATACTTCCTGATTTCAATCTATATTACACAGCTATAATAATCAAAACAGCATGGTATTTGCAGAAAAACTGATACATAAATCAATGAAATAGAATTGAGATATCAGAAATAAACTCATACGTAAACGAACAATTAATTTATAACAAAGGAGCAAAAGTACATACAGTGGGGGAAGGAATCTCTTCAATAAATGGTGTTGGGAAAACTGGACAGCCACATGCATAAAAATGAAAATGGACCATAATCTCACACTATACACAAAAATCAACTCAAAATGGGTAAATTAATTGAATGTAGGCCCTGAGACCATAAAACTCCTAGAAGACGACATTGGCAGTATGTTCTTTGACATCGGTCTTAGCATTATCTTTCTAGGTAGGTCTCCTCAGGGAAGGGAAACAAAACCAAAAATAAACACAAATGGGACTACATCAAACTAAAAAGCTTCTGCACAGCAAAGGAAACCATTAATAAAATGAAAAGACAACCTACCAAATGAGAGAAGATATTTGCAAATTACATATCCCATAAAGGGTTAATATCAAAAATATATTTTAAAAACTAATACAACTCAGCCTCAAAAAACCAAACAATCCGATTACAAAATGGGCAGAGGACCTGAATAGACATTTTTCCAAAGAAAACATACAGATGGCCAACAGGTACATGAAAAGATGTTCAACATCACTAATTATCAGGGAAATGCAAATGAAAACCACAGTGAGATATCACCTCACACCTTCACACCTGTCAGAATGGCTATTATCAAAAAGACAACAAATAACAAGTGTTGGTGAGGATGTGGAGAAAAGGGAACACTCCTACATTATTGGTCAGAATGTAAATCGGTGCAGGCACTATGGAAAACAGTATGGAGATTCCTCAAAAAATTAACAGTACTACCATATGATCCAGCTATCTCATTTCTGGGTATTTATCCAAAGAATACAAAAACACTAATTTGGAAAGATATATGCACCCCTATATTCTCAGCAGCATTATTTGCAGTAGCCAAGATATGGAAACAACCTAAGTGCCCATCAACAGATGGATGGATAAAGATGTGATATATACAGTGGAATACTCCTCAACCATATAAAAGATGAAATCTTGTCATTTGTGACAACATGGATGGACCCTGAGGTTATTATGCTAAGTGGAATAAATAAAGATAAATACTGTATGATCTCTCTTATCTGTAGAATAAAAAAAAAGAGAGGCAAAGAATGTTTATTTTTTTGTAATTCCCCATTTTAAACTCACGTTCAATTAGTCCATGCTGAGCATGGCAGATAAGAGAGCTTCTGTTATGGGTTGAACTGTGTCTCCTCAAAATTCATGTTGAAGTCCTAACCACCAGTAACTCGGAATGTGACCTTATTTAGATATAGGGTCACTGAAGATGTAATTAGTTAAGATGAGGTCATGTTGGATTAGGGTGGGCCCCTAGTCCAACATGACTGATGTCCTTATCAAAAGGGGAAATTTGGACAGATACAGATTGGAGTGATGTTTCTACAAGCCAAGGAAAGCCAAAGATGGCTAGCAAACCACCAGATGCTAAGGGTGAGGCATGGGGCAGATTCTTCCTCACAGCCCTCAAAAGGAATCCACCCTGCTGACATCTTGATTTTGGGCTTACAAAGCTGTGAGACAAATTTCTATAGTATAAGCCAAACAGTTTCTGGTACTTTGTTATATCAGCCCTAGAAAATTAATAGATTTTGGTACCAGGAAGTGGTGTGCTGCTGTAACAAATACATAAAAATGTGGAAGTGGCTTGGAATTGGGTATTAAGTGCAGGCTGGAAGAGTTTTGAGGTGCATAACAGAAAAAACCTAGATAGCCTTGAAGAGAATGTTGGTAGAAATATGGATTTTGAAGGAGAATCTGTTGAGGGCTCAGAAAGAAAAGAGCTGTAGAGAAAGTTTCTGCAGTCTTAGAAAATACACTCATCGTCATGAACAGAACTAGATATATGAATGTAAAAGGTGCTTCTGGTGAGGTCTCAGACAGAAATAAGGAATGTGTTATTGGAAACTGGATTTCTAAGCAAAGTATTGAAGGCACAGCCTGGTTTCTCCTTGCTGCTTATAGTAACATATGAGAGGGGAGAGTAAAGTTGAAAAGGGAATTGCTAAGAAAAAAAGAACCACAATTTCAATACTTGGAAAATTCTAAGCCTATCCATGTTGCAAAACATAAGAAAGCTTGCTTTGGAAAGAACACTAAGGGCATTGCTAGATAACCATTTGCCCAAGAGACTGTGATTTGTGGATCCAGTCAACCATCTCAGTAGGCATGCTGTTAGCTCTGACTGAAAGAAACACGGGTGGGAAGAAACGAAGGAATGCAATTCCATCGAATTTCTGGGATTCTACAGTCAGGAAATGAGCTGCTAGAGATATCCAGCTGTGATCAAGTATTATCCTTCAAGAAAAGGGAAAAATGACTCTGAGGGTGAGGCCATTTCCTCAGTTCTAGAGGGCAGGGACACCTCCTCAATTCTAGAAGCCAGGGCCACCTTCCCAGTTCCAGAGTGCAAGACCACCACTCAGTGCCATGGGGGTGGGGCTGCCATCCCAGTGGGCCCAGAGGACACAGTATTCTGCCAGGGAGGATAATTCTGGGGCCTTAATGCCAAATGGAATTTGCCTCATTAGGTTTCAACAAGGTTTGTGTGACCCATAACCCCCTTATTTCCAGTTTCTCCCTTTTGAAATGGGAATACCTGTCCTATGTCTGTCCCACCATTGTATTTTGGACAGAATGAAACATGTCTAGTTTCATAGGTTCACAGATGGAAAAGATTTTGCCCCAGGATCAATTACCCTGCATCCCATCCATACATGATTTATATGATATTTAGGACTTAAGAGTTGATGTTGGTATAGATTAAGGCTTCTGGGGATGTTGTGATGGGATGAATGTATTTTGTATGTGAGAAGGACATGAATTTTTAGAGGGTAGATTGTTATGGATTGAATTATGTTCCCACCAAATATCACTGTGACTACCAATATGTAACCAATTACATCTTCAGTGACCCTAAGAATATGACTTTATTTGGTTTGGATGAGTTCATACTAAAGTAGACCAGTACTCCAGAGTGGGTCCCTAATCCAGTATGGCTGGTGTCCTTAAAGAAAAATTTGGACACGTACACACACAGGGAGAATGCCATGTGAAGATGAAGGCAGAGATTGGGGTGATACTTCCATTAGCCAAGGAATGCTAAAGATTGCCACTAAACCACTAGAAGCTAGGGGAAATGCATGGAACAGATTCTTCCTCATAGCACTCAGAGGGAACCCACCCTGCCTATATCTTGGTCTTGGACTTTGGCAGCCCTAGAAAACTAATACAACTTCTAGTAGAATTGCTCATTTTACAGGATAGAAACAAATGAAAAAGTATATGCCATGTATATACTTAATACAAATGACTTACGGTTTGGCACATGACCCTTGTAGAGCTCTTTTTTTCTTGGGAGGGCTCAAACTGGCAGATGTAGTATGACAAAACTGAGAACTCACAGGACCATTATCTCTAGGTTCTCCAACTCTTTCTTGACTTTGACTTTCTCTTCTAGCTGCTTGGGATGTTGAGCGTCGGTTAGCATTCTAAAACCAAAAATTTGAAGAAAACGTTTAAAACTGATTCACAAAAATTATTTCTCTCTTAAAAGACTCTATAATTTTAGTTTACCCATTTTTCATAACTTAAGAGTTGTGACAAAACTTTGCAATCGTAACAATGCTTTTATAAAGTTGATTTATCTTAATCCATCTGCTATTAAAATATTTTAATAAGATAAAAGTCCTTCTTATATTAATATAACTGTAAAGTTGGATTAGATACTTATTTCCGTAAGAACAGTAATCTTAGAAATAACTTTTAAAAAGATAAGCTCATGGAAAAAATTAACTTATTTGTCTTGATTTTGCCTAGATTCTAGAAGTGGCCTCTTCTGTAGCATTTATCCTACAAGAGTCATTGCTACCCCTTATAGAACCTGGGTAGAACTGTCAAACTGACAATAGAGCTAAAAACTTCTGGTGGGAGTGTGCCTATAACTTTGGCCTAGACAAAAGGAAGGAAAAAATCATAATCATATATACCACCTGGAAATTTAAATAAAGACAATCATGATAGGCTCATATTACACAGAAAACAAAAACAAGATACCAAGTTTTGAGGGCAGCCCAGACTGCTCCAAAATAAATGACATAAAAAGGAAACAAACTAAAAATCATTTTTTTCCTTTTAGGTTTACATCATTAAGAGTTAATACATGTGAGTTCTGAATGATATTTACAAGATACCAGTTGTGATTATAAACACAGTGCTTTCAGAGATATACTATTAATTCTCTGGCACCATACCCGTAGTGTTTCAGATGCTGAGGCACTTTCAGTTGCACCGCTATAGGGGACATACTTTATAACAGTAATTATCCCCTGAATTGCAATGCGCTTTTGTTCCCTATACTGCAAGTCTTCAATCTCCTTCCTCACTTCACTTATAGCTGTGAAGAACAACTCAACTGCAAAAGAGTAATTTCAAGGAAACTGTAAGTTTTAAAGAACTGAAATGACAAAAATAACAATTAGATTTGCAATGTAATTTCACAACATGAAAATTATAAACTTGCTACATAACTTAAATATGTGAGATTTTGTGTTTATATTTGGCAACCCCTTATGTAATTTCGGTAAAATTGGCAAAACACATTTGTCAGTTAAATTGTGATACAGCCTTCTAGTCTGACATCTTAATTTGAAACAGAAATTTTACATATTGAACGTAATTTATATATCATACTTCAAACTATAAAGTGTTGCCTAGCCACTGCATAGAAACACATATTTTGTTTAATATTTTCTGTATTCTATATGCTATTTACAGCATATACTACATATTGCTGGCATTATGAAGTACAGGAGGGTGTCAATATTTAGATGATGATAGATCAGTGTTTCAAAGTTTCTCTTTTTTCCAAAACCATGCATTATTCCATAGCTTTTCAAAAATAATATACTTATGTTAAAGTTTTCAACTGTCATATCTTAATTCTACTAAAATAATGTTAGGCCTCTCATTAATACTTATTCTGAATCTCACTGATTTTGGTATCATTTTTATTTAAAGGTAGAGCTCAATTGTGTTATATCCAATACACAGTTGGCTCTCCATATCCACAGGTTTTGCAAACCTGCAGATATAAAGGGCCTACTGTATTCATTGTACTGAGCCATTTTATATAAGGGACTCGAGCATCTGCAGATTTTGGTATCCATGGGGGCTCCTTGAACCAATGCCCTGCGGACACCAAGGGATGTCTATATATCATTCCACAAGAGTGGCCTAATACAGTTGTCAGTACCTTGGTATCAAATTGTCCAGTGTCTCCTCTGATATCTTTAGTCTAAGTAGTGTTATAGGAGTTGGGATCTACCAACTCAGGTTTGATCTCAATGACCTTAAATCAAGATATTACCTCCATTTAGTCACAGTCTATTTAAACTCCTTCTTTTCTTGCAGTCTAATAAAATCAAAATATTAACCTTTATGGTCATAACATATGTTTTTAGATCTTGATAAAGATCAAATTATTACCAGTGAGTGTTGCTACACTTTGGCTCACTCCCATTAAAGATGACTAACTGATATGGCATATACCATACATATCACATATAAACATATAAGGGACTAGCAATTACATCAGTACCTTTAACAGAAATATTATACTTCGAAAATGTTTCTGGCACTGGTGGATAGGGGTAATATCCACCAATAACAGTGTTCTTCAATTCCCCAGAATTGGTCTTTGTTTTAATCCACTGAATAAAGTTTTTTACCTTGGTATCGTTGGTATACGGCTGGCCTCTATGACCTTCTTGCAGGAAGGGTAAAGTGCAAAAATATGAGGAATAAAAAAAAAAAAGACAACTCACTGTAATAAACCATCTGGACTTCTTTGGGTATAAAAACAGTTTAATATAAAATCATTCTTATAGCACCAAGAAGTTAACTTATTCACTATGTAGCAAATAATTATACTGAATATGCATATGAAAATTATCAGTTAACGAATCCTAAGTCAATAAGGAAATCAGACATATTAGTTTACATGGACTAAACTGTAACTGTCTACAGGACACTGAAAAGCCAGAAGAAAAAGAAAACTAATAGTCTGGCTTTTGCTAACTATCCAACTGGTTAGCATCTTCTTAGAAAATTGATTATGTTTTAACCTGAAGGTATGACATCATGTATTAACTAAATTGCCTATGAATATAGCTCAGCATTTAAGTTCATGTTTTTGAAACATACTTAAAAGTGTCATTCACATCTGTTATTATTAGTATATATTAGATCTGATAGTATTCATATTTATAAAATGAGGTATGGACAAAGATGTGTGTTACATCCTTCCTAGGACTCTTTTTTTTTTGCGATACGCGGGCCTCTCACTGCTGTGGCCTCTCCCGTTGCAGAGCAACAGGCTCCGGACACACAGGCTCAGCGGCCATGGCCCACGGGCCCAGCCGCTCCGCGGCACGTGGGATCCCCCCAGACTGGGGCACAAACCCATGTCCCCTGCATCGGCAGGCGGACTCTCAACCACTGCACCACCAGGGAAGCCCTAGGACTCTTCTTTTGACGAATTTCCTAATTACCAACATGGTAGCATTCTAGTAAATACATCATTCCATAGTACTCCCTCACTCATCTGAAAACTTTTATCTTTATTATTTTGCCCCCCTTATCCAAGGGAATAGAGAAAAACAGTATATTTGTAGATAAGTAGTGAGACTTTTCTTGCTATATAAGTAAAATGCGAGATCTGGGGACCAAAATTGAATGCACATTTTTGTTTTATTTAATATTTAAAAACTGTTGTTAATTGAATCCATATTGTGATACAGGGCCCAACAGTCTTCAATCTATGAAGCAATTTATGGTTATCTAACTTCTTATGTCAAGCAGGAATTAAAGTTAACCAAAGGACATAAACAAAATTCTTCAGTAAGTCACAAAATCATTGCTCTAACTGTAAATAATCTGGAAGCAATAGATTTCATAGGCTAAATATTCTTTCTTAAACCATTCTTATAGTGAGAAAGGAGTTCAAAATAAAGCTATCTTGTGGTTGAATGTTATAATAGAAAAGTTAATTTAATGAAGAGAAAATACATTAGATTTCCAATAAAGTATATACAAAGAACTTGCTCACCAGTAATAAACATGCGACTCTCATTTGTAGTAGTAAGGTAAAGCAGTTCAGGTACTTGAGTGTCATTTCTGACAACTTTCAACTGTGTACACGTGAAATGTGCCACTGTAGGAAATGAAAACACTTATGAAATTATTTCTGCATTTCAAATGGGAATACCAAGATCAGGATCTAACAGAGTGCTTCTCAAAGTTTAATGAACTGAGGAATCACCTAGGACAATTGTTAAAATGCAAATTCAGATTAAAGTAGTTTTAGTGTAGGGCCTGAGATTTTCCACCGCTAATGAGCTCCTGGGTGATACTAGTGCTGCCAGTCCTTTGACCACACTTGGAGCAACAAAGATCTAACACTTAATCATTTCCTTTAAATAAAGGATCTAACACTTAACTTTTCCTTTAGAAAGTACAACGGCCGCACCTAACTGAAGTCACTGCTTGCTGGACAGTTGAAGACTGCAAGAGTCTTTCTAATTGGCCACACAACTGAATGTGAATAGTTATTTCCTACAGAGAAAAAAGTTGAGTTCCTCCATGATGCTTCCACTGATTAACCCAATCTAACATTGATCCCTGAATTACTCTGACTCCTTCCATCAGATAGGGCTACACAATATTAATTTGAATTTGCTTATGCGAGTGTTTTACTTGTGTATATCTTAATTAGACTTCAAGTCTCAAGGACAGGGCTTATACCACCTATTATTTTCTGTTTGCCTTGCTAACCAACTGGATAGACTAAAAAGAATTCCTGAAAATGAGGTTATAATGTCTTCAGACCAGCTACTTTCAAAAGCTATCAACTGCTTTCAACTATCAGGTTATTTAGGTAAAGTTTACTTATCCAACAATATTTTTAAAATTTTAACTCACTGCATGCCAAAACATTTACGGTCTTCAAATTAGGAAATAAAGAAATAAATATAAATACTCGTAATTTCATGTCAACAGTAAGCTCTCATTTGAGAATAAATATTTCCCTAGAGCATGATAATATCTATAAATTCGTTTCCTGTATCTCACATTTACTAGTTCTTTATTTTGTAGCAATGAAAATAAAGAAAATCTGTTCAAATGACCAAGAATAATTCTCTTGATTTATATCACTTTTCCTTTAATTCAAAAACTGTACAAAGATATGAGTATTCATGATTAAAGATGTTGATATAAGAATACTTCTAATTCTACTTTCATGGTTGTTAAAAATCAGATATTTGGACCTAACACCTTCTGGCTGTTTGACAACCCTCTGGACCTTTGTTTCCTCACCCGTAAATTTGTAAAAACATCACCTGTTTAAAAGGTAACTGGGAGTACAAAATGAGATAATATCTATGAGCAACTGGTATATAGTAAACGTTCAAAATTACTTCCCCTTAGTTCTTCACTTTTCTTAGTCAAAAGTAAACAAGATGCCCTACTACCAAAGGATTTTGGTATTATTCCAGAAGACCCTTGGTCATGTTCCCCTTCATAGGCCTGAAGCCCCCTTAATACTCACCATTTATTTTATGATTTTTTTTCCTTCACTCTTGGTCAAAAGATGAAAATGAATTGTGATTGTTGTCAACTATTGTACTAGAGTAAATCTCACCAAGGTCCATACAAACCTTTCTTAAAAGATATATTTCACATTTTCACAAGAAATAGAATGTGCATGGATGGCAACATTTCTGTGAAAAATCGTTATCCAAAACCTGTGTCAGTTTGTTGTTTAAAGTGGCTACAGAGAGAGGGACCTGGCCCTAAAGCCCATCTAAATTGTTATCAGGGATCATCACTACCAATCATCTGTGACCTGAGAGAAGTTATATGAAAGGTCATGGCCCCCCTTACCTTGGAAGCCCATGCCTTGGTTTTGGCCAAAACTCTCTTTCTGCCCTCTCCTCCAATGACATTTGGGGTGATGTTCAGATCTACTCATATATATTTAAAAAATTTAATCTCACAAGCAGAGGGTGGATTCTAATGAGGTAATATCCGAATGGTGTGTAATACTGTTTTACAACAGAAAATAAAGGGGTAGCAGAACAGCCCTGTATATGGTCTCTAGGTCTCCTGATATTCTACAATTTCTATCTTGTTGCTCATTAAAAAAAATACATGTAGTCAAGATTGGGAATTTCTCCAATGTTGGCAAGCACTTAACAATCAGTATTTTAGTCATATAATCATTTGGAAAATAGGAAAATAGCACACCAATACCTAAAATAGCTTTATGTTACAAATTCAAATAAGGAAAAATTCACTGAAGTTGTTAAAAAGTATTAGATATACTTTTATCCTTATCATAGTAGATCTAAAGACTAACTTGTTATATAAAACACATAATAGGACATACTTAAAATGTCTTCAAATAAATAAAAGTAGTGGAAAAAATCAACACCAAATTAAGTAAAATATTGACCAGCTAGTTTAACACCACCAACCTAATATTAATTCCATACTCAAATGACATCATACTTACCACTGCCATTATTTAATTACACAGTATCCCAATCCTCTACTACTTAATTCTACATTAGTAAAGCCTTCATTGTGTTTAATGGGGTCTACTAAGTCAATTTCCAAATGGATACAAAGGAAACGGACTATCTATGTTTTAGTTTCACCGAATTTTAAGGTTTTATGTCTAAAATGCTAAAAAGGGGAATTGATAAGAGCACCTGTTTTCTGAAAAACTAGTTTAAATCCCAAATTAATTCTGAATAGAAAACCAGAAGGTAGTTAATATCTGTTAATACCAATTATAATATTAATATAGAAAAAACTTAAACATGCTATCAGACTGCTTGAATTTGCTAACTCAATATCATGGCATTCTGTAAGTAAGTCAGTATACCTCTATCATTTTTTTAAGTCAATGCCCCCACTTCCAAAAATAAAATGATAAAAATATTGAAACTGAGTACTTGGGTAAATATTTTCAAAGACTTCTGGCTGAGATGTAGAAAACAGTTCCACTATAAATGGTTTTTTGGAAGTCCCATCAGCAATGTGAATCCAGCGATATGACCAAAAATCTTCACGGCTTTCTATATGGATAGAATGTTAGAATAAATGAAGGTAACTGATTATGCACATATGAACAAAGAATTATTCACTGAAATACTTTTTATGACTTTCAATATCAAAAGCTTACCCTTCTTTTTTGACCGCTGGACTCTTCCTACAAAAACTAAAACGCCAATAACATCACAGATACTATTTTCTGGCATATCATCCAGTTCGGATCTCAAAAAAGCAAAATTATTAAATAGATATTGCATTTTTAAACAGTGAAAAAGCGTTCTGCAAATATGACTGTGAAAATGCACATCTATCTAACTGCTACAGCATAATTCTGGGTAGATTCCAAGCAAATTACAATACATTGTTTCAGTAACTAACATTAAAAATTAATATTTGAGATATTTTACAAGAAGCTATTTTACCTTGTGACAAAACGGTGGTTTAATTTTGGCAATCTCCATTCTGGTTTCACCTGCTTTTCTGGAATGATAATTATATTAGTTGGAGGATTTCGAAGGTTCAGGCAGATTTCTGAAAAGCAAATATATTACTTTAGTATGATATTTAATACATATAAAATAATATATGCATATAAATCACACAGCAAAAAAGACTGAACACTTTTGAGCCCACCACTAAACCTAACAACTAGATCATTATCAATAGCTTTCTTCTACCTATTCCGACATTATCACATCCACTTATCTCGCCAACTAAAGGTTAACCATACCTTAAATTTTGTGCTTCATCATATACTTAATTTTAAAAAGAGGTTTTTTTTTTATCACTTATGTGTTCTTGCCCAAATAGTATACTGTTTGAATTTCTTTGTTTTTGAATTTTAAATGAATGGAATTTTACCATAATGCAGTATTCTAGGGCTATTTTTTTCACTTAACTTTATGGTCCTAAAATTCATCCATGCAGCTGCATGTAGCAATTTTTTTCTCATTTCTACTGCTGAATAACGTTCCAGAGTGTTGATATACTACAATTTTATTTACTCTTTATTGTATTGCTGGACATCTGGATTATTTCCAGCTTTTGTTGTTACAAACATGGTCACTATGAGCTTTTTCTACATACCTCCTTGTACACACAGGCAAAAGCTTTCTAAGGTATTATATCCAGGAGGGAAACCCTGGATTGTAAAATATGCAAATGTTCCACCCTATAGGATAATTTCAAACTATCCTAAAGTAGTATTTATTATTTATTAATAAATATTTACTAATATTTACTGAATATTAAATATTTATTTAAACTATTAACAGTTCCAGCAGTGATGTGCAAGAATTCCCACTGAGCCACATCCTCTCCAAATTTTGGTACTGTTAAAAATTTTTTTTTTTTGGCCTCACCACGCGGCATGCGGAATCTTAGTTTCCTGACCAGGGATCGAACCTGTGTCCCCTACAGTGGAAGTGCATAGTCTTAACCACTGGACCGCCAGGGAAATCCCTAAATTTCTTAGTTTTTGTCAGTCTAATGACAGAAAATGACAATTCGCTGTGGTTTTATTTTGCACTTCCCTTATTACTAATTATGTTCAACAACATTTCAAAACCTATGGTTCATTCATGCATCCTCTTCTGTGAAATACCTGTTCATATTTTTGCCCATTTTTCTACTGGATTGTCTTTCTCTTATTTATTTGTATTACTTCTTTCTATATATGTTGAATACTAATCCCTTGTTGATTATACCATTGCAAATACCTTCACCCAGTTTTTGAATTGTTTTTTCATTTTGGGGGCTGTCTCTTGATGAACAAAAGTTCTTAATTTTAATGTAGTTAGGTTTATTAATCTTTCTTTTATGGCTACCATTTCTGTGCCCTATCTAAAAAATCCTTCCTTATCCCAAAGTCAAACAGATACTTTCTATAAGTTCTTCTAAAAGTTTCGCCTTTCACATTTAAGTGTTTGATATACCTGAAATTTATTTTTATACGGTATGAGTTAGGGATATAATGTCATTTTTTTCTCATATATAATCAATTGTCTCAATACTATTTACTGAATGGCTCTTCCTTCCTTGATGATCTGCACAGCACATCTGTTGTATATCAAAATTTTATATGTCTAGGGCTGTTTCTTGACTTTGTATTATGACTTGCTGGTCAGTTTGTCTATATCTATACCAATACTACATGGTTATACTTTATAATAATTCTTGATATTTGTAGGACACGTCCTCATTCCCTCTTCAGCCCCTTATTCTTTTTCTTCAGAGGTGTCTTAACTATTCTTGATAATTATGTGCTTCCATATAAATTTTAGAATCAGTTTGTCAGTTCCAGAAAAAATAATCCGATAGAATAGCACTAAATTTATAGATCAATTTGGGAGGGACTTGACATACTTATGAAACTGAGACTAACCTCCTGCCTGGGAACATGGGATATTTCTCCATTTATTTAGGGACTCTTTAGTGTCTTTTGAAAAGTATTAAAATATTCTCCAAATAGGTCTTACATATCTTCTGCTAGATTTATTTCTAGATACTTTATAGTTATTTTTGACAAGGTAAATTATGTTTTAAAAATTATAATTTCTAACTCTGTTACTGGAGTGTACAAAATCAACTGACTTTGGTATATTGCTGTTACAGCTAGCTTTGCCAGTATCTTATTTTTTTCTCTCTCTCTGTTTTTTTTTTTTTTTGGCTGCACCATGCAGCTTGTGGGATCTTACTTAGTTCCCCAACCAGGGATTGAATCTGGGCCCTCGGCAGTGAGAGTGCATAGTCCTAGCCACTGGACTGCCAGGGAATTCCCTATTTTTTTCAATTTTATTGAAGTATAGTTGATTTACCATATTGTGTTAGTTTCAGGTATACAGCAAAGTGGTTCAGCTTTATTTATATATATATAAAGTATATATACATATATTAATTTATAAATATATTTCTAAATATATATTTATATATATTTCAGATTTTCCATTATAGGTTATTATAAGATACTGAATACAGTTCCTTGTGCTATACAGTAAATCTTTGTTGCTTATCTACTTTATGTATAGTAGTTTGTATCTATTAATCCCTTTTTCCTAATTTATCCTTCCCCCCCTCCCTTCCACTTTGGTAACCATAGTTTGCTTTCTATGTCTGTAAATCTGTCTCTGTTTTGTAAATAGATTCATTTGTATTATTTTTTAGATTCTACATATAAGTGGTATCATATAATATTTGTCTTTCTCTGTCTTCACTAAGTATAATATTCTCTAGGTCCATCCATGCTGCAAAAGGCAATATTTCATTCTTTTTTATGGCTGAGTAATATTCCATTGTATTGATATATATACACATATACATATACATATATATATATACATATACATATACATATATATATATATATATATATATATACATACACCACATCTAAGCCAATCATCTGTTGATGGGTACTTGTTTCCATGTCTTGCTTATTGTAAATAGTGGTGATATGAACACTGGGGTGCATGTATCTTTTTGAATTAGGGTTTTTGTCTTTTCTGGATATATGCCCAGGAGTGGGATTACATGATCATATGGTTAACTATTTTTAGAATTTTAAGGAACCTCCATACTGTTCTCTATAATGGCTGCACCAATTTACATTCCCACCAACAGTGCAGGAAGGTTCCCTTTTCTCCACACCCTCTCCAGCATTTATTATCTGTAGTCTTTTTGATGATAGCCATTCTGACCAGTGTGAGGCGATACCACGTTGTGGTTTCTTATTATTTTTAATACTTTGTGTTATTTTGGATTTTCTTTGTAGAAGATCTAATTTGTGAATAATGACAGTTTTGTGTTTTTCTTTAAAATTCTTATGCCTTTGGTGGGTGGCCAAGATGGTGGAGTAGGAAGACCCTGAACTTACCTCCTCTCGTGGACACACCGAAAGTACAACTTACAGAGAAACTACCTAACAGAATGACCTGAAGACTAGCAGAAAAGATTTTCCACAGCTAAAGACATAAAGAAGAAGCCACAACGAGTCAGGTAGGAGGGGTGGAGATGTGATATAGTCAGGAAGCACCCCCCTCAGGTCGGTGACCCACTAATAGGAAGGATAATCATAACCACAGAGGTCCTCCCCAAGAACAAGGCATCTGAGCCCCCCATACTGGGCTTCCCAGCCTTGGGGTCCTGCGCTGGGAAGATGAGCCCCCAGAACATCTGGCTTTGAAAAGCAGCAGGGCTTATGTGCAGGAGAGCCAGAGGACTACAGGAAACAAGAGATTCCACTCTTAAGGGCACATGCAAAATGTCACATACTCTGAGTTCCAGCACAGAGGTAGGTAGTAGTAAAGGAGACTGGGTCAGACCCACTTGCTAATTTTGAAGAACCTCCTAGAAAGGCAGGAGGCAACTGGGACTCTCTTAGGGACACAGATGCTGGTGGCAGCCATTTTGGGGAACTCCTACCAGGAGGACACTGGTGTTGACAAATGCTAATTTGGGGTCCTTCCTCTAGCCTATTAGCTCCAGGGGCTTACCCACCCACCAGCTGAGCAGCACGGGTCCTGGGACACCCCCAACACCAAGCAGCCAGTCCTGTAGTGACCCAGCCCCAACCACCAGCAGGATGGCACAAGCCATGGCCCCACTCAACACCCCCCTGGGGCTGCCCCGCCTACCAGCATGCCCAGAGTAGTCAACTACAACAGGAGGGCTCACACAACCCACAGAGGGGGCACTCCTAGAGCATATAGCCCTGGTGACCCATGCTTATAAGGTCAATTAATCTATGACAAAGGAGGCAAGAATATACAATGGGGAAAAATAGCCTCTTCAATAAATGATGTTGGGAAAACTGGACAGCTATATGCAAAAGAATCAAACTGGACTACTTTCTCACATCATATACAAAAATAAACTCAAAATGGATTAAAGACTTAAATGTAAGACCTGAAACCATAAAACTTCTAAAAGAAAACAGAGGCAGTATGCTCCTTGACGTTGGTCTTAGCATATATTTTTGGATCTGTCTCCTCAGGCAAGGGAAACAAAAGCAAAAATAAATGGGACCACATCAAACTTTAGCACGCCAAAGGAAGCTATCAACAAAATGAAAAGACAGTTCACTGAATGGGAGAAGACATTTGTAAATGATAATCCAACAAGGGGTTAATATCCAAAATAGATAAAGAACTCCAACAAACATCAAAGAAAAAGAACAACCAAATTAAAAAATGGGCAGAGGACTTGAATAGACATTTTTTCCACAGAAGACACACAGATAGCCAACAGACACATGAAAAGATGCACAACATCACTAATCATTAGGGAAATGCAAATCAAAACTACAATGAGCTACCACCTCACACCTGTCAGAATGGCTATCATCAAAGAAGACAACAAATAACAAATGTTGGAGAGGATGTAGAGGAAAGGGAACCCTGTGCACTGTTGGTGGGATTATAAATTGATGCAGCCACTATGGAAAACAATATGGAGGTTCCTCAAAAAATTAAAAATAGAACTACCATATGATCCAGAAATTTCACTTCTGGGTATTTACCTGAGGAAAACAAAAACACTAATTTGAAAAGGTATATGCACACCAATGTTTACTGAAGTGTCATTTACAATAGCCGAGATATGGAAGCAACCTAAGTGTCCATCGATAGATGAATGGATAAAGACAATGTAGTCTATATATACATACAATGGAATATTACCTAGCCATTAAAAATAATGAAATCTTGCCTTTGCAACAACATGGATAGATCTAGAGGGTATTATGCTAAGTGAAATAAGTCAGACAGAGAAAGATAAATACCATATGGTCTTACTTATATGTGGAATCTTAAAAACAAAACAATCAAACAAACAAAATGAAAAACAGACTCACAGATACACAATAAACCGGCTGTTGCCAGGGGAGGGGGGATGATATAGGTGATGGAAATTAAGAGGTACAAACCTCCAGTTATAAAACAAGTAAGCCAAGGGAATGTAATATACAATAAAAGAAATATGGTCAATAACATTATAATTTCTTTGGGGACAGATGGTTACTAGACTTATCATGGTGATCATTTCATAATGTATGCAAATGTCAAATCACTATGTAGGACACCTGAAACTAACATAGTATTGTACAGCACTATGTCAACTATATTTCAATAAAAAATTCTTATGCTTTTAATGGATTTTATCTTCTCACATTGGCTAGGAGAGCCCGTACAACATTAAACAGAAATAGTAGTAGGAGACCATCAATGTTCCCCATTTAAAAAAGGAGTGTTTCTAAATTTTCCCCATTAAAAGTTGTGTTTGTTGGGCTTCCCTGGTGGTACAGTGGTTAAGAATCCTCCTGCCAATGCAGGGGACACAGGTTCAAGCCCTGGTCCGGGAAGATCCCACATGCCGCGGAGCAACTAAGCCCGTGCGCCGCAACTACTGAGCCTGCGCTCTAGAGCCCATAAGCCACAACTACTGAGCCCACGTGCCACAACTACTGAAGCCCACGCGCCTAGAGCCCGTGCTCTGCAACAAGAGAAGTCACTGTGGTGAGAAGCCTGCGCTCCCAACGAAGAGTAGCCCCCCACTTGCTGCAATCAGAGAAAAAGCACGCGCGCAGCAATGAAGACCTAACACGGCCAAAATAAATAAATTAATAAAATAAAATAATAAAATTTAAAAATTTATTTTAAAAAGTTGTGTTTGTTTTGACTTTGCAAACATCCTTTATCAGTTATGGAAGGTTCCTTTTCTCACTATTTTCTTTTTAAAATTTATGAATGTGTGTAAAATTTTAGCAAATGTGTTTTGTGCCTCTATTAGGATGACCTTTAATCTGTGTGGTGAGTGACACTTATAGATTTTCATATGTAAAACCAACTTCACATTGCTGGAGAACAATGCAACTTAGTCACAGTGTGTGATCATTTTCCACATATAACTTAATTCAGTTTGCTAATCTTCAATTTTGAATATCTGTACATATGTTCATAGTGGAAGCTAGTCTTTAATTTTCCTCATTAATAATATTGTTTGGTTTTGATTATCACAGTTATACTGGTGGCAAAGAATGAGTTACAGAGTATGCCCTCTTATTCTATTATCTGGAATAGTTTTGGAATGGTACATTCCTTCAATGTTTGCTAGAATTTGCCTGTAAAATGGTACCTGCCTGGTATTTTCTTTGTGAGATGATTTTAAACCTCTGGTTCATTTTCTTTAACAGTTATAGAACTATCTGGGCTTTCTATTTCTTTAATGCCAGTAATATTTTTCTAAGAATTTGCTATGTAGCAAACAAAGATTAAACCAGGATGAAAATAATTGCTTTCTTTTTTTGCCTATTACCATCCATGTGACTAGAAAATTCACTTTTACCTTTTCATATATGAGTGAGGAAGTTTTGTATTACACCTTGTACCTAGAAAATGGTTTGCATTTTACAAAGCACTTTCATAGCCATAGTTACTCAGTTATATTCGAGGCCGCCCCCAGCTCTAAAATGCTAGGATTTTGAATCAATTAAAAACCTCCTTTGTCCCAAACCAAAAACACTTGATGCTATTATCTCAATATGTA
Organism: Phocoena phocoena; assembly: GCF_963924675.1. Lineage (NCBI taxonomy): Eukaryota > Metazoa > Chordata > Mammalia > Artiodactyla > Phocoenidae > Phocoena > Phocoena phocoena. Next base: position 90,030,358 of record NC_089240.1, on the reverse strand, counting down.
TTATGCCATACAGTCTGAAAATCTCAAGACTTTAAAAGGTTTATTATTTGTGTATGCCAACTGAATACTATTTTGTATACGGGGACAGAATGATATACAAAATGGCAATATACAAAGCATACATTACCAGCAAATAATATGTCCTTTTTTTTTTTTGCAATAGAATTTTCATCTTTATATGCTTCCATTTATTTAGTTTTTTAAAAAATTGCATCTTAGTTTGTATAACTTGGAACTATATGTGTAAGTATGAAAAAATAAACCAAGCTAAATTACCCCAATAATTTGTCTTCCAACATCAACACCTAGAAGGCAGTGATGCTATCACAGATCTTTATTCCTAAACTGACCAAACCGGCCCCAACTACATATGCTTTCTCATTTTTCTTCTCATAACATTTAAACTACCCTGCTATTATTCCTAACCCTCACTTATACTTTCTCCAATTCAACCCATTCTCCCACTCTCCAGACCATTCATTCTTTCCTCAATTTCTGTTCATTTCCTCTCCCCTTCCATTCATTCTTTTTTCTTACTGTTTACTGTCAGCAGTCTTTCATTTTACTGTAATTTGTTCATTTTACATATGTTAGCCTGTTAGACTAATTTTAAGGGTAGAATTCTGTATTACTTATCTTTGTGTCCCTTGTGCCTAGCATGGTTTACAAAACTTCTTTTCCCTTAAAAAGATCATTAATCATACTGAGGTTTTAAAAGATCATATATCAATAGTTTTCAACCCTGGCTGTACATTAGAATCACCTGAGGAGTTTTAGAGACACACCAATGTCTTGGTCCCCTCTTCAGAGTAATTAATTCAGAATCTCTGAGGGTGGGGTGCTCATGATTCTTTAAAGCTCCCCAAGTGATACTAATGTACAGCCAGTATTGACATCTACTTATACACATAGACTTGGCAAACTATGGCCTGTAGATGGACGCCTGTGTTTTGCAAATAGAGTTTTACGGTAACACAGCCAAGCCCATTCGTTTACATATTATCTCTGGCTGCTTTCACTCTATAAAGGCAGAGCTGAGTTGTTGTGAAGAAGACTATACTGCCTACACAGCTTATAGTACTCACTGTCTGGTTCTTTTTTTTTTTTTTAAGAAGATGTTGGGGGTAGGAGTTTATTAATTAATTTTTGCTGTGTTGGGTCTTCGTTTCTGTGCGAGGGCTTTCTCTAGTTGCAGCAAGCAGGGGCCACTCTTCATCAGGGTGCGCGGGCCTCTCACTATCGTGGCCTCTCTTGTTGCGGAGCACAGGCTCCAGACGTGCAGGCTCAGTACTTGTGGCTCACGGGCCTAGTTGCTCCTTGGCATGTGGGATCTTCCCAGACCAGGGCTCGAACCCGTGTCCCCTGCATTAGCAGGCAGATTCTCAACCACTGCGCCACCAGGGAAGCCCACTGTCTGGTTCTTTATAGAAATAGTTTGCTGACCCCTGATAAAGAGGAACAAAGTCCTATTACTTATCAAAAAGGTATGGGATAACAGAGACTGATGCTAACACTAATAAGTAAGACTGTTGTAAAGGCTAAAAGGAACGTTTTCAATATATTCTCATCAAGGCTCTCACTTTAAAAACGTTTTCTATATTTGCAATTATTCACCTGAAAATGTAAATAGCTTCTCATATCCTAAAAAGAGAGTTTCCATTATAAAAATCTGGCCCTATAATTCTATGTAGCAGAGGTAGCATACAGCTCAATCAGTTTCACTGCTACATTCTAATGGCTGTATCTACTTGTCACATGCTGTCTATTGTCCCACTTTCCATATGTTTTTAAGGTTTAGAAGCAGCTATTAGTACAGACACATTTCTAGATTTGTCCACAGACACATAAAAACTGTGATAGAAATTAATTTTCTTTATACCAGAAAACACTGTATTTAGTAAAAAGAACACTAGATTAGGTATCAGGAAAACTAGGTTTCAATTTTCACTATGCCAGTGATTTATTATGTGACATTGACAAAGTTACTTACTTTATCTGTTATTGACAAAGAATGTCTCAATTTTTACTAAAGCAATTTTGTCACCTGGAGATGCTTGGTTGTGGGAAAGAATTTATAAATTGGCAGACACAATAATACACATTTTAAATTAGCTTCCTCTCGCCAAATTTTACTACATTTTCTTAATTAAGTCTCAATAGCAATATGAGTTTAATTTCTCCTGTAATAAAGAGTAATGAGATTATGGACTGGTTGTACCAAACTATCTAAGTAATGACCTGTTCATCCAGCAAGATTGATGTCTACCAAATGCTTAAGATTTTAATAGAGAATCATATGAGATTTTCCTAAACATATATTTCAGTAAACAGTGAACAAAGGCTTCATTATTTGAACATTCTTTACATAATTAAGCTTAATGGGTCAGCTAGGGAGTTCAGAATACACAGAAATAAAGGTCCAGTATAAAACTATGACAAGCCAAAAACAATGCTTAAAATTGTTGAATGATGTGTCCTACAATTTTGAAAAAGGGAAATGCAAAAAAACCCACATCCACATCTTAAAGCAATCACTTACTATATTAATTCTAATGCTCCCAAAATATTTAGGATGATGCCAAGATGTCAATACTGTGATTTCAATACTAATCAGGAAGAGCCCTTTCAAGATTGTAGCAACTGGCAACATTTGAATATTGACCATAGGTTAGATAATAGTATTATATCAATTTTAAATTTCCTGATTTTGATAACTATACTGTGATTATGTAATAGAATGTTCTCGTTCTTAGGAAATATAGAGTGAAATATTACTGAAGTGTTTAGAGGTAAAGGGGTATGTATGATGGCTGCCGCTTACTGTCAAACGGTTCAGAGGTGATAAATACATATGTGTGTGTGTATGTGTGTATATATATGTAGTGGAGGAATGACAAAGCAAAGGTAAATGTTACCAATTGTTGAATCTGTGTGAAAGGTATATGGGAGTTCTTCATACTATCCTTTCAACTTTTATGTAAGTTTGAAATTATTCCAAAATAAAATTTTGACAAAAGCCTTTTCAAATAGCACCTCGTAGTACAAAAAATTATATTCAAGTCATTAATTTAATATTTTAATACAAAAAATGAAAGAAAATAAGTACATCCCAAGCGGCACTCATTCATTAATCAACAATATATATCTCAGATGATTTTTCTTAAAAATGCAATAATAAATAAACGTATTTATTAAGTGATTGCTCAAAAATTTTTATGGACAAAAGAATTTAAAGTCTGTCAGGTTCTAACAGCTTCAGTAATTTTTAAGGGCTTTTGACTGATATGGTACTTTGCAAATTTATACAAACAAAATAGCGATAAAATAACAAATTCATTGAATACTTAACCCATTGTAGAAATTAGTTTGATCTGTGGATCCACAGGGAGAGGCTGCATCCTGAAGGGGTGACTCTTTTTAATAGAATAATCTTGAAGCAGAAGAACTAAACCAACATGCAAACTTTTATACCACTCAGGACACAGGGCATTCCACATAATCACTGACACGGTGCCTGAACTGTCAGCAACTTCCAAAAAGGTCTAGTTAAAAAAGAGTAAAAGCACATGCATATTTGTTACTTTAATCTACAGGGTGTTCAAATTTTATTTTAAGAATGAGGAAGCAAAACTATAGAAGAATCACTGAATAATTTATGATATGAGAGACTCTGTAATGATGAAAAGTTATAAATGAAGAATTTTTAGTAATATGAGAAAATACTTGAGAAAATGTTAAATGATACAAACTTTTATATACAATATGATTCCCATTTTGTAAGATAACTTACTATGATATATGCCATAGTTATATGTAATATATGATAGGCATACATATATGCATAGATGTGCTATCTATGACATACATATGATACCACAGATATGTGTATATATATGATATACACATATAAAAAAGGGGAATAAAATACACTTTAATATTAACAGTGGTTCTCTCTGAGTGGTAAGATTTGGCTTGATATTATTTATCAGCTTTATATATCTTTATACATTTTCCAAATTCCCTGTAAATATGTATAACTTTTACTATAAAAGCTTAATAAAGCACCTAAAATAATTCTTGATAACATGCAGAAATACAGTAAAATGTTAAGTTTAAAAAAAAACACAGGACAGAAATCAGCACCATATGGCATAGAGTGTCAAGATAACAGAAAAGTGTCAGATAGATTGGACAATTAGAAGGTCTCTGGTGAGTTACTAGCTGAAGCAAAAAGTCAAACTAATTGTGTTGAGAAGTAAAAGGGAGGCAAGAAAGTGAAAACATATAGTGTAGACTACTTCTTCAAGGAGCTTGCCTGAAGAGAAGGACAGAGGGAATACAGGAGTCCTGATGACAAAGGAGATTTTTTCCCTTTTTTAAAATGGAAGACTAGACTATATTTATATCCTGGTGTAGAAAGCACAGTAAAGAAGAAGTTGAAGATACAGAAAAAGGTGTGAAGGAGACCAGCTGGATCAAGGGAATTAAAGGGCACTAATACAGAAAGAACTTCTTTTTCTATAAGAAACTACATAGAAAAATACCTTGAAATATATATTTGTTCATTTTTAAATTATTAAGTTGAACTTTAAAATATGTTATTTAAACATAAATTATCCTAATAAAGAGTCAGGCCTGTAAGTTATAATTTATGAGTGCTAAATTAACATATAATATCTTATCACTACTTATACCTGGTATGGCTCAATCATCTTTTTATTGGGTTTTCCATAGTATCGCAGTTTTGATTTATGCAAGATTCTCACAAGCAATGCAGGAAAATTCCTTATGTTAGACCAGGTCATTTCAAGGTGAGAAAGGGAAATTATTCTGATATCTAGAATACAAAAAAGAAAAAAAATCCTACTAAATATGTCATGGTAATTTCAAAATTCTATTTTATTGGTTAAAAATGGTAGCCAGATCATACCCAAAGCAACTCCTTCTCACCAGCTAAACCAGTCTGTATACTTCTCACATATAAAACTTAGTAATAAATATTACCCCTAATAATAATAGCTAAAAAATATATATGACTTACTATGTGACTAGAATATAGGTAAACACCTATGTTAACTAACACATCTAGACGGAATGTTCCATCTGCAATGCCCTCTACCTCATCAAACTGTGTAATTACTTCCTGGAAGACTTGGATCGAAACTTACCTCCCTTAAGAAAAAACTCAATGCCATGGAATATTTTTCATGGCACTTATATATTTAACTTATAGAATTGTTTCATGATATATTTCTTTACTGCCCTCACCTTAGTCTCATATGTATAAGTTCGAACTTTCCCAAACATTCCAGACATGGTCCTGTAACAGGGCCTTTGCACTTGCTGTTCCCTGGGTCTGGAATGTCTTCCTCTTAGATACCCAAGTGATTTCCTCTTAGATACCCGAGTGACTTTCTCTTCTCCTTCAAGTTTTGCTCAAAGGTCACTTTCTCAGTGATGTTAGCCATAACCACCCTATAGAAAACTGATCCCCTTACTTATCTTCCATCCCATTTTATTTTTCTACATAGCACATATTACCTTCTCATACACCATATAATTTACTTTGAAATGTTTTAATCTCCAAGCCTGATAGCAAGTGCCAAAACTGCTTAAAAGCTATCTACCATGTTTAAAAGATTAACTTGTATTTCTAATTTTATTCTTCCTTGGTTAAGAGGGGTTCCATCTGCAATTTTCTCCACATTTTGCTCTCTCATAGCCCACAGTCCCAACTTTTAAAATGTGTATTTGTATTTTTTCCAATATTTATTTATTTAAGGCATCCTCCATTTCCATTTTTATTTATATAATGTATCATCTACTCAACTTTGGCATGAAAACCATTCTTGTAATTTCTTTTCAATAAAAGTTTAAATGGCCTTTTATAACTACAATTGTACCATTAACACTGCCCCCCCTACACTATTTTCAGTATTAGGGTATCTTGTGTAAATTTCCCTCCAGATTCTCCCAATACATTACTAGCCCAGGATCACAGATCCTAATATTTGATGTGACGTAATTAAGTGATTTCCTTTTAAATATGGTCAAACAAATTGTAGATCACCTCTGAATTATCTAGAAGGTATGTGGAACACTCTTCATCAATGCAGGCACATACACCACCTTTACCAGCCGGAATAAATTCAAGAGCTACATGGTTTTATAAAACCACAGTTGTAAGAGCCACTGTTTCTGCTACAATTGAGTCCAGACAGTTAGCCATGATCAGACACGTGCTTGGTTAACATTTTCCCAGATTGGGTAAAAACAAAAACAAACAAACAAACAAACAAAAAAACTCATTAACTTCATAGAATATACATATCTCTGAAATCTAAAAAAAATTACAGGTTATACATAGACAATGAGGAATCTGTGTAAATTCATAGAAATAAGTGGGTTCATTATCAAAAGAAAGAATGAAAATAATAATAAACTACATATTCAATATAAAAAGTTAGTAAGCAATACAATAGTGTTTCTCAAACTTTGTGGTCCCAGGACCCCTTTACAGTCTTAAAAATTACTGAAGACCTCAAAAAGCTTTTGTTTATGTGGGTAATATTTATCATATTTACCATACTATAAAGTAAAACTAAGAAATTAAAATATTCATTAATTCCTTTAACACAACAATAATAAACCTGTTAATGTATAATAAAAAGGTATATTTTTGAAAAATGACTATATTTTCCAAAACCAAAAATGTAGTGGAAAGAGTGGCATTGTTTTACATTTTTGCAAATCTCTTCAGTGTCTATCTTAGTAGAAGACAACTGGATAAATCATATTTTCTTTGGCATTTATTCAGTCTGTTTCAATGTCACATGACATGTACCCTCTGGAAAACTCCACTCTATACTTCTGAGAGAATTAGAGTAAAAAAAGATAAATAAAGCCTTAATATTATTATGAAAATACTTTTAACATTGCAAATCCCCTGAAAAGATCTTGGGGAAACACCTAGGGGTCCTTGGACCGTACAGTGAAAACCACTGCAAAAGAATAAATCTAAGGAATATAGAAAGGAATATAAAGATTAAAAACTGAAACTAATGAATTAGAAAACAGTATAACTGGCAAATCCAATTCCCTGGAAAAATTAATAAAAAGGTAAAACTTTAATAAGTGCAACCGTGAAGAAAGCAAACAAAAAAAATGTTTGGAATGTGATCAACTATAAACATAGAGAAAATCATCTTAAAGATTACTATATATAATTATATATCACTAAATGTGAAAATATCAGTGAAATAGATAACCTTCTAGAAAAATATGAATTACCAATATTGTTGCCCTAAGGAACAGAAGAACACTGGAACAGGTCAATAACCATGCAAGAAAATGAAAAAGTTCACAAATAATGACCTCCCAAAATTGCACCAGGTTTATATGATTTTTAACAATTATCATTTTAATAATTTTCAAAGAATAGCTCTTTCTCTTAACTATAAGTTGTTCTAAAGCACAATAAAATATAGAAATTATACCAATTCATTTTATAAACTTAGATAAATCCTGAAAAATTATGACAGAAATAGTACAAAAGAGAAAACTATAAACCCAAAACATTTATGATGGCAAAAATCCTAAATCAAATACCTGCAAATCCAATGTAGCAGTATGCCAAATTACATCATGATCAAGTAGAGACCTAAACCTCTTGTCTTGTTCAGGAGGAGAATATTATAAATTCTAAATAATTCTGGAGATTGACATAAAATGTAAGTTCAAATGATTTTGTTAAAACATTAAAGAGAATAAAAATATATTACATCTAAAGCACTAGAAGAAAAAAAATTTTAATCCTGTGAAAGCAAAAAAAATAGTAAAAAAAAATAAAGCATGGCATATACTAACCAAAGTAGGACTGCAAGAACAGGTATAATCATTAATTACATTAAATTTAATTGGATTAAATTCATCTCTTGAAAGAAAAAGAATTGGTTTGGGTCAAAAACCAAAATCTTGGCTGTAGAAAGAAACCTAAAACAAAATGGAAATAAAGTGATGAACAAAGATACATACACTAGGCTAGTGGTTATCAAAGTGTGGCCTTTGCACCAGCAGCATCAATGTGTTAGAAATGTAAACTCTAGGGCTTCCCTGGTGGGGCAGAGGCCCGCCCGCGTACCGCAAAAAAAAAAAAAAAGAAATGTAAACTCTAGGGCAGATGTACTGAATCAGAAACTGGTGATGGGGTGCAGCAATCTGAATTTTAAAACACTTTTGAGGTGATATGGATGCCCACTCATGTTTGAAAATCACTGCCCTAAATGCTAACTAAAAGACAGTGGAAGTGGTAAACAGTACTATCAAAATATACAAAATATAATTTGAGGCAAAAAGGGACTAAGAGGGACTTCCCTGGTGGTCCAGTGGTTAAAACTCTGTGCTTCCACAGCAAGGGGCACGAGTTCCATTCCTGGTGGGGGAACTAAGATGCCCCATGCGGTGCTGTGCGGCCAAAAAAAGGGGGGACTAAGAGATACATTCTATATTGATAGAGTAAAATCGACCAAGATATTAACAAGCTATGAAACTTTACACATTACAGCAACATCTAAATCGAAAACTTAGATGTTGAGAAATGAACAAAACCACCAACATAAAGAGAAGCCAATATTCCTCTCAAAAGAATGGGCAAATAAAATAGATTTTAAAATAAGGATATGGAATACTTTAATTTAAAAACTTCATATAATAAGTAACTTCATGTCTAATAAGTAAGCTTTTTCTAACCTTTTGGGGGTAAAGAGGAACTCAAATTTTAAATCAGAAAATATGAGTAAGGAGTAATAATGAAATTTCTATACTTCAAAGCCTGGGGGATACAGCCAAAGCAGTACTCATGGGAAATTTCAGAACTGTTAAACCTTTTGGAAGAAATAAACAAGGAAATAAATGAACCAAGCATTGGACTCAAGAAGGTAGAACCCCTCCCTCCCCCGCCAAAAAAAGAACAAAGGAAGTAAAAAGAATTAAAGAGGACAGCAAAAATAAAGTAGAAACATCTCCCCAATATAGACTTGCGGTACGCGGGCCTCTCACTGTTGTGGCCTCTCCTGTTACAGAGCACAGGCTCCGGACGCGCAGGCTTTAGCGGCCATGGCTCACGGGCCCAGCCGCTCCGCGGCATGTGGGATCTTCGCGGACCGGGGCACGAACCTGTGTCCCCTGCATCGGCAGGCGGACTCCCAACCACTGTGCCACCAGGGAAGCCCTAAAAGTCTTTTGTTAGTTTTGAATACCAAGAAAGTAGACAAACCTCTGGCAAGGCTGACCATAAAAAAGGGTGAAGACACAAACATTAGGAATGCATCAGGGGATGCAACTGACAAGACAGAGATTTAAAAATGTAGACTACTGGGCTTCCCTGGTGGGGAAGCCCACCAGGGAATGCTTTTTTAATGCTTTTAACGCACTAAAAGCATTATTGGTTTTACCACTTTTTCAAAAAACTGAAAAGGAATCATTCTCCCAATTCCCAATCCTGGCCCAAGGTGCCAGGTTCAAATCGTTTTAGGGGTAAAATCTACCAAACTTTCAATGAACACATGATTTCTGCTAAGTACAGAAAAACAGGTAACTCATCCTACTAGGCTAATATTAATTAACCTGATATCAAAATCGAACTGAAATAGTACTCTCCTAAAAAATAACAAAACTTATGGACCAAATTCACTTGAATATACAGATATAACAATAACAAGCACGACCAAATAGAAACAAAAGTGGTTCAACATTAGAAAATCCAGGAATGTAATTTATTTCATTCATTCCTTTATTCAATGAACCTGTATTGGATGCCTACTATGTTCCAGACATTGTTCTGGGTATAGGAGAAACAGCCCACAGCAGTGAGAAAAAAAAAAAAAAAGAGTGCTTGCCCTCCTGGATCTTACAAACTAGTGGGAGAAGAAAGAAAAGAAAATAATTTCAGTGTGTTACCACTTCTATGAAAGGCATTTGCACGGTGATGTAGTAACAATAAATGCGGAAGGAATGCATATTTTAGAGAGCCCTTTTCTAATATATTTTATATATCTGAGTTGAAACCTGAGGATGGGAAGGAACTTTCCAGAAAGAGGAAAAAGCAGGAGCAAAGTACCTGAGGGCAGGACAGAGCTTGGAGGTTTAAAGATTTAAAAGGCGGCTGGCGTGCCTGAAACAAAATGGCGGAGGAGAGTGGTTAGAGAGGCGCGTAAGGGCACCTTGCAGGTCAGGTCTCCGCAAACTGTGGCCCTCAGGCCAAATCCAGGCTGCTGCCCGGTTTTGTTAATAAAGTTCTAGTTTTAACACAACCAAACCCATGTAATTACATATTTTCTGTGGCTGCTTTCCATAAACAATGGCAAAGTTTAATAGCTACAGCAGAGACCATAGGTCTCGCAAAGACAAAAAGATTTACTATCCGGCTTTTTACAGACAGTTTGCCAACCGCCGTAGCACCACGTGGACCTGGGTAAGAGGTCTAGATTTTCTTGCAGTGCGGAGCTACTGTAATGATTTAGGCAGGAGAGTGGCACAGTCTAACTTCCTTTTTACTTTATTTTACTTTTTTGGCCGCGCCCTCGGCTTGCGGGATCTTAGTTCCCCCACTAAGGATCGAACCCTGGCCGCCAGCACTGGAAGCGCGGAGTCCTAACTCGGACCGCCAGGGAATTCCCCTAACTTCCCTTTTAAACCGCTGCCTCTGAGATCGTATTGGTATCTTTAGAATAGGGTATTGAACGAGGAGAGGGAGCCTTTTGGGGTTCTTGAAATGCTCTATATCTTGATCTAGGAGGGTGGTTACACAGATATATATATATATATATAGATAGCTGTATATATTTTTTTTTTTTTTGCGGTATGCGGGCCTCTCACTGTTGTGGCCTCTCCCATTGCGGAGCACAGGCTCCGGACACGCAGGCTCAGCGGCCATGACTCACGGGCCCAGCCGCTCCGCGGCATGTAGGATCTTCCCGAACCGGGGCACGAACCCGTGTCCCCTGCATCGGCAGGCAGACTCTCAACCACTGCGCCACCAGGGAAGCCCGATAGCTGTGTTTTTAAGACTCTTCTATTTTACTGTGTACACACTACACCTAATAGAAAAGTTTTAAAAGCACAAAATCTCACCACAAACCACAAAACTAAGAGGAACGGAGTGGGAGAAAATAATTTGCAAAGTACGGCAGTCAAAACTTAATACCCATTAGCAAAGAAATCCTACAAATTAATCAGAAAAAGTCAAAACATATAATTAAAAATAATAGTACAGGGAATTGGGCACTGTTGTATATATGTTAGTGGTAATGTAAATTAGCACAACCTTTTAAGAAGCTGCTTTGTCAATATCCACTTAATTAAAAAAGTCAAATAGTCTTTAACCCAGCAATTTCAGTTCTAGGAAGCCAACCATTCAACAGAAATAGTTGCACATAGTGAACAAATACAGGTATATCCTAATGATGCTCAGCACTGGATTTAAAACTGAAAAACCAATAACTGCCTAAAATTATAAATTACCCATTAATGTGGGCATGGTTATATAAATCATGGTACATCCATACTATGGAAAAGTGTATAAAAAGATGTACGTTAAAGATGTTTGAGAGAAGTGGAAATAACAAATCATGCAATGTAATATAATTCATTTTTCCCCATTTTAAGAGGAAAGTTGAAGGTATACGAGAAGGCAAAAAGGGTCTCTTACTCCACCCATTTTATTATTAAAAATTTCAAACATACAGCAAACCTGAGAAGAACACCAATATACCCACTTCTATATTTTGTCATCAACACTTTACTGTACTTGGGTCTTACACTCTTTTTTTTTTTTTTTTTTTTTTGCGGTACGCGGGCCTCTCACTGTAGTACTATCATTCCCCTTATTCCATCTCTTACAGATAAAAATATATTTTAGAGCATTTGCTGATGACGGACGAGCTAGCATTATCAGGTTAACTTCCTACTTCTGAAACAGAAGAACTGAACTTCTCAGGTTAGTATTGTTCGTGGTGAGTAATAAGAAACATAAAAATGAGAATTCCAAGCTTTCCCACAAAATCACACATTCAAAAAACAACATTTACATAACTGCCACACTCAAAGGTATAGAAAATGGAGTTTCATTAAATGTGAATTATTAAGGAATAAATCACGGAACATCCTTTTTTGAACGAAAGTTAAAACAGGCAAAACCACAAATATTTACAATGCTTATGCCGAATTCAAATCTATACACTTTCCAACCAACACAGAAGGTACTACTTCCACGACTGGAATGGGACTAAAACTAGGATGAATTCCACTGTAGTCAAACGTCTAACGAACACATGAGGAATACTGACTGCAACATCACTACGTTCGTCAGATTAAATTTAAGATGTATTCGGACATTTCCTGAATGACCACTTTTACAATCAAAGCAAGACGCGAGATGGAACCCCGTCACCCATCAAAGCTTGTCTCTTACCACTCCCGGCTTATAATTAACAATACCAAAGCACCTTCGTTTCCTTTCCCATTAAAGCAAGCTCCCGAAAACCTTAACCCCTCCGTCGTTCCCTCCAATTACTTACTGTTAAAATTGTGCTCTTCAGGTTGCTTGTTGCTTAACCAGATATCTCCATATGGATCTTCGTTATTCCACAGGGCCAGGTAATGGCTCTTTCCGCCTCTTAACGGCCTCTCCGGGATTTCCCGGTGCGCTCTATTTCTGAAGGGAATTTCTAAAGAAATAGAGTCCAGGGGCTCCCCACAGTGGACGTTATCTATGCACAGGATCCCCTGGCCTAATCTTTTCTCATTGTAAATACACGAGACTCTGGAAATTTTCACTTCTATGCCAACTTTGAGAATATTTTTATATACGAGAAAATTCAGGCTGGGGTCCAGGTAGCACTTCTCACGGAACACCCCGTCCGAGATCGTCACATCATAGCAATAAAGCGGAGGTTTAGGTTCCATGTCGCGTGGCTCACCCTCTAACAGGTACCTCTGGACGGCCAAAACAGCGACAGGCACCACCTCCAACGGGGTGCTACACCGGCGAGGTGAGTCCGTTATTTGCTCAAGAACGTTTTGGATCCAGGACCTGCGCCTTGGGGTACCGACCCTTTGGTTCACACTTCTCTGGACCTCAGCCTCATTTCCCTCAGGGTTCGGCAGATAGAGCCCAGAATGTGACGGGCCTTCCTGCAGCTGACCTAGCTCACCAGACATGGCGGGGTGACCGCGTACCCTCTCCGCTCCCAAAACCTAACTTTCCCCGTCAGAGGCTGAGAGAATGAGAGCGCGCGCTTGCGCAATGGTCGCTACTCTGCCCGGGCTGACTGGTAAAGCTCCGCCCAGTCGAGGAGCTACGAAGCCTATAGGAGGGCGTGCATCAGCTCTCCGGCTCCGCCCCTCGCTCAGCACGTTTCTGTCTCCCCGCACTGTTACTAGTCAGTCACTTCCGGGGATACGTACTGGGTCGTCTAACCTAGTGCCCGCCCATTTGCCAGGATAGAAGCGGGAAAAGCGTTGGTCGCCATGGTTTCCAAAACAAAGTAGCAAGAGGGAGGGGGAGGAGCCCTCGTGGCTCTTCTGGAAAGGAGGGTGCAGAGAGGCAAGAAAAGAGAATGTGGCTGGAAGCGGGAGGCAAGTAGCCATAGTTTAGGAGTTCCGGGCTTTTGGCCTTGGGCCAGCCACAGAAAGTAAATTAGAGTTTGATATACGTGAATGTGATAATATGGGTCTCCTGTAGTATGAACAAAGCTAGATAATGTATGCACAGCCTTCTGGACAGTTCCTAGCACAAAAAGTCCTCCATCAACATTAGTTGTTATTGTTATTAGCATTCGCGTAATTGTAGTGGCTCACTGAGTGCAGGGTGGGTGAATTCGTGATTAAGTGCCAATGAAGCCATAAAATTATAGAACTGGCTTGGTGGAGAGCTGCCTTTAGATTACACTTCTTAAAATATACTTATGGGGCTTCCCTGGTGGTGCAGTGGTTGAGAGTCCACCTGCCGATGCAGGGTGACACGGGTTCGTGCCCCGGTACGGGAAGATCCCACATGCCGCGGAGCGGCTGGGCCCGTGAGCCATGGCCGCTGAGCCTGCTCGTCTGGAGCCTGTGCTCCGCAATGAGAGAGGCCACAACAGGGAGAGGCCCAAATACCACACACACACACAAAAAATATATATATATACTTATGTTTTATACAATACCTGGCTTAACATACAGGTAGGATATAGAATTTCAGAAGCTGCATTTCTAAACTACAAGGATTGTATACGGAATGAATGTAATGTGAAAAAGCTGATAAGAATAGTCAGAATTAAAAATAAAACATTTATTCCATGTACCCAGATGTGCCAGTATACACAGAACATAGTAATTGTCCTAAGAATACTTTTCAAAGAAAGAAACAGTCGTGTTTTGATTATATTAATCTCCCTTGGCTGTCTATTTCATCATTCATTATTCACTATTTATGAAGTCCCTACCATGAGGCAGGCACTGTTCTAGGCCATTATGGATAACAGTAGTCAGGCTCCTTTACTCAAGCTTCTTCTCACTGCCATTATTAATATTTAACTAATTCACTAATTCTACATATATTTCTTGAGTGTCTGCTCTAGGCCTGGTACGCTCTTGCTCTGGAAACCAAAAAACATGTTAAGGGGAAAGGGAGGGGAGGGGGCAGGAGTTAATATTTTATATACAATATGATTAGGGAAGGGTTCTCTATTAAGAGATTGAATAGAGCAGAGTTCTGCCGGAAGTGAGGGAGTGTGTGGACTTCTTGGGAAAGGACACTTAAATCAGAGGGAACGGCAAGAATATGTTCCGTGAGACAGAAGCATGCTTGATATTTTAAAGGAAATGCAAAAAGCCAGTTGACTGGAACGGAGAGGTGAGAGGAAGAGTGGTAGGAGATAAAGTCAGAGAGGTAGAAGGGCCTTTTAGGCTTTCCTCTGTTTTGAGCAGAAGAGTGACCTAACGCTTCAGCTTGAGCCCCACTTCCTTCATGAAGCCTCCCATAATCAATTTATTCTAGAATGATCTTTCTCTTATCTGTATCACCTTGTATCACTCATTTAACATTTATCATCTAATACCTTGCAATTAAAAACAAAACTTCTAATGTATGTAGCTCATCTCCCTAACTTAGGGTTTCTCAACCTGGACACTGTTGACATTTAGGGTCAGAAAATTATTTGTTGTGAGAATGTCTTGTGCACTGGAGGATGTTTAGAAACATTCCTGGCCGCTACCCCCTAGATACCTGTAGCACTACTCTTCCCTCCCAGTTGTAACAACCAAAAATATCTCTAGACATGACAAATGTCCCCTGGGGGGCAAAATCACCCCTTGTTAGGAGCCACTAGTTTAGCTAGACTATAAGCCTTTTGAGAGTAGAAATTGATTTTTTCTTTATTGTTTCCTATAGTTCTTTCACTATTGCTATAAGTAAAAGGCATTCAAATATTTTAAATAAATGAAACATGTAATTCCCACTACCTCTCCACCAAAGGGAATATATATGTGTGCCTCTCTGTAAACAAATATAATAAACAAAAATCCAAACTTACAAAACACAAAATAAGTAAGCTCCCCGAGTGTAGGTACTTTGTTATGTTCGCTGCTGCATCTCCAGTGCAAAAATCAGTATTCCAGCAGATAACATGTGCTCAATAGTAATTGTTGAATGAATAAATGAAATTATGGGGTTTTATTGGATTTACTGCAGGAGCCATTAAATATCAGCCATCTCTATTGTTTATCCAAGAAGAACTGGTTTTAAATCTTTCAAATCCATTCCATCAGCACCCCCTAAACTATATACTCAGTGGAATTTCTACATAATAGTATTGTATCATCATATTCTGAGTCTATCTAATTCATAAAAGATGAATATTGGCAATGGTGCTCAGTAGTTGAATAATTACTGAAATTGGGAAGAAATAGCACCCATGTTTGTTTTTGCAATACCACACACAATAAAGATATACACTAACTATGAGAACACAGTTGAAGTCTTTTGTATTGTTCTACTGACAATCTGCTGATAGTGCATCTCCCTGAGAATTAAGGTGTCTACTTGAATAGTTATCACACCTATGTATGAATGTTCTCTGAAGGCATTATAAGCACCTGTTTTGGGATTAATTACACAATAATAGAATAAGAAATGACTTTTAGAGCCAATAATAGGTATCATTTAGGTTATTGATTTTTTCTCTCCCCTGAGATCTGGACAATTTGTTTTAGTGCCCTCCAAAGCTTAAAATAGTAAAAGCAGGTGCTACACTACTTTTATTTCATGAAACGGTGATGTTCTGAGATATTCAAAACACTTCAATATGACATGAAATTTATTTTGGTAGTCCATTAAATTTGGTGCAGATTATCTGCCACATCGATTTTCCTCATCTTTAAAATTGGACTAATGAAAGTATTCACAGTAGTTGAAAAATTAAGTTAGTTCATATAGATAAAGTGCTTAAAACTGTGTTTGGCACATACTAAGAGTTCAGTAAATGCTAGCAATTGTTATTATTATTCTAAAAAGAAGATACAGGCATAACATAAGATCATAGAATTCTAGAACTACAGGAGCCATTATACACCCACTAACTAGTTCAGTGTTCTTCATACTGTGGGTGGTGAGGCATTAATGATGTCATGAAGTCAATTTATTGGGTTACAACCAGCAACTAACAATATGAAAAAGTTTAGAACACAAAATGTCAGAGTACCTCACACATACATAGTAATCGTAAAGATTGCTTCATAAAATTTTTATTTTAGATTTGTTGGTATGTATATGTGATACTGCATCATGATGTAAAATGTTTTTCTTACTATAGATTGTGACCAGGAAATTTTAAAACACGACTGCTATAATTCAACCCTCTTTTACTACAGTGAAGGAACTGAGGCCCAGAAAACGGGACTCTTGTGACCAAGATCACACAGTGGTAAGTGACAGAGCATCAGAACTATTAGCCAAGACTCCTGCTTATTAAGCCAATGTCCTTTCCATGACATAAGGTTGCACAGATCCTGGATTATCCCCCTGATATATCAGTTTTTTATTGAATAATCTTGTTTTGGTTATTTTTATTTGAATAATCTTGGCTGATCTTCTCATTCATTTAACTGTTCTTTCATTTATTTGCCTTGGGTAGACAAATCAGCATCATTCTCTGGCCAAGTGCATTGGGCATTGGAGGTACACTTGTAGGTTCATCAAATTCATAAGATTATAACAGTATGAGTAGAGATGTGGGGGAGGAGGAAAAACAAGTGTCATGACTAGTTGGTGCTAAAAGGATGTGGAGAGTTCAGATGCTATCTCAAAGAGTATTTAGGTAAGCTCTCCAAACATCACCACGGTAAAAAAAAGAGGGCCTCAGAGTGGCTGCCTGGCAACCAGAGCACTACAGCCTTCAGCATAATGCTGCCCTTTTCCAACATCTTTCCCTTTTAATGCTGCTTTTGATGATTTTATTAACTAAATTGCCTCTATATACAAGGATGTATCTGCACAGCTTATAATACTCCCTACCTCATTGGAATCAAGGATGTTCCTATGTTACCTTTCTATCAGATGGCAAATCTGTTTTGATTTACTTGTTGAATGTACTTAAACAGAAGTCTCTAACACAGGCTCACCATAACAATGGTTCCAGACTCCTTTTGCCCCTCAGTATCTCAAACAAATGTTCCTATTTGTCTGCATTCCTTTGCTTATCCTGAGCACATATTAGATGCACGATAAATGATTGCTGCTGTCCTCCCTTCTCTTTTGTTCATTCAAATCCTACTATTTTCCATGAATATCTCAGTGTGTTAACTTTTCTTCTGAGTCTCAATATTATATATCTGTAAGAGAGTTGGATTTTAGAATATGGATTTGATCATTTTCTTTTTTAAAAATATTTATTTATTTGGTTGTGCCAGCTGTTAGTTGCGGCTCGAAGGCTCCTTAGTTGCGGCAGGTGGGCTCCTTAGTTGCGGCATGTGAACTCTTAGTTGCGGCATGCATGTGGGATCTAGTTCCCTGACCAGCGATCAAACCCTGGCCCCCTGCATTGGGAGCGTGGAGTCTTAACCACTGAGCCACAAGGGAAGTCCCTGATTTGATCATTTTCAATTTATTAGGTCTCTGTTTCTCTGATTATTAGATGAAGGGGGACTGACTGTAAACTCTCAGTATTCTACAGATTAATTTATTCCCATTTGTCTTCATTGGTCATGCTAGCATCATGTATCTAGCATGCTTCAATGTTTACATTCCTCCTCTCAAGAATTTCTGTTTGTTGAAATGTGTGGCTACAATTTGATGACATTTTGGAAATCCAAACACCAGTGTTTATGCTGGGTTGCCTTACATGAAATAGAGCTGGTCAGAAAGTTGGTTCTCAGTAGGCTATTTATCTAAAGATGTTTGTGTTAGTTTATTATTAAAATAACAGCTTTATTGCAATATAACTCACAAAACACACAATTCATTCATTGAAACTGGAGAATTTGATTGCTTACGTATACTCAAAGAGTTGTACGTCCGTGGCCACAATCTAATTTTAGAACATTCTGTCATGCCATAAAGGAACTCTATACATATTAGCAGCTACCCCCAATTCCAGCTCCCTGCCCCAGCCATCAGGAACCAGTTATCTACTTTCTGTCACTATGGATTTGCCTATTCTAGACATTTCATATGAATGGAAACATACATTGTGTCTGAGTACTTTCATTTAGCATAATGGTTTCAAGTTTCATCCATGTTGTAGCATACTTCATTTATTTTTTTGTTTGCTGAATAATATTTCATTTTATGGATATACCACATTATGTGCATCAGTTCATCAAGTGATGGACGTTTGGGTTGTGTTCACCTTTTGCTACTATGAATAGGCTGCTATGATATTAGTGTATGAGATTTTGTGTGGACATATGTTTTCAAACCTCTGGTATAGATACCTAGGACTGAAATTGCTGGCTCATATGGCAATTCTATGTTTAACTTCTTGAGGAACTGTCAAACTGTATTCCAAAGTGTTGTGTTATTTTATATTCCCACCAGCAACGTACAAGAGTTTCAATTTTTCCACAACTTTGCCAACATTTGCTATTGTCTGTCTTTGTTTACCTTAGTTTATCTTAGTGGATGTGAAGTGATATCTCATTGTGGTATTGATTTGTATTTCTGTAATGACTAATGATTTTTAGCTTCTTTTCATTGTGTTTATTGGCCATTTTTATATCTTCTTTGGAGGAATGTCAATTCAGATCCTTTGCCTATTTTTATTTTTTATATACTTATTTAAATTTTTTTTCTTTTTCCTTTGCCTATTTTTTTTTTTTTTTTTTTTTTTTGCGGTACGCGGGCCTCTCACTGCTGTGGCCTCTCCCGTTGCGGAGCACAGGCTCCGGACGTGCAGGCTCAGCGGCCATGGCTCACAGGCCCAGCTGCTCCGTGGCATGTGGGATCCTCCAGGACCGGGGCACGAACCCATGTCCCCTGCATCGGCAGGCGGACTCCCAACCACTTGCGCCACCAGGGAAGCCCTCCTTTGCCTATTTTTAAATTGAGTTGTCTCTTGATTATTGAGTCCTGAGGTCTTTATGTATTTTGTATGTTCTAGATACAAGTCCCTTATCAGATATATGATTTACAAACATTTTCTTTGAAGATGTGGATTGTATCTTAATTTTCTTGAATGTGTCCTTTGAAGAATCTGCTTTTCCTTATCCTCTTCCTTATTCATTTTCTTCATCTTATTCTTTGCCATTTTCATCTTAGAATATTGAACCTGTTCATTTAAGGCATCATTATCATCTCTGACAGCTTCTCTTGAGTGATGTTCTACTGATCCTGGGGCTCATAGAAAATGTGCTCCACTTCATCTGCAGTAAGGATAGCTTCAGCAGCAGCATTTAGGGACCCTTCCTTGGGAACTTCAAGAGGACAAAAGCAATTAAAGAAGGAATCATTATATACCCACTTGACTGGCAAAAATTAAAAAGCCTACGAATGCCAAGTGTTGTAAAGGATGTCAAGCAATAAACCACTGGTGGGAGTGAAAATTTGTTCAACTAGTTGTAAAGTTGAACATGCGCATACCATATGATCCATAAATTCTCCTTTGTATAGACCCAAGACTAGTGTTTGTCAAAGGAGAAGATGGTATTAACATTTCGTAGGGGAATGATTTTTACTTGTACTGGGTAGTATCAAACAGTATAGGATGTTTAACATCTGGCCCTAACCCTCTGAATGCCAATTGTACTCCCCAATCACTGTGACCATCAGCACTTCCCAGGTGAGAACCACTGGCCTAGAGAAACTTTAATAGCTGCACTAGTACATATGTAAAAGAATGTTCAGTAGCATTATTCATAGTAACTCCTAACTGGAAACAGCCCAAATATTTATAATAGGAGAATGAATAAATAAATTGTGGTGTAATCACACAATGGAATACCCTGATAACCTCATGATGCCAGCATACCAGCCCTCACTTGCTTATATTCAGGCTTTTTAATTTAAGAGTAAAATAATCTTTCTATCTTGTTTAGCCACTGTTTTTTTGCAGTCTCTAAAAAATATGGGTTTGAAAATTAATGTGACTTGGAAATGAGCCCTGGTCTTTGGTAAGGACCCCATTAAACAAATGTGGTATTGTAATGAGATTTTTTTCCCCTTTAATCACTAGGTTGTTCCCTAAAATATATGAAATGTGTAGGACTTAGACATAATGCTGGCTGAGGCAATTTCATTATGATGTAGCATTCTGAATTTAGGTGCTGCTCTTATTTTTGAAATTAAAGTGTAAGTTGGCTTCTAGCTATACAATTTATAAGGTGGATTGCTATGCCTTAACAAACCAGCCTTTGAATGTCTGGTCTTTTTTTTTTTTTTTTTTTTTTTGCGGTACGTGGGCCTCTCACCACTGTGGCCTCTCCCACCACAGAGCACAGGCTCTGGACGCGCAGGCTCAGTGGCCATGGCTCATGGGCCCAGCTGCTTCATGGCAAGTGGGATCCTCCCGGACCAGGGCACGAACCCGTGTCCCCTGCATTGGCAGGCAGACTCCCAACCACTACGCCACCAGGGAAGCCCTGTCTGGTCATTTTTGATGTAGTTAAGTTGTTCAGATCCTGGATATCTGGTGGTCCTCCATGTGCTTGGATAGCCTGGACCTTGAATGTTTTGCTAATTTTCATAAAAACCAGGACTTGGCTGGCTTCATAAGATAGAAGCCTTAATGGATTTCTCTCTTAAACAGCTTGGAAAAAATTCATATCACTAGTCTGTGCTGGTGCTATTGTAACGTCTGACACATGGTTAAGGTCATGCTGTTCCCTCTCTGACTAGACACAGTTTTCTGGAGGACCCAGTTTCTTTGGTGGTATCCCTAGGCTGTTGAAATTATTTCATGTACCCTTATCCTTTTTCAAAGTAGCCTATATTCTGGAGAATGATGAGAAATTATAACTCATAATTTTTCTTTGGTTGAGGACCTTTCACCTTCTTCCCTACCAGATCTCAGAAGACAGGCATCAGCAACAATATATGTATGTTCTTTATCTATAGTTGGCTCCTAGTTTAACTACTAGAAATGGAAAGCTAGCTTTTAATTAGACTAATACAAATTTGAATACTCATTCTCCTATTTACTAGTTGTTTGATCTTGACCAAGTTACCTAAACTCTCTAAACCTGATTCCTCCTTTTAAAAATGGGGTGGAGGGAATTCCCTGGTGGTCCAGTGGTTACAACTCCTCACTCTCACTGCCAAGGGCCTGGGTTCAATCCCTGGTCAGGGAGCTAAGATCTCACAGGCTGTGCAGTGCGGCCAAAAATAAATAAATAAAAATAAAAATGGAGTGGAACACCTACCTCACATGGTTGTTATGAGATTTAAAACATAGTTTACCTAGAAGGTCTGGGATGTAGCCTGTTAGAAAGTTTATACTATTTACATGGTACAGATAATAATTCTTAAAGAGCAAATGGTCAGTAAAAAGATGTTTCATAATTTAATGTGCAGTATATAACACAAGCTAGAAGATGTGTTAAGAAATAAATGAGGGACTTCCCTGGCGGTCCAGTGGTTAAGACTCCAATGCTTCCACTGCAGGGGGCACAGATTTGATCCCTGGTTGGGGAACCAAAGATCCCACATGCCGCATGGCGCAGCCAAAAAAAAAAGAAAGAAAGAATCATAAGAAAAGTATCCTAACTTCTTTAGGAGTCAAGAAAATGCCCATTAAAATTACTTACAAAACTGCCAAAAAATTTTTTGAAGCATCATAATCGGTTATTCGTTGGCTGCCATTTTGTCTAACCTCCAAGTTGGATGCTAGTTACGCCAGAGGAACAGGAGGAAGAAGTTCATACTAACTGAACTGTAGGGAAGGTGCCAGTCTCAAGGATACTGAGCTTCACTGGAATATGGCCAGACTGCTCATGTATCTTTTATGCATTTCATCCTCCCATACTATGGGACTGATCTAAACTCTCAACACCGTGACAAGGCCAGGAGATATCTCTTTTCTTCTCTGCACTATAGGAAGGTGTCTCTAACACAGTGACATATTTTTAAATATAAAAATTATAACTTGGAAATCATGCATCAGGCTTTTATTTTCAGCTACAATGGAGCAGCTGGTATTGAACTAATTCTACTGCTAACAATAACTATAAGTGCTTGACAAAAGTTTTACAAAGCTGTTTGGAGACATTAGAGAGAGCCAAGGCAGCCAGGACATGAGAAGACACATTGTAGTGTATGGAAAACATTGAGATGAGTCTTCCATTTGCTGCTACTTTTCTCTCCTCAAAGAATTTTTCAATTCATAGAATGTGTGGCTTAAAGGACAAACAAAAAGCAACAATTAGAGATTAGTGGATGGGATAATAGGACAGTAGACAACATCCAAACTAAAACTCAGAGAGAAAAACATCGGAGAACACAGAAAAAAAATAAGACACAGATAACAGGGTGAAAAGGTCTAACGTGTATGTAATTGGAATCTGAGAAGAAAAGAAAAAGAGGGCAAAAGCAGTATTTAAGAAATACTTGTTGAGGATTTTTCACAAACTGAAGAATGGTCTCAAGCTGTATGTTCTAGATGCGATATGAATCTGAAGCAGTATAATGACTGCTTCAGGCAGAATACTGAACCCCCAAAGATGTCCACATCCTAATCCTCAGAACTATGAATATGTTACGTTACATGGTAGAAGGGAATTAAGGTTGCAGATAGAATTTAAGTTGTTTTCCTGGATCCAGGTGGGCCTTTAAAGGTGGACGAGGAAAGCAGCAATTTTGGTTAGTGAAAGATGTGGCGTGAAGACTTGAACTATTGCTGGCTTTAAAGATGGAGGAAGGAGGTCATGAGTCAAGTAATGCAGGTGGCTTCTAGAAGCTGGAAATGGCCCTCAGCTTACAGCCAGCAAGAAAACTGGGACCTCAGTCCTGCAAGCACAGGGAATTGAATTCTGTCAACAACTTGAATGAGCAAAAAAATGGATTTTCCCTTAGAGCTTCCAGAACAGATCTCATCCCTGCTGACACTTTGATATTGGCCAGTAAGACATATGCTGGACTTCTGACTTATGAAACTAAAAGATAATGAATTTGTGTTGTTTTAAGTCATTAAGTTTGTAGTAACTTTTTATGACAATGATAGAAAATACAGTGAGAAAGAAAACCAGACATAGGTGCATCAAAGCAAAACTGATGGATAGTGGAAACAAAGAAGAAGTTTAAAGAAACTAGAAAACAAAGACACATTATCTTGCAGGAACATCAATTACCTTGACAACTGAATTTTCCAAGGAAATAATGAAGACAATGGTCTGACATATTTAAAGTGTTGAAAAAAAAAGTTCCAACCAGGCAAAAATTCTTTCAAAATGAAGGTGAACCAAAATGGTTTAAGAGAAACAAAAATTGAGAGAATTTATAACCATCAGACATGCACTAAAAGAAATACTAAAGCGAGTTATTTAGGCAAAAGGAAAATGATCCCAATGGAAACAAGGTAATTCAAGAAGGAATGAAGAACACTAAAAAGAGTTAATATGGGTAAATCTACATGAATATTGGCTATTCAAAACAACAGCAATAATATCTTTTGGAGTTTAAAATATATGTGCAATTAAAATACGTGATAACAGCACATAAGGTAGGAGGGTGTAAATGGAGTTGAAGTGTTGTAAGGTTCTTACCTTGTCTGGAAAGCTGAGATCAAACCAGACTAGGACAGGCCCTAATCCAATATGACCAGTGTCCTTATAAGAAGAGAAGAGAAGAGATGCAGAGACAGAGAGAAAGAGAGGAGGATAACATGGGAAGACACAGACACAGAGGGGAGAGAATGCCATGTGAAGACAGAGGCATAGATTGGAGTGATGCATTTACAAGCCAAGGAATGCCAAGAATTGCCAGTAACCACCAGAAGCTAGAAAAAGCAAGGAAGAATTCCTCCCCCAGAGCCTTTAGAGAGAGCATGGACCTACCAGCAATTTGATTCTGAATGTCTAGCCTCCATAACTATGAGAGAATAAATTTCTCTTGTTCTAAGTCACCTAGTCTGTGGTGTTTTGTTATGGCAGCCCTAGGTACCTAATACACTATTGATACATTTTTGATAAACTATTTGAAAATAATTTTAAAACTTCACAGCATATTTAACATCCTTCCATGCTTGTACTGTCTACATCATTAGTTTGTTAATAAGTTACAGAAGGAATAATTTCTGCATATCTTCAAATTTTAAATTTCATTTACTTTTCTGACTACAAAGATAGTATATGTTTTAGATTAGAAAATAGTAGGGGAAATCTGTAAAATAAGATTTAATTGCCCCGTGACCCTACTCCTAGGGCCCTTTCTAAGATATTCTCTATAAATAGCTTTGGTGTATATTATTCCAGGTATTTTTCACTTCAGATTCAGATTCAGTATCAAGAGAAATGTAATTCTCTTATTCTCTCCCTCCCTCTCTCACTGTGAGATGCATGTGATTTACTGATATAGTATATCAGCAAAGAATGCTTATTGAAGCCTTGCCTATAATGGCAAAATGCTAGAAACTAATCAAATGTCCACCAATGGGTAGAAGCTTGAACAAATTGTTGTATATTCATAATAGAGCATTTTTCAGCTTTTAAAGGAAGGATAAGTTTTATCTATATTAATGATGAAGAAATATTCATGATGTATTAAGCGAAATACACACACACAAACACACACACACACAGAATATGAGAAAAGTGTGGAATAATACATAGAAGGTTATTTGGGGTTTGCAGATGAAGAAGGAAAGGGGTGGGGGTGGGTGTGAAATTATATATTTTTTTAATAATATCATTATATTATTTCATTTCATTGTTTTCAGTGAACACATGCTAATTTTATAATTCTGGAAGAAAATTTGATCACAGATTGAAAAAATATACAAATTTGAAAACTTTTAATTTAATATGACTATATCAGTTGAAAAATATATTTTATTTTCATTTATCAGAAGCTAATACTTTTAATAAACTTATCACCTAAAAGTAGAAAAAATAAGGTATTGCATAAACTCTGAGTATTTAGTGCCATGAACATAAAACATATGTTTAATTTAGAGTCATTTCACAGAAAAATTTCTATTTGTAATATACACTTCTTTCTCTAGAAGGGCCAAACATCATTCCAATAATATGAGTTATGAAATTTTATTTACTAAAAAATCCTAATTGGTGACAGATAAAGGTTGGATAAAATTACTTAGGAGATATGGTAATATAGCATTTGCAGAAGCCAGATAAAAGGATGTTACAAACAGCTCTTTTGAGAGGCTCTTCAGGGTCATTTACTTGCTTTTGCTATGTGTTTCCTTTTTAAATTTCTATTTCAGCTTGTAATTTTGAAGTGGCTCCTGATTATAGTAAATGACCACTGTTCTACAAAATTTATGACGTTTTAGCAAAATGAAATAACCTCTGTCACATTAATTTTCTTCCTGTCAACACATTACTATCATCATGGTCTTCACTCTAATCTACTGTGAGGACTACAACAGTGTCAACATTTTCCCAGTCTGTCAAATACTGGTAAATGACGGAGAACTGTAATAATCCATATGTTACAAGTGGTACTGCTATGATGTCCCTGAGATTATCTGCAGCAGATTTTACTGGTCATAATCACAGGTTAGTGGATCACAGTGTCATTATGTACCATGCAGCATATAGAATAATTAATTGAATGCTTCCTGTGTGCCAGGAACTGTGCTAAGCATTGTACAAACATAATATCATTTAAGATAAATAATTATTTAATTGGATAGGTATTATTATCCATACTAAGGCTCAGGATTTAAGCCATTTGTCAGGTGGCAAATAGCAAAGCTAAGCCTTGAATTTAAGGTGTGTGACTCCAGGTGTGCTCTTTACCTATAAACTATGCTACTTCCAGTAGTATCTGAGGTATACATTACTAAAGTTCAAAAATATCTGGTTTTCTTTCATTTTATGTGCATTGAAAGGGTATATTTCCTAGTGTTCTTGTAATTGGTAAGGGCTACCTAACTAGTTCTGGCCAAGGGGCTGTGAGAGCTTTTGTTTCCAGGTGAAAACACTTAATTGCTAATGTGCAACTCTTGCCACCTCTCTTTCCTAGCTGCAGTAACTGAAGATGCCTTGTGTTGAGATGCTAGAGCTTCTCAAATTTGAAGAAGCCTGATTACTCAGTCACCATAGAGAGGGGAGATACTCTGGAGAGTTATCTGAATCCACAGCATAATTTGTGTGAGTCAGAAGCATGCTTTTGTTATGTTAAGCTACTGAGATTATAGGACTGTTACCATAGCTTAGTTTAACATGTCCTGATTAATACAGAAGACTGGTACTTCGAGTATTACCACAACAAAAACCTGAACTATGACATTGGCTAAGTGGTTTTGTGGTAGGATTTTTCAGTGGCAAAAATTCGGTGAAAAAAAAATTTGGTGAAACTGTAACTTGCAATAGACTCAGCATATATAATTAGGGAATTTGTAACTCTAAGAGAAGAGATTGGAAAGCAATGTTAGTGGGGAAATATAGGGGAAGAAGCTAGAAAACAAAATGTTAGTATTGTTTTTAATAGTGATGATAGTGTTTGGCAATAGCTGCTGGCTTTGACTGGTGTGATGGTTAATTTTATGTGTCAACTTGATTGGGCTAAGGGATGCCCAGATAGCTGATATAACATATTTCTGGGTGTGTCTGTGAGGGAGTCTCCAGAAGAGATTAGCATTTGAATCAGTAGAATGAGTAAAGATCAGCCTCACCAATGTAGGTGGGCATCTATCAATCTGTTGAAGGCTTGGATAGAACAAAAATATGGAGAAAGGGCAGTTCATTCTCTCTGCTTTGGTGAAACACTCATTTTCCCCTGCCCTTGGATATCAGCGCTCCTGGTTCTCAGGCTTTTGGATTCAGACTGGGAATTACACCATCAGCCCCTTGATTCTTAGGTCTTCAGACTCAGACTGAGTTACACCACTGGCTTTCCTGGTTTTCCAGCTTGCAGATGGCAAATGGAGGGACTTCTTGGCCTCCATAATAGCATAAGCCAGTTCCTGTAATAAATATCTCTCTTTCTGTCTCTGTCTCTCTCTCTGTCCCTATCTATCTGTGTATATAATTCGTTCTGTTTCTCTGGAGAACCTTGATTAATACAATTTGCAAGAATAGCTCAAGAAAGAATTAGCTGGTTTGCAAACAGAAATAAAGGAGAATAGAGAATACAAGAATTTCAAACATTTTATGGTTGGAAAACCCAACTGGGTTTCAACCTCAAATTGTAAAAAATAAGACTGAGAGATCTTTGGAAGGACAAATGCTCAATGAAATGTTTCAAATTATTAAAATGTATCATGGGAAAATTAGACTAATGGTGTGACACCATATAAAACTTTTCATATAAATAAAATGCTCAGGTCAAAGATTACCTTACTGTTATGGTTTTTCCACAGAAGACTGACAACCTCAAGTTAATCCACATTAAAGAAACAGGGAGATACGGGAGCAAGAAAAAAAGAAAAAAAGCTATAGCAAATCTGAAAACTACGCCTGAATAAGAAGTGCAGGTGTGGTTATTGGCACCTATGGCTGACTGAAGCCAAGCCTGTTTTTGAGACAATGGAACTGTTAAACAAACCATAAGCCTGAACTAAGAAAGCCTGTGAAAAAGACTTAAACCAATGCTTGGGCCACCAGGATTAAAATAATCTAGGTTATCAGACTCAATTTAGGCCATAAGACTTAAAACAACCGTTAGGCTGCCAAAATTCTATAGACAAGAAGCAGGCATAACCCCCAAGGAAGACATATTCCATAATGCTCACTTCAGATATAACATACACACAAACGTGTATAGAGATTCAATTAATTTTATGAAACGAGGATAACCTTAACACAAACTTTGTAAAGATAACTCAGAATAGTAGAATAATTGCACTTATGAATAAAAGTACATAAATTTCTAATAAATGTAGTAGATATTGTGGATTGATTAACTCAACCTCCATTCTACCTTACTAATTGCAGTTAGATTTCTCATAGTAAATTCAGTTCTGCCAATTAGATTGACTT
This sequence comes from Phocoena phocoena, assembly GCF_963924675.1. NCBI lineage: Eukaryota > Metazoa > Chordata > Mammalia > Artiodactyla > Phocoenidae > Phocoena > Phocoena phocoena. Next base: position 90,001,726 of record NC_089240.1, on the reverse strand, counting down.
GTTGGATATTTGTAATATGTGTAAGTGAGATGGAGGACATATTCCTGCTGCTGTTGCTGAGGGCAATGTCATGGATAAGAGAATAGTGACTCCATTTAGCAAAGACTACTTTGGGTCCAGGTGTGGCAGGCACATTTGGTGCCTAATACTGCTTTTGCACAACCTTATCTCTGACTTGTCCTGTGCATGTCAGCCAGCCTCCATCCTTGGCCACCCCAGCATTTGCACAATGGGCCTATGAGTGGAGTAGCCATGATGGTAAGGATGGAGGCTATACACGGGCTCAAAAGCATGGAGTACTCACCAACACCAGCTACCATCTTGGTGGCAAGTTGATTATTTCAGACCTTTCTACCATGGAGGATAGTGTGATTTGCTCTTAACAGAATTGACATCTTCTCCCAATATGAGTTTAGCTTGCTTTCTCTGCTGGCATCACAATTTGAAGTTTACAAAATGCCTGATTCAAGGGATCCATTTTATGGTGAAGGAGTTGTGGCAACGGGTACACGACCACAAGGATCCACTGGTCCTATAATATAACATAGAACTCAGTATTAGCTGGTCCAGTAAGCTGATTGGATGGCCTGTTAAAGGCACAGCTAAGACACCAGACAGAGGAAGACACCACAGTGTTGGAATATTGTCCTTCAGAGCAAATAATATATACCTACATATCAACAAATGATATGCGGTATTGTATTTCTAATAGCTAGAATACATGTCCGGGAACCAACTCAGTGACCCACTTACAGAATTTGTGTTTCTTGTTTCTGCATACTCACGTCTGCTTCTCAAGAGTGATGCTTCCACCAGGAAACACTTTAAGGGTTCCTCCTAACCCGAAACTACAATTACTACCTGGTCACTTTAGCCTTCTCATTTTGGTAGAGCAGAAGGCAAAGAAAGGAATTACTATACTAGTGGGCATAACTGTCTCTGATTATCATAAGAAGTTAGGGTTTCTGTTACCTAATGGAGGCAGGGAAGAATATGTTTGTCGCTGAGATGATCCACTGGGGTGTCTTTTAGTGCTTCCATGCCTGATGATAACAGTGAATGGACAGTTATAGTAACAATGACCTAATAATGGCAAGGCAACAAAGGGCTCTAACCCCTCAGAGATAAAATGTTGGGTTGTCCCAAAAGGTAAATGACTTACACCAGCTGCAGTGTTGGTCAAGAGCAAGGGTAATCTAGAATGAATGATAGAAGAGAATGTATAGACTATGGCTTCAAGACCAATTGAAGCAGGGGAACCATAGCTTGTTCAATTAACTCTCCTGTATTACTTAATTTTAGAGACTACGGCCTGTACGTCCTTGAAAATTTTGATGTCAGAGTATACTTAACACAGGGTATGAGTGTATCTGAGTAGGCAAAGGGTGAACCAAGGCAGACACACATATGTTGTGCAAAGGGTAAATTGTTGCACATTAGAATCTTACTTGATTATTTTAAATTTAAGATTTCGCTTTACATAGCAAAATTGTACTTATTCCTTTTCTCCATTGGACTCTTCATGGCACCATTAAAATGATTTCATTGTCAGTTGATCAATATTTTATTTATTTCTATTGTTAGTGCTCCTCCGAAGTCTCTTTTTTTGGAGGTTACTTGAGATGGGGCTCATTGACTTAGCTGCAACTGATGTTTAATGTTAAGTTTTTAGGTATCAACATTTTGTTTTTAAAAATAAACCATTCCAATCCATGATTATGCAACTAGTTTAATCTTGAGAACACTCTGTAAGGCATGCATACCAAGATGAATATATTGCTAGACAGATAAGTAAAAATATAGATCTAGACAGTTGATTTTAAATTTTACTTCTGGAGACTGTAAGCAATGACTTGTGGGAAGAGTTAATTGTTGCTAATTGGAATCTTGGTTTTTTGTTTGTTTTTTTTGCAGTACGCGGACCTCTCACTGTTGTGGCCTCTCCCGTTGCGGAGCACAGGCTCTGGACGCACAGGCTCAGCGGCCATGGCTCACGGGCCCAGCCGCTCTGCGGCATGTGGGATCTTCCCGGACCGGGGCATGAACCCGTGTCCTCTGCATCAGCAGGCGGACTCTCAGCCACTGCGCCACCAGGGAAGCCCGGAATCTTGATTCTTTAATGTGAGATTCAAATTAACCTTTTCATTTTGTTCCACTGTGCTCTTCATCATTTCTTTAACCAACGCCATACTTTTAAAAAGTATGTACAACAGACCCATTATATACTTTGGTGCCTGCTACTGCCAATGCTCCTTAGCAAGCTCCTTTTAGAGGTAAATCTAGGAGGTTGTCATTATGTAAAGACTTCATGTGATACTTACCTAAATATTGCCTAGCGTTATGGACTGAATATTTGTCCCCTCCCCCAAATTCATATGCTGAAGCCCTAACCCCCAATGTAATGGTACTTGGAGATGGGGCCTTTGGGAAGTAGTTACAGATAGATGAGCTAATGAGGGCAGTCCCTATTCTGATGAGATTAATGTCCTTATAAGAAGAGAGACCAGAGAGCTTGCTCTCTTCCTCCTTCACTGTGTGTGCACAATGAAGAGGTCATGTGAGCACACAGTGAGATGGCTGCCAAGAGAAGAGGCCTCAGAATGAAACCTACCTTTGGTGACAACATTGACATTCTTGGTATTCTGTTTGAAAATCAATCAACCATAAATATACAGGTTTATTGTTGGGAAAACCTCTGGAGGATCCCCCAACCTGGCCCATGAGCACTCCCAATGCCCTGAGTGCCAAACCCATACCTATCTCAGTCCGAAACCAGCTCCTTGTCCGTACTTCTCAAGGGCAGAAGCATGAGCAAGTCCTGGTAGGCAGGGAGTATGCTCAGAAAATGCACTATGGCAAGGGAAAAAACACAAATGTGAGCTGTAGCACCACTTATGAGAAGACAAAATGGAGGCTATCAGCAGCCAGCCTGGTGTATTGTAAAATGGAGAGAAGATACACAAGATGAAGAATTATGCCACAAGAGGGAGCAAGAAGCATGGAGAGGAGGTGTATCAAAATAAGGTCCAAGAAAGCTTCAGAGTTTATAGCAGGACTGATGAAAGGTTTTATTCCCCTGAAGAAAGTTATTAAAGATTGGAGGAGGTGACTCCTATTTCAAAAGCAAAAACAGCAATGGAAAACTCCAAGGAACATGAAAAATCAAGGGAACATGACATCACCAAAAGATCACAATAATCTTCCAGTAACCAAACACAAAGATGTGGAGATTTATGATTTACCTGATAAAAAATTCAAAATAGCTATTTTGAGGAAATGCAGTGAGCTACAAAAAACACTGAAAGAAAATTCAATGAAATCAGAAAAATAATGCATGAACAAAACGAAATTTAACGTAGAGAAAGAAACACAAACAAGAACCAAACAGAAATTTGGGAGCTGAATAATTCATTGAATGAAACAAAAAAATGCAATACAGAACATGAATAGCATAATAGACCAAACAGAAGATAAAATCAGTGAGTTAGAGGACAGGAACTTGGAAATAACTCAGTCAGAGGATAACAAAGAAAAAAAGAATGAAAGAGTGAAGAAAGCCTATGTGATCTATGGAACATTACAAAAAAGAACAAATTTCAGAATCATTGGAGTTCCAGAAGGAGAAGAAAAGAAGAAAAGGTAAGAAAGTTTATTTAGACAAATAATAGCTCAGAACTTCCCAAACCTGGGGTGAGATTTGGATGTCCAAGTTCATGAAGCTAATAGGTCACCCCATTATCTCAATTAAAAATGACCTTCTCCAGGGCTTCCCTGGTGGCGCAGTGGTTGAGAGTCCGCCTGCCAATGCAGGGGACACGGGTTCATGCCCCGGTCCAGGAAGATCCCCCATGCCACAGAGCGGCTGGGCCCGTGAGCCATGGCTGCTGAGCCTGCATGTCCAGAGCCTGTGTTCTGCAACGGGACAGGCCACAACAGTGAGAAGCCCATGTACCACAAAAAGAAATAAAATAAAATAACCTTCTCCAAGACACATTATAATAAAACTGTCAAAAATCAAAGACAAATAGAGAATCCTAAAAGCAGAAAGTAAAAATATTGTAACCTACAAAGGAACATCCATTAAAGAATCACTAAGCTTCTCAGGAGGAACTGTATAGGCCAGTAGAGAGTGGAATGATATATTCAAAGTGTTGAAAGAAAAAAATTGCCAGCCAAGAATACTCTACCTGTCAACATTGTCCTTCAGGAATGAAGGAGAAATAAAAACTTTCCTAGACAAACAAAGCTGAGGGAGCTCATCACCATGAGACCTGCCTTACAAGAAATGCTGAAAGGAGTTCTTCAACCTGAAATTAAAAACACTAATTGTTAACAGGAAAACATATGAAAATATACAACACAGTGATAAAGAGTGACATAGAGTCAGATTCCAAAAATTCTAATTCAGTGATATGATGGTGTATTAACCACTTAACTATAGTATAAAGTTTAAAGGTAAATAATATAAGGAATATAGTGACTATAATTTTTTAATGAATATACCGTATAAAAAGAGGTAAATTGTGACATCAAAAACATAAAAGGGGAGAGCTTTTGTATGTGATCAAAGTAAGTTGCTATCAGCTTAAAGTAGACTGTTAAAAATATAAGACGTTTTATGTAAGCCTCATAGTAACGACAAAGCAAAAACCCATCATAACTTCACAAATGATAAAGAGAAGTGAATCAGAAATAGCTACTATGAAAAGCACCAACTCACAAAAGTAGACAGAAAGAGAGGAAAAAAGGAACAATGGAACTACAAAATAGCCAGAAAACAATAACATGGCATTAGTAAGTGCTTACATATCAATAATTACTCTAAATGTAAACAGACTGAATTCTTCAGTCCTAAGGTATAGAGTGGCAGGATGGATAAAAAAAAAACAAGACCCAACTATATGCTGCCTACAAAAGACTCACATCAGCTCTGTGGACAATCATAGACTAAAAAGGAAAGGACAGAAAATGATATTCCATGTAAGTGGAAACCAAAAGAAAGTGTGGGTAGCTATACAACACCAGACAAAATAGACTTTATGCCAAAAATGATTAACAAGAGACAAAGAATATCATTATATAATGATAAAGAGGTCAACTCATCAAGAAGATTTAACAACTGTAAATACATATGCACCCAACATCAGAAGACCTAAATATACTCCCTAACACCATACACAAAAATAAGCTCAAAATGGATTAAAGACCTAAATGTAAGGCCAGAAACTATCAAACTCTTAGAGAAAAACATAGGCAGAACACTCTATGACATAAATCACAGCAAGATCCTTTTTGACCCACCTCCTAGAGAAATGGAAATAAAAACAAAAATAAACAAATGGGACCTAATGAAACTTCAAAGCTTTTGCACAGCAAAGGAAACCATAAACAAGACCAAAAGACAACCCTCAGAATGAGAGAAAATATTTGCAAATGAAGCAACTGACAAAGGATTAATCTCCAAAATTTACAACCAGCTCATGCAGCTCAATAACAAAAAAACAAACAACCCAATCCCCAAATGGGCAGAAGACCTAAATAGACATTTCTCCAAAGAAGATATACAGACTGCCAACAAACACATGAAAGAATGCTCAACATCATTAATCATTAGAGAAATGCAAATCAAAACTACAATGAGATATCATCTCACATCAGTCAGAATGGCCATCATTAAAATCTAGAAATGATAAACGCTGGAGAGGGTGTGGAGAAAAGGGAACCCTCTTGCACTGCTGGTGGGAATGTGAATTGGTACAGCCACTATGGAGAACAGTATGGAGGTTCCTTAAAAAACTGAAAATAGAAGTACCATACGACCCAGCAATCCGACTACTGGGCATATACCCTGAGAAAACCATAATTCAAAAAGAGTCATGTACCAAAATGTTCATTGCAGCTCTATTTACAATAGCCAGGAAATGGAAACAACCTAAGTGTCCATCATCAGATGAATGGATAAAGAAGAATGTGGCACATATATACAATGGAATATTACTCAGCCATAAAAAGAAACGAAATTGAGCTATTTGTAATGAGGTGGATGGACCTAGAGTCTGTCATACAGAGTGAAGTAAGTCAGAAAGAGAAAGACAAATACCGTATGCTAACACATATATATGGAATATAAGGGAAAAAATGTCATGAAGAATCTAGGGGTAAGACAGGAATAAAGACACAGACCTACTAGAGAATGGACTTGAGGATATGGGGAGGGGGAAGGGTAAGCTGTGACAAAGTGAGAGAGTGGCATGGACATATATACACTACCAAACATAAAGTAGATAGGTAGTGGGAAGCAGCCGCATAGCACAGGGAGATCAGCTCAGTGCTTTGTGACCACGTAGAGGGGTGGGATAGGGAAGGTGGGAGGGAGGGAGACGCAAGAGGGAAGAGATATGGGAACGTATGTATATGTATAACTGATTCACTTTGTTATAAAGCAGAAACTAACACACCATTGTAAAGCAATTATACTCCAATAACGATGTAAAAGAAAAAGAAAAAAGACTAAACCTCATTCAAATCATTCATCCCTGTGGTCAGATCATGAAGGACTACCATTATTCACCTTGTAAATCTCAGCTCATCCCAGCAAACCAGGAATAGAAGATAAGTTCCTTAACTTCATAAGGGTTAATCATTAAATATCTATACTAATATCTCAATAGTGAAAGTTTACAGCGGAATTTCTACTAAATTGGGGGAAAAGACAAGTATTTTCTCTATCATTGTTTCTATTAAATATTATACTGGAGGTCTTAGTCAATGCAGCTAGATAAGAAAAAGAAATAAACATTATAAAAGATGGTGTGGAAAGGAGGAAACAAATCTTCCTGCACAGAAAAATGAAGAAAAATCTATGGGTAAATTCTTAGAACTAAATGGATAAAACTTGTTGGGGAAGAAGATACAAAAAAGTAGTGGTATATATAAAATAGATAAGCCACAAGAATATACTGTATAGCACAGAACTTATAGCCATTACCTTGTAGTAACCTGTGATGGAGTATAATCTGCAAAAATACTGAATCACTTTGCTGTACACCTGAAACTAATATAATATTGTAAATCAACTATACTTCAGTTTTTAAAAAACAGTAGTGGTATGGAGCATGGAAGTCATCAACTCTGTTTTCCTTTCTCCACTGTAAATAATAGCCACATGGCTCCCCTGATACATTACATTTCTTAGCCTCTCACAATTAAAGGTGCCCATGAGACTAAGTTCTCATCAGTGGAATAGGAGTGTAAGTGATGTGTGACATTTACTGGCCAGGGCATAACAATTCTTGAGTCCCTTCTCCACTCTCTTTCTGCCTCCTTTGAGCTAGATCACAGACTTACACCATGGATCCAGCTTTAACTGCCAAGTAAGTGAAGAATTCTTTGGCAGTCTGGTGAAAACTATGCATCTCTTTTCAGAATAAACTTTTAAATGCCAAAAAAAATATTTAGGATAACAAAGGGCACCAATACTGTTGAAGTATAATTATAAAAATACTACAGTGACAAATTAGTGATATACTGTTGTGTCAGTCTCATCCCATCAATAGTAGTCCTATTGCCTAAGACTGCCTGAGGCACTTACCCAGTGGTACTACCTGTGAGCAGACCCCCACAGACATTTCCCCAACCAGAGCCAATGTTGTAGCTGGACCGGCCCTTGTGGTTCTTATTATGGTTGTAACATGCACCTCAGGAACAACCATCAGGAAACTTTGAAAAAGCAAAGTTAATTACTCACAGGTCATGGAGGGTATATGACGCACCTGAGGGACACATAGCAAGGTCATGGAGAGAGAAAGAGAGACAAAGAGAGACAGAGACAGAGAGAAATGAACTTGAGGTTTGCATTTATTAGGTCCAAGGGCAAGGTAGCTAGGTTCTCTCTTTATTGGTGAATTTAAAACATAAGAGGTGGGACTTCCCTGGTGGCACAGCGGTTAAGAATCTGCCTGTGGATCTACCTGTTTAATCACTGGTCCAGGAAGATCCCACATGCCGCAGTGCACCACAACTACTGAGCCTGCGCTCTAGAGCCCGCGCTCCACAACTACTGAGTCTGTGTGCCACAACTACTGAAGCCCGTGCACCTAGAGCCCGGCGCTCCGCAACAAGAGAAGCCACCACAATGAGAAGCCTGTGCACCACAACGAACGGTAGGCCCCGCTCACAGCAGCTAGAGAAAGCCTGCACACAGCAATGAAGAGCCAATGCAGCACTAGAAACTGGGCCAGTAGAGGATGGGAAGCTTGGGGAGAGAGGAAACGAGGAAGGATTTCTGAACAACAGTGGGGAAGTTCCTCTTTAACAAGCAGCTTGAACCCATAGGCATTCCATAGTTTCACAGTCCAGTTGGGTCACCACTTAAGTCAATGCAGGCCGCATTAACACCTTCTGCTATGAAATCTTCCCCTCAGATTCCTCATAAAACATACAGCAGCATTCTGAAACATCTGAACTACAACACTCAGCAGGCATTTCTTTTTGTATTCTTCATGAAATGTGTTTTGTCTTTGTTATTACTAGTGTTTAACTCATTTTTTTACTTGAATCAGATGGTGTCATTTAGAAAGGATTTTTTCTTGGTTTTTAAAATCCAGACTTTTTTTCTACATATGAGATGGTTTTCACTTTAACTGGCATGTCGTTTGCACACAAAAATAAAGAATAGAGCAAAATAATGCAATGCAGGAGGAGACAAAAGAAATGCACTAAGACAAGTAAAAATCATTCTCTCATGGAACAATGATCTGTTTTACAGGAAACAAAAATCTTGCCTTGAAATCTACACAGTGAGACTGTACATAATTGCATGAAAATATCTATTTTTTTCCTAAAATATTTTTCATTCATGAGTATTTTCAAGTTTTTCGTACTGTACACATTTTTTAAAAACACATGATACCAGGAGCAACTGAAAATGAATGCCGAATTTGGTATACATGTATTATCTACCTCAAGGTAACAAAAGTACGTGGCAAAACATATACCACCCATGGTGCTTCACAATATGCACTTCTATTTAGCCATTGTTTATTGTAGCAAACTATTCTTTATAAGATTCCCTCACCATTTATAGATCTTCTAGTATGCATTCTTTGTTTTTGGGTTTTTTAAAAATAAATTTATTTATTTATGGCTGGGATGGGTCTTTGTGCCACGCGCGGGCTTTCTCTAGTTGCAGCGAGTGGGGGCTACTCTTCATTGCAGTGTGCAGACTTCTCATTGTGGTGGCTTCTCTTGTTATGGAGCACCGGCTCTAGGCACGTGGGCTTCAGTAGTTGTGGCACGCAGGCTCAGTAGTTGTGGCTTGTGGGATCTATAGAGCTCAGGCTCAGTAGTTGTGGTGCACAGGCTTAGTTGCTCCGTGGCATGTGGGATCTTCCCGGACCAGGGCTCGAACCTGTGTCCCCTGCATTGGCAGGTGGATTCTTAACCACTGCGCCACCAGGGAAGGCCCTGGTATGCATTCTTTATAGTGAACTGTTACTACATCACATCTTATTTATTTTAGCAAATCATTATATTTTCTGTAATTAACTATAAAAAGTTAACTTAGTTTTTGAAATTTATTTGAAAATACACTTTTTTACATTTGGCACTATACTTTGTTGCCTACTTAGCTGAATATTATAATGTCAGCTATCCTAAGGCTGTCTACATACTTAATTTACTTAAGTATTCATTTTAAGTGAAGCGCTCACTGTGTATAGGAGTTTGTATTTTGGAGATGCTTGATCTATCTACACAGAAAAATTAAGAATTACTTTATTGTAAAATGCTCGTAGAAGTCTTAATTGTGTTTTTTTTTTAAAAAAAACTGTAATGCTAGACTTGTGTGCATGGAAGTAATTAAGGTACATCATTATTGTATTTTAAAAGTTGTACATGTCAAGACATATTTTGTTTTTACTTCATGTGTTTACTGAATGATCTATTCCCCATCCCAAGTCAAGCATGAATAAAATTAGGTTAAATGTAAAAAAAAAAAAAGACCCAACGCAGCCAAAAATAAGTAAATAAATAAATTTTAAAACATAAGAAGGGATTTAGGCACAGGAAGGGAAAAATGAGGTCACTCACCTGGTCAGTTATCTAGGTTACCCGGAGCTTTCTAAAAGAAGAACTTAATGGGTGTCATGGGTGGGCGTAGCCTGGGTGCTTATCTAGTTGTGTAGCTGCCATACAGCTAGCAATGTGTTTATTCGAGATGGATGTCTTTGAACTTGATGACTTAGCAATCAAAAGCTTAATGTCAGACACTCAACACTACATATAGTAAGATATGTGTTCTATACTAAAAACATCATTCAGCAGGTATAATAAATACAGTACTTCCGAAGTCATAGGGAGTATAAATGATATTTTGAAATCTCTACAACAACTATAATGTTCCTTGAGATTGTGTGTGATTTTGTAATATGCATTGTGATTTTTGTAATATATACTGTGATTTTTGGGAACAGAAATTACAGGTATGACTGCCACTACTGTGGTTCTTTTTTTTAAAATATGTTTATTGGGGTATAATTGGTTTACAATGGTGTGTTAGTTTCTGCTTTATAACAAAGTAAATCAGCTATACGTATACGTATATCCCCATATCGCCGCCCTCTTGCGTCTCCCTCCCACCCTCCCTATCCCACCACTCTAGGTGGTCACAAAGCACCGAGCTGATCTCCCTGTGCTATGCATCTGCTTCCCACTAGCTATCTATCGTGTTTTTAATATTTTTTGTAAAGTAAATAAGAAAAACTTGTTGAAATTTAGTTTTGGAAAAAGAGTTTAATGTTAATAATGTACTTGTATTCTAGATGATATAGAAGGAAGTGTGTTCCGAAATGTATCTCATTTACATACACAAATCCTCTGTCCTGTAGCTTTAAGACTACTACAGATGGGAAACTTATCAGACCTGGAAATAGAGACCTATATTTTTTTAGAGGTCTAAAATATAGAGACCTATATTTTTACAGAGTGGCCACCAGGAGAAGCAGCTAAAGCGACCAAGCTGTGCTCTAGCTGAACCTTCATCACCTGGCCGCAGAAATGGAGTCTCTTGGCATAACAATGCCTTTGAGAAGGTGACTCCTTACAAAGTAGTAAAAAGTTAAGGATTTTAAATAAATAAATAAATAAGACTGCATTTCATGAGTAATTCACAAATATTAGTTCAATAGAGATTTTTTATTCAAAAGAAAAGAAAATTAGCCATAGTAAGATTATTGGCTATCACTGAGTTGGTAATTCAATGTTAGTTTCTCTTTTCTCCACCCATTCATCTTTTCCTTTCTCTCTCTCTCTCTCTCTCTCTCTCTCAGTATCACACTCTTTCTTTCTCCCTTTCGTAAATTTCACACCTGTGGACGTTTGAGAACAGCCTCATTCTCTAGATATGGAAACTGAAGGTTTGGGAATATAAGGGGTTTATGATTTACAGGCGGTAGTGTGAGCCCTTTGGGAAGAGCAGGGTGGGCAGGAGGGCCATAGTCCAGGAGTACTGGGATGTACAGCTGGTAGAAGAGCAGCAAGAGGCAGAAGAAGAGGAGGAGGAAGTGGAGGAGGCGGAGGAGGCTGAAGAAGACGAGAAGAACGAAGAGGCAGAGGAGGGAGACAGAGACAAGGAAGAGGACGAGAATTATGTGGACAAAGAGGAGGAGGAGGACGGTGAGGAGGTCGCAGAAGTGGTCACGGGTATCTTTGAGTTCCCCACCGCGCGGCTTCGGTCCCTTCCCTTCTAGACCCCGTATTCATTATAACGACCGTGTCCTGGCCCAGCCCCATGCCGGGCACGCAGTGGTCAGGCGCTGCTCTTGTGAGCCCAGGGAGCCGGGAGAGAGAGAGGACCAGATGCTGGAAGGCGAGCACCAGGCAGAGGGCACCCCGCCCTGGAAGCCACGGGAACCTGCAGAGGGGGCGGCATCCCAGAAGGCAGAGGAACCGGCAGCGGAGGCCGAGTTCTGGGCGGGCGAGGTCCTGGCTGATGCCTCCGAGTCCTGGGAGGCTGGGGCGTGTGGACCCGACGACGGGGCCGAAGCTGGCGAGGGGCGGCCCAGGCCTCAGGCCCTTGCAGCCCCTGCTGGGGCATCGGCCTCAAAGGCAGGCCGCACTCAGCGCTGGCCTCTGGCGGTTAGGCAGTGGGTCAAAGCTCTCAAAAACCATCAGGCACGATATGCACAAGTAGAAGCCCAATTCTTTAAAGACCTTTAGGATCTTGAGAAAAAGTATGCTGCCTTCTACCACCCGAGGGGCAAACAAATGGCATACCTCACTTTTGGCTGACGGGCTTCCAAAAATGTAAAGATTCTCAGTAGGACGACCTGAGAAAATGATGAAACGGCACAGGGGCACTTTTCAGTGGTTGAGGAATCAATGAGCTTCGCGGTAGAATTTGTCTTTAAATGGGGTGAACATTTTCCAGTGACCTTCTGGCAGAAACATACAAACATGCTCTCAGGAGCAGACGATTACGATCCCTTCTCCAAAGGGCCAGAAGTAATCAGCAGCTGTGTGTGAGATCTGCTGGAAAGAGGGGGAACATGTTGTGAAAACAGTCAAGTAGCAGAAGTGTGAGGGCCATGGAAGTGTTGTATCAACCAGTAGGAGCATGGCCAACTATTCTTTTTACTTATTTATTTTCTGACATATTTCTCCTCTCCAGATCCTCCCGAGGGCAGAGAACTAGATTCTGCTGCTGATTTTAAATCGGGAAATGTTGTCCACCACGTTGTGATGCCAAAGTCCGTATCATTTGACACTAAAGAAGAGAGTGAACATCAGTATGAAAACGCTGATGAAGAGAAAGAGGATGGAAATGAGGAACCAGAAGAAGGACCCAAACTGGATATGGTCTCAGCAGAGGGCAGCTCTGGAGAATGCAGGTATTATTGTATAGTGCAAGCATTTCTGACATATACCTGTTACTAACAGCTTTAAGTTTTGTTTTGTTTACATCCTTAATCTAATTTTTATCTTTTTAACATCTTTATTGGAGTATAATTGCTTTACAGTGGTGTGTTAGTTTCTGCTTTATAACAAAGTGAATCAGCTCTAGTATACCTATATCCCCATTTCTCTTCCCTCTTGCATCTCCCTCCCACCCTCCCTATCCCACCCCTCTAGGTGGTCACAGAGGTCCGAGCTGATCTCCCTGTACTATGGAGCTGCTTCCCACTAGCTAGCTATCATGTTTTTAATAATTTTTGTAAAGTAAATAAGAAAGAATTGATGAAATTTAGTTTTGGAAAAACAGTTTATTGTTAATAATGTATTTGTATTCTAGATGGTATAGAAGGAACAGTGTTCTGAAATGTATTTCATTTACAGGCGCAAGTCCTTTGTCCTGTAGCTTTAAGATTACTACAGATGGGAAATTTATCAGACCTGGAAATAGAGACCTATATTTTTTTAGAGCTCTAAAATATAGAGACCTATATTTTTACAGAGTGGCCACCAGGAGAAGCAGCTAAAGCGACCAAGCTGTGCAATAGCTGTACCTTCATCACCTGGCCACAGAAATGGAGTCTCTTGGAATAACAATGGCTTTGAGAGGGTGACTGCTTACAAAGTAGTAAAAAGTTAAGGATTTCAAATAAGACTGCATTTCATGAGTAATTCACAAATATTACTTCAATTTAGATTTTTTATTCAAAAGGAAAGAAAATTAGCCATAGTAAGATTATTGGCTATCACTGAGTTGGTAATTCAATCTTAGTTTCTCATTCCTCTACCCATTCATCTTTTCCTTTCTCTCTCTCATCTCCCTCTCTCTCGCAGTATCACACTGTTTTTTCTCCCTTTCTTAATTTTTACACCTGCGGATGTTTGATAACAGCCTCTTTCTCATTTTACAGATATGGAAACCAGAGGTCTGGGAATATAAGGGATTTATGATTTGTGTAAGGAGCATAGGCTCTTAAGGTGGAAAGACATTTAAATCACAGAGTGGCCTTTCAAGAACAAAAACTAGCATTTATAGTGGTGGGCAAGAGAGAGATGAGGTTGGTGTGATGAAATGATGTGCACCCTGACAACCAAGGGTCTGGGTTACAAGAAGAAAACGTTTTGTTTTCGCCTTGGAGAGCCAACAGATGTCCATAGTATTGACTTCTATTTAGAAAGTCCCTGGTGCATATTATTGGTGTACAACTGTTAATTGACTCTTATCCCACCCTACAGTTGGAAGGCATAAAAAGAAGTGGACAGCGAAAAAAAAGAAGAATTTGTTCTTCACGGATATTCTAGTTTTCATTAGGCCACAATACAAATGTTGTTTCAAAGTTCAACATCCCAAAATGATATTAACTGACATCTGACGTTATTCTTACCTTTGGCAGATAAATTTGACAGTATTGTTCACATTGAAAATAAAAGCTTGTTTGACATGAATAAGCTGCAGAGTTTTTTTTTTTTACATAAATAACACTGACTCCAATGTATCTTGGTTCTATTTATTCCGGCCCACCTTACTGTCATTGAAAGGGATTTCTTTCAACTATTTGGTAAGCCTGTTTGACATGCATTTATAGCAGCCTCAAATAAATTAAAATATTAGATTATAAACAACTTGTGTGGCAATAGAGATGGTGGCCCAGCCTCCAGTATATGTTACTGAAAGAAACTGATGGATGACCTAGCTTGCCTGGAGACCAGATGGTGCTAGTGGCCTGCCATGGAGCAGCAGCAGCAGCAGCAGCTGGGAACGTGTTTGAAATGCAAATTCTCAGACCCTGCTCCAGACCTACTGAATTGGATATTCTGAAGGTAGGCTGCTAGCCATCAGGGTTTTACAAGTCCTCCAAGTGCTACTGAAGCACACTAAAGTTTCAGAACCACTGCCTTAGAGCAATGCGGGAAACATTTAACTACACCCACAGTAGGACCAGCTTTAATTCACTGACTTGGTACTATTGCAGGTAAACTTGAACAGGATGGTAAGATCTGGACTGAGGAAGACACTAGAATTCTCAGGGGCCTGAGACACAAAGACCTCCGGGAGGGCTATGTTAGTTTCCTAGGCTTACCGTGACAAATTACCACAAAGCAGGTGGCTGAAAACAACCGAAATTTATTCTCTCACCGTTCTGGAGGCCAGAAGTCTGAGGTCAGGGTGTTGCCAGGGTTGGTTCCTTCTGGAGGCTCGGAGGAAGGATCTGTTCCATGCCTCTCTCCTAGTTGCTGGTGGTGGTTGTCAGTCCTTGGCATCATTCGGCTTGTATATGCACGATTCCAATCTCTTCATCTTTGCATAGTGTTTTGCCCTGTGTCTCTGTTTCTGTGTTCTTTCTCTTCTTTAAGGACACCAGTCATATTGGATCAAGGGCCCACCCTAATCCAGTATGACCTCATCTGATCTTTATTACACCTGCAAATACCCTCTTTCCAAATAAGGTCACATTTACAGGTTCCGGGGGTCAAGATGTCAACATGTCTTTTGCCGGGACACAATTCAGCTTATACCAAGGGGCAAAGATTCAGTAATGGAAGGGACAAATAGATGAAGGAAAGAGCTACTTCTAAAATGATAAAAGCATTATGGTTGGATTTATATTTTACGCAGAAAATAGGACTTGTCTATAAATTATGGCAGGGTTGAGGGAAAGACATAAAAGTGTGAAGATTAATACTTCCTTTCACTCCTGCCGCAGACATCCAGTTTTCTTTGCAAACCCTCAAGCCTGGTTCAGGAGCCCCTCTTATGTATATCACTGCACCATGTGTTTTGGAATTCCTTGGCTCATCATCTATATTTCTAAGTTTCCCTAGAGGCAGACCGTGTGTGTGGCTCTGCATGGCACAGGACCTGACATATGGTGCTTCCTCAATAAATACTGTTATCATGAGGAATGGAGGAATACCGCATCACCTTGAGTTCACCAGCTCAGTGACCAGGGGAATTTTTCTGTATTAAGGGGCCCTATGACTCCTTGCTTGTTTCCACTGTTGCCAGATGGGGCTACATCTTCCAGTGTGCATGGTGAACACATTTGGGTAGTCAGAAACTGGAATGCAACCCCAAGGGAGGGGCAGGGGACTGAGGCTTACTCAAGTCAACACACATTATGTTCCGCTAAATTTCCCCTTTGCTCTCCATGGGAGTGATTGCCCTAAGCACACTTATCCCTCATTATAGTAAATCAGAAACACAAAGACATTCTGCATTTTGCCCTGTGCTCCATTGTGAACAAGGCTGTATCCACATGAATATCTGAGACAAAGCTGCTGACAGAAAGGTATAAATGCTGAAGCTGCTCTAGGAGGTACTTGAGAGTCTTAACTGAAAAGTAAAGGGGAAACATTAGTTAGTTTGAAATGGACTAAGAGCTTTGAACAAAGTTATAGTTGAAACCACTTACATTCTGTGATGACAACGGAACACAAAGTCCAGCCATTAGAAGTGATAAGGTAAGGGGATAAGGTGGTTCCATGTCACTCAGGGGTTTGACACCCCTACTGGGTGAGCCAGAAACTGCTTCAGGTCTCCCAAAGAAAAACTATGATGAACAATCAGTTGCTTCATACCTTGCCACTTGTAAATTAAGAGGGTAAAGTAGTACTTCTAAAGTGAATTTATTGTGATTCATTGAGCTTAGTAATTTGTGTATTCCTTGGGGTTCTAAAGGCTTCCTGGAGCCTGTGTGGGAAAGGGCCTTTTCTCATCTCCAGGACTCCAGGAGCTTCTAGCTGGGGCAGACACATTTGGGACATATCTTAGGCACTGGCTCCCCCTGGAGTGCAAGGCTTGGAGAACCCTTGTAGACACCTCCCCCTGCCCCTAGTCAGGGTCACACAGCTCATCTCAGGAGCTATGGATAATAAGGCCAGGCTGCTGCCATGACCCATGTTTCTTCTTCTAGTCAGCTTCAGTGATCCATATTTTTCCTTCTCGTTCGTCGTCTTAAGTGGCCAGAAAATAAATGGCCATGTAACTCTAGAAGAAGAAGAGTTTCCATGTTTTGAGCACTGATTCTATGATTGGCCATAACAATTTAGGTGCTTTCCATGAATTAACTCATTGTAGCCTCTGAAGAAGTCCTATTATTATGTTACTCTAGAGAAGAAGAAAGTGAGGCACAGAGAAGCTATGTAAGTTGCTTAAGATTCCATGGCTAGTGAGTGACACAGGTGAAATTCAAGCCCAGGCAGTCTGGCTTCAGAGTCTAAGCTCTGACTTCTACGATATCATCTCCCCTCCTGGCTGGAAAACGGGAAGAATAATACCTACCTTACAGAGGTGGAGTGAGGACTGAATTATTATTATTAGTCCTCTGGAGGAGGTTGGCCATTTTCCGATCAGTGGGATGGGGTAGAGAGTACATTTTGTCAATTAAGATCCACACATAATCCTCAAGTTGAAATAAGCCTTTCCATTTACTTTTAATAAATTCAAAGTGAAGTTGTGTATAGGCAAGGTGCCATAACAATGCATTTCAGTGGAAAGAAGCTCTCTTCATGTTTGCATTAACTGGAACACAAGAAGGGTCACTCTGACTTCATTTCCATAGCTGACTCCTAAATAGGATCTGCAGGTCCACAGAGAAGCTTTTCCAGACCTAATAGCTCCTGGAATAGGTTCATGCACTTGAAATTCTTCCTTAGCCCAGTCAAGGTGACACATAAAGTTAACCTTCATAATTCCTATGGAGAATACTCACCCCTGTCATAGCCCATGAGATGACATACTTATAGGGTGACGACCTTCCATGTATGACTAAGACAATTTGAACAGCTCCTAGGTGTCAGGGTGCTCTAAGAAATAGATTTGGTAGCAAATGTATTTTATTAATGAAGGATGAAATGGATAACGTTTATAAAATAGTCTTTCATGGTAAGTCTGAGAAAAAGGTATTCTAAAGACCAGCGTCCGGACGCCCATCCCCTTGTCTTTATTTCTTCTGCTCCTGCCCAAGGTCAAGATTCATTATCTCTAACTTGGATCCTTAACATAGCCTTCATTCTTTCTGATGTCCTGCACTCTCATTATGATGCATCTAGGAGTGAATTTCTGTTTTCTATCCTGATGAGAATTCAATGAGCTTCTAGTATCTGTGGATTGGTGCATTTCATCTGCTCGGGAAAATGTTTGGCCATCATCTTCTTTCCCATTTCTCACTCTTGTCCTTCTAGGATTTAAATTAAATGTATATTAGACTTCTTCACTCTATTCATTGTGTCTCTTATGCTATATTTCTTTTCATAAAATTCACTTCTCCAGGCAGAATTCTGCATGATTTCTTTTGATCTATCTTCTAATTCAATAATTCTCTCTTAGGTTTATTTCTCTTCATCGCATTTATCATCATCTAATGATTATGTTTAGCCTTGTGTTGAATGCATCCACTGAACCCTCAATCGTTATACTTTTTTAGTCCTAGATGTCCTATTTGATTCTTTTCCAAATTGGCTATGCCACATTTTAGGATTTTCTGTTCCCTGAAAGTATTTTAAAGCTTGTTTCTTAATTTTTTGAACTATAGTAGGCCATAGTGATTATAGTCTGGATCTCATAATTCTGATATCTGAAATATTTGTGAATTTGTTTTCATTGTCTATTTTTTCATTCGGCTGTCACTTACAATGTAGTTTTTTTACTTACGTGTCGACTTATCTTTGACTATGTGCCAATGTATTACTGAAAAATTATTTATCAGACTGATTTCAGGCATGGGAAGACAGAACCTTCCTACAGAGAGCATTTTCACCTGCTTCTGCTAAATGCCTGGGGTCACTAACTGACCAAGACCACTGTATTCCAAGTTCAGGGCTTGAAGTTCCTCAGATCACTCTGGTGATGGATACCTAGACTGCAATTCCATGCCAGGGCTTGTGTCTTCTAGTTCACCATTATCCCAAAGGGGTAGCCACTTATTTTCAGGTTAGAGTGGCTGGAGGGCTTATCAGATCTACTCAATGGGGGTGAGGACTTCATCTTTTGGTCTCTTTTCCCATCAGGTCGCCAAAACCACAGCTCAGTGTCACAATTCTTTCTTCTGGATCCAGCTAATGCCCTCAGGCAAAAGTGGCTTTGAGTGCTGGGCTTTCCTATTTGGTTTCTGCTTTCTTCTAGATTTTGGCCTCAGAGTTCCTTAGCGCTTAACAAAGATAATTTCTTTTCACATTTCACCCAGTATTTGTTACTTGTCCTCATTGCGATGGTGAGTGCAAATGAGTTAGCCTGCCATTACTCGGAGCAGAAGTGCGCACCACCCTCCTAACTTCTCTCCTTGTCCCCAGGCTCTCTTTCTTCCAGTTCCTCCTCCAGAAAGTAACTGAAAGTTTCTTCCTGATGGTGTCATTTTCCTGCACAAAGCCTCCAAAAGCTTACTGTTGAATGTAAGATAGAAATCAAATTCCTTAGTTTGGACAATCAGATCTAAAACTCTCTTTCTGAGAAACTACTGTATAGCACAGGGAACTCTACTCAGTACTCTGTGGTGACCTAAATGCAAAGGAAATCTAAAAAAGATGGGCTATATGTATACATATAACCGATTCATGTTGCTGTAAAGCAGAAACTAAGACAACATTGTAAAGCAACTATACTTTAATAAAAATTAACTTAATAAAAAGAAGAGATGGAAATGAAAAATGGAGTATGTGGAATAGGTTATGCAGAGAAAGGTTGAAGATGAAAAGTTCTCTGCCAGTCAATCAGAAGACTTTGAACTTTTTAAAGTAAGAAAATGATGTGATTTTATTTGGGTTTACACATGGCACTTTGTGGGCAGTATGGAAATTGGGTAGGTGTCTTAAAGAGAATGTTTGCATTCCCCCCAAATCTATGTGTTGAAATCCTAATCCCCAAGATAACGGTATTAGAAGGTGGGGTCTCTGGGAGGTGCCAAGTTCAAAACGGTGGAACCCTCATGAATGAGATTAGTGCCTTATTTAAGAGGGTCCAGAGAGATACTTTGCCCCTTCCACCATGTGAGGACATCGTGAAAACTTGCCATCTATGATCCAGGAAGTGGCCTTCACCAGACACCAAATCCGCTGGTGCCTTGATCTTGGACTAACCAGTGTCTAGGACTGTGAAAAATAAATGTTTGCTGTTTATAAGTAAAACAGTACAGTAAAACTCTCCTTCTTAGCTTCAGTTATTCACCGAGGAGGTATTTTCTGTGCACTGAATGTGTGGACCTCATTAGGCCAGGTGCCACCTATTCTTTTGCTTCTCACCTATTTGGCCTCTTGCCTTACCTCCCAATCCACCTCATACTCTAGACAAACGGGAATATTCATAGTCATGTGTGAGAGCTGGGTCAGAACACAGATGCGCTAACTCCTAGGTCAGTGACCTGTCCTCTACAACATGATCCCATATTCATGTTTATTTCCATTCAATGTGGATATTTATGTACATTCTAATAAATGAACTAGACAAACACTCAACAAGTACAAATTGTACTGGCTTTTTCATATTCCTTGCTGCCTTTGAGGCTCTTTCTCATTGAGTGTGGGACGTAAGCTTTGGAAATAAATTCATTTTGCCATCAAGTTTTTGGCCATCTCCATAGTCACAAGGACGCCTAGGGAAAAAAAAAAAAACTTGTGGCTTGCTTTTCCTCTCAGTTGAGACACTGATTGCAGAATTTGATTCCAGGAATAGGAATAACCTGCTTCCAAACAAAACAACTCCCATAAGCCAGTGACTGCCTGAAATAACAGTCAAAGCTGACTTTCACTGGAAAAACACACTTTTCTGGAAGTAGGCCAACCTGGAAATAGCATTCTAGTTTTGCATTTTGCCACTGTGTAACCTTGGGCCCATCCACCCTCCTCGAGGCTTCAGTCCCCACCCCTCCCCGCCCATATACAATTCAGATGCTTGGACAAACGGATCTGAAATGGCCTTTTCATTTTTCACAACAAGTATTGTCTCTACGAGGATGCCTTAGTGACCAGAGACAAGGGGTGCAGGATTAAGAGCAGTAGGGCTGAGCTCACCTGACCCACTGCTGTTGTGATAGTATGTTATAGAGAGATCCCCCACGTAAGTAAGTGGGTTAGTTTCATGTGGATCCGGCACGTAAGTGAGAAGAAAGCACTTACTGCAATAGAAGGAAAAAGAGGGGGAAAGGAGAGGGGAAACGAAGGTGTGAAGATGCTCTGCTGGTGAAGGGAAGGAAGGAAAATGAGAGACATTTTAAAAATGTGTGATTCTAAAATGTAAAAAAAAAAACCAAAGAAAAAGAAAGGGGGTGCTGGAGAAGGGGTCAAGGTGGGGTAAAGAGTTAAATTTTTAGCTGTACAAAACACTCAGCCACCCCAGGAAGTTCCATGCAACTAATGCTTTGCAACATGCTGGGCACAAGCAGTCCCAACTCTTTTCACCAAATACTGAAGGAAAGGCGAAGGGGGAGAATGTTTGTTTGAATATTCTAATTGACCAAGAGTGAACCTGAAATCCATTTTGATTTCAACACTTTTACATGGCATGCCTCACGAGGTCCAGCGCTGGTGAATATGACTGAGGTTTATCTGCTCATTGCCCATCTGGCTTATGTGCTCTGAAGAAGCCTCTTTCTGACCTTGCTTCATCAAGTTACCTGAGATGGGAAGGACGAAGGGTAGTGAATGAGTGGAAGCATTTCCTCTTTCTCTGAGATATTTCTATTCTACGTGGCAATGTTCAGGGTAGCGGAAAGAATAGAAAACCTCTAGCAAAAATGTACGGCTTTTTTCCCCCACATGCTGGGGCAGAATGCTGGAGCATTAGAGTGGCCTGCTCTCCAGGGACTCACTGCCTTGAAGATCCGATACACTGACCGTTGCCTTCTTTTCCCCTTCAATGCTGTCAGCCAAGAACCCTCACTTCAACTGTGCATCCCTTAGCTATGGGAGGGGCGCTCCTGGAGCCCAATTTCTGTCCTGATGATGGGCCAGAGCCGTGTCACAAAACGCACTGGTTGCACCTCCTCTATGCCTTCCAGAGGACAGGCATTCTGGTTCACTGGAGGCCCGAGGGTCTGGGAATGACCACCAGTCAACTATGTCCTGATTCCTCAAAAGTGTCCAGTACTTTCAAAATGCAGATTGAGCCTGGGTGGTCAAATTACTTCTTTCACCACAAAAAGAAAACTCTTGGGCATACGCTGTTTCAAGTGAAAAGCACATTTTGCGTTTTTGCAGAGGGGAGGCACAGGGCGGGGTGCCCCACGCCGCCGACCCCCGGCCCAGCTATCCAACTGCCAGGGAGCTGCAGCTGCGGCTGACTCAGGAATGACTGCAGACGCCAGAAGGAGCAGAGGGCTGGGCGGCACACAGGCTGTGCTAGGAGGCGGGAACGCGCATCTCTTTCAAAGGCTCCGGGCGCCTGCCGGATTGGCTAAGCTCGCTTGCCGTGGGGTGGACGGAGCCAGTTGTGCGCCGGTCCGCGGGCCCGCCCAGCGGCCGCCGGAAGTGCTTCAGACCCTGCGCTGTCGGAAGCGGACGGGTGAGTGGTCGGGTTGGTACGTGGAGTGAAGCTGCTGGGCTGCTGCTCTTCTTGCCGCTGCCAGGCTCAGGGCCGCTGGTCGACCCCCACCCTCCGCGCTCCCCTTGGCCTCGATGTTCTCACCTTACGGGCGGCTCTTTGCAGAAGCACGAGCTCCTCGCCCCGCTCCTCTTGGTTATCCCGCGCCCCCCCTCGTCTTTCTCCCGGTCCGCAGCGGTCTCCAGGGTTCTTGGACGGTCGGAGCTATGGCGTCCCGACATGCGGCGGGCCGCTGTTTGCCTACTCCTCATCAGGACCCGGCCCTTGGAGGGCGACGACCCCCATCCCAGCTGGAAATTCCACTTTGGCTTCTAACTTCTCCTCGCCTGATGTTCCTGACGTCGTTCTGGACTTCTTTGATTGGTAAGCGGGGTCGCCAGGCTGCCGTGAGCAGGGAGGGCGGTGGGTGAGTGTGCGACCTCTTAGAAGGAGGCGGCTGGAGCAGACGTGGGCCTGGGCTTTTGAACGGCTGCCCACGCGCGCTGCCTGCTGGCCAGTCCCTAGAGGAGTTGGTGGTGGGGCTGGGCACGTCCAGCTGCGATGGAGCCCCCTTGTTTCAGGCCCTGTGTTGCCGCGGTACCTAATAGCGCTGAAATGGCGGGGGTCGGGGAGCTACCGCCCCAGGGTCCACCCCTCCATCTCCAGGGACTGAGTTCTCCTCAGCCAGGTATACTGGCCCCCGTGTGTGAGTGCGCGGGGAGGGGGTGATGGTGCGGTGAGGGCCAAAGTTACTATTCCGCCTTGCTGACTTGACGGCTGTTGAAACTGGGAGGGCCTCGAGCGGCCTAATCCCAGATTCCGCTGCCCACTCTGCTCCGCCAGATAGGGTCCTCTAGCAACAGCCCTTGTTATTAAATGCACCGGATGCATTCCTGCTTATTATCCCTGAATAGTGTTTCCTTGTCAGCCAGCAGAACGATTCAAACAAGCCAATCACATCCTTGCTTAGGCACCAGGGGGTACCTCACCCTCTTAGTACTGCAAAGCCCGCTTCCCACAGACCCTTCTGGTTCACGCTGTTCCAGAATGCAACCCCCCCATGTCCTGCATGGCCTGCGATGTCCTCCTCTCCTGGGCTCCCCAGGAGGTGGGTCAGTGGGCCTCCGAACCTGTCCCCATAACCACCCAGAAGGTCTGGACCACTCATGATTAGATGGAGATAAAACCCACAGCTGTAAATTTGCACTGCTAGAAATCCAAAATATTCTGACGGAATTTGTACAGAGAGAAAAGACAAAATAATGATAATAATAATTCCATGCAGCGCAAGTGGCAGCACCATAGCAGAAGATGGCTTCAGTCCACCCACCTCTGGCTTGGGGGCCCAGCAATCTTCTGCTGTGCCACTCTATTGCGTATGCCTCTGTTGCAGTAGAAATCCTGATCATCCTAATGATAGGGAAAAGCAACCATGGCACTTTTGTGATGCAGTGATGAAATTAAACGCAACTTAAGCCAGAGTCCTTAAAACTTATTAAGCAACGATTGCCATAGGGGAGGCCCCTAACCCTAATGAAACTGATCTGATGCTCTCTGAAGGAGGAAATCTATAAATATGAGCAGATTAGAGAGGGCACTGCCCACGCACACACCGACACACACACACAGACACACACACACACATACACACACACACACAAAGTATATCCAGTGACAAACAAACAAGCCAAAAGTATCAGGGAGAAAGAAATCAGAAAACTTGAATACAGAGGGAGGAAACAATTTAAATTGATACAAACGTCCACAATTTAATCCAGTTGGAAAGGTAGAATTTGCTAAAAGAATTTATAGCCTGGTGAGACCTTTGTCCTTGGCAGACAGCTATCTTCTCACTGTGTCTTCATATGGCCTTTTCTTTGTTCCGTGTGGGGAGAGAGAGAGCTCTGTGGCGTCTGTTCGTCTTCTTATAAGGATACCCCCCTATTGGATTAGAGCTCCAAGCTTATGAATTTGTTTAACCTTGAAGGTCATATCTCCAAATATAGTCACATTGGGGGTTAGGGCTTCAACATACCAATATCAGAGGAACAGAAATCAGTCCATAACGTCTTTTTTTTTTTTTCCTTTTGGCTGTGTTGGCTCTTCGTTACTGTGCACGGGCTTTCTCTAGTTGCAGTGAATAGGGATTCCTCTTTGTTGAGGTACACGGGCTTCTCACTGCGGTGGCTTCTCTTGCTGTGGGGCATGGGCTCTAGGTGCGTGGGCTTCAGTAGTTCTGGCCCACGGACTCAGTAGTTGTGGCTCGCGGGCTCTAGAATTCAGGCGCAGTAGTTGTGGCACACAGGCTTAGTTGCTCCGCGGCATGGGGCATCTTCCCGGATCAGGGCTCGGACCCGTGTCCCCTGCATTGGCAGACGGGTTCTTAACCACTGTGCCACCAGGGAAGCCACATTCCATAACATCTTTGTTTTCTGTTTTTAATAACATGTTTATGGGAGTTTAATTGCTTTACACTAGTGTGTTACTTTCCGCTTTATAACAAAGTGAATCAGCTATACATATACATATATCCCCATATCTCTTCCCCCTTGTGTCTCCCTCCCTCCCACCCTCCCTATCCCACCCCTCCAGGTGGTCACAAAGCACCAAGCTGATCTCCCTGTGCTCTGCGGCTCCTTCCCAGTAGCTTTCGGTTTTACATTTGGCAGTGTATATAAGTCCGTGCCACTGTCTCATTTTTTCCCAGCTTACCCTTCCCCCTCCCCGTGTTCTCAAGTCCATTCTCTGTTAGGTGTGCGTCTTTATTCCCGTCCTGCCCCTAGGTTCTTTATGACCATTTTGGGTTTTTTTTGTTTTTGAGATTCCATATATATGTGTTAGCATTACGGTATTTGTTTTTCTCTTTCTGACTTACTTCACTCTCTGTGACAGACCCTAGGTCCACCCACCTGACTAGAAATAAGTCAATTTCGTTTCTTTTTATGACTGATAATATTCCATTGTATATATATGCCACATCTTCTTTATCTATTCATCTGTCGATGGACGCTTAGGTTTCTTCCATATCCTGGCTATTGTAAATAGAGCTGCAGTGAACATTGTGGTACATGACTCTTTTTGAGTTATGGGTTTCTCAGGGTATATGCCCAGTAGTGGGATTGCTGGGTCGTTTGGTAGTTCTATTTTTAGCTCCTTAAGGAACCTCCATACTGTTCTCCATAGTGGCTGTATCAATTTACATTCCCACCAACAGTGCAGGAGGCTTCCCTTTTCTCCACACCCTCTCCAGCATTTATTGTTTGTAGACTTTTTGATGATGGCCATTCTGTCAGTCCCTAACTTCTTGATCTATATTTTGGGTATCTGTGAGGCAAGTGATTCCCAGAGTTCTTTACCTCAAAGGGGACAACATTTAGGCAATGACCCGAGTTTATAAAAATGTGAAGATGGGCCCATTTGTTAGCCGGGGCATCGAGTACTAAAATGACTGAAGTTTGGTCAATTGTGCTGACTCTTTGGTCCTGTCCTTTATCATAGGCATCTTGGTTAAGGGATCGAAAGCAGTAATATGGATGATGGTGACCATACCATATGTAGTGTACAATGCCCAATATTGCCCACTCAGTTGATTCCAAGGGGCTCCGCAGGTAGCCAAGAAGGATGGGAGAGGGATGTCTCCTTCTACCACCATCTCATCTGGCAAGGGACTAAGGACAGCTGAGGCCATGCCCTCTTGCAAGAAAGATATGCCAGAAAGCTATCTGGTATCAAGGAGGCCTCAGTAACCATGCTGAGGTTTTGGGGTGCTGGTTCCATGATCTAAGGCATCCTGGGCACCTGGGTACAGAGGGTCACAGGCCCACAGTCTGTGAGAACGTCTATTTTGAGGATGGCCCGGTATGTGGCTGACAGTTGACACTCTAATGGTTTATAATACAAGGCCAAGAAGGGCAGTTTCTTGCCTCAGTACCTCATGGGCAACTAACAGCCATCATGTGTGGTCCAGAGATGCCATGGGGCATGAACAGAGGTTACTAAAGTCTCAACAATGAATGAACCTCCGGAGACACTACTGGGAGTGTCCACTGATTTAGACTTGGACAGATTCTAGAGTTTTTTGTTGGAAGACGCTTTTAGCATTTTGTTAATATACATTCTTTTAGTAAATTCTGGATTTCTAATTGGATTAAATTATAAATTGAAACAGAAACAGACATAAAACGAGTTTATATATTGATTGGTTGATGAAAGTGTTGTAACCAGAGGCTCGCAGGAACCTAACCCTGTATTTCCCCTAGGAGCAGTGGTTTAGTAGTCACTGATTCATTACTTGTGGTGACTTTGTAGGACATATAGTGAACACACACACACATTGCAGGGACTGATGTTCCTTGGTCAAGGTGTGAGAGTACATTAGGATGACAGTGATGCTCAGGGCCTGGTTCCCATTCCCACTCCCTCTGGGAGGAAAGAGCCCTGCTGAAGGCCTCAGGTGCGTTGGGTGAGCACATCAGAGAGCTTTGGAAAGCCCAGCTGTCTGCAGGGCTCTGGCTGGCTACTTGCGTATACTCAGCCAAGACACCTCCAGGCTGGAAAAACATGATTAGTGAGAGAAACGCCAGCTCCCAGAATGAATGTCTTTGAGAAGACAGCCTTGAGGCCTAAGAGTGTGAAATGACTTTGTTGGGCGAGGGCCAGAAGGTTCTCTCTCTGTGTCAAGCCATATGCCCAGCCCTAAAAACAGAGGTGTACAAGAGCAAGGTTTTCATGGGTATGACAAGAAAATGCCCAGGTAGGGAAATGTGACTTTGTGCAAGAGGCCGTAGACTTGTTAGCTCAGCTCAGGAGGGTACTGAGTGTGGAAGAGTACTTTTCCTGGGGCAATCAGCTGCCCCTGGAAGGACAGCCACCGACCTGGAGAGCTGTGTCCATTGCTGATTACAAACTGGGGCTCTTTAGGGGGTTGAGGTAATGCATTTTTCTGAGGGCTGCCCCCTGCCTGCTTCCTCTCCTCTCTACTTCCCAGAATGCCTGCCCCCGCTCCCGCAGCCCCCATCCTGCTTGGTAACGTGGACCCACTCTTTGTGCCCCATCCTCTGGATAAAAGCTAGGGCAGGGGAGGAGGAGTCTGCTTCACTGCGTGCTTCTGGCTGACTCACCATGGGGAGAGAAGAAGGGGGTGGGGGAGAGAATATGTACCCAAATGACTATACTTGTCTGCATGTGTGCAGGAGAAGGGAAAGCCCTGGAAAGGTGACAGCTGTGCTATTCTCTGCAGTTTGTCCTCTGGGAAACAATGTGGCCTTTACTGATGACCAGTGACTTCTCTGTTTCAGCAAAAACTATGCAAATGAAAGTGGTTCAGAAGGTTTTGGACAGGATGCTGATGGGATATGGTATCCATCTGACTCCACATATTGGAGGTAAACCGCTTATCGATGTTGAGGGCTTTTTGTTTTTTTTGGTGAAGTATAGTTGATTTACAATGTTGTGTTAATTTCGGGTACACAGCAAAGTGATTCAGATTTTATATATATATATATATATACACACATGTATGTATATATCTCCTTTTTCAAATTGTTTTCCATGATGGTTTATCACAGGATATTGAATATAGTTCCCTGTTCTATACAGTAGCACCTTGCTGTGTATCCATTGTATATATAAAAGTTTGCATGTGCTAGTCCCCAACTTCCAATCCTTCCCTCCCCTACACCACGCCCCCCGCCGCCTTGGCAACCCCAAGTCTGTTTTCTATGTGTGTAAGTCTGTTCCTGTTTTGCAGGTAAATTCATGTGTAGACACCTGGGGTTTTTCTGTTGAGGAGAGAGGAAATACAGGAAGGCATCCCACCACGTAAGCTTACCATTGGCCCTCTCCCAGGCTCTACACCTTTGCCTCCCGAGATCCCACCTTCCTGACTTGCAGAGACCTGCAGTCGGGGTACTCCTGGGCTCCCTACCTGCAGGCCTTTTGCTCTGACCCTGGAATTTCTCCCACTTCTCTGGCTTCACGTGCACGAGGCCTTCTGCTCGCTCCACACTCCCTTGAGTAGGTCCCACACGTGAAGTACACCCCCTGGTGTGAGTGGAGGAGCACTACCCCCAGAAATGGGCGTGCAGGCCAGAGGGCACTTTGGTGCTCAAGGTAGAATTTTCTGCTCCATCTGTCAGGCTCGATGGGGAGGGCAGTTGAGCACACCTTCTGTGCCCTGGGTACTCACCATATAGAGTTTCTTCAAATCTGAGCACATGATCTCTGTCTAGTCTACGTCACCTACCCGGAACCCAGGTGCTTGCCCCTCTGTCCCCCAAGCCTTCAACTCCCACCAGGTTGTATTGGTTGTACCTCCAGAAAACATCCCAAGTCTCTTCTTATCTCTCTGTTGATCATGGGCCACCCCCAGATCAGGCCTTGGGCATCTTCTTACTGAATTTCTGCAACAACTTCCCAGCCTCTCGTCGTCCTAATATTAGTGTTGCTCCCTCTAATCCATTCAGCACACTGCAGTCAGCATGGTGTTTATAAATGAAGCCTGATTATGTCAGCAACATCTGATGACTTCAGCTGTCCAATAAAACCCAAACCCTTTAGCCTAGCATTCAGATTTCTAGAGCAGAGGTGAGAACTGGCAAAGAAAGAGAAATAGAAACCACCACGAAGCCAATGAGTCAGTTTCTTTCTGTATTCCCTCCTAGCCTTCCCCTTAGAAAGGGCAGCTAGCCTGGGCCACACAGCTTGAAGTGACAGGAAACCTACCCTAAGCCCACAGAACAGGAGTAGTATTCATTGGCCCAGGGGACACCCAGGAAGCCTAAGCCAATGACAGAGGAAAGGAAGGGTACATTAATTAGAGGTTCTGTGGGAGGTTGAACTAGATACCAACTCTGAGGAGCTAATGAACGCTCCTAGTTCATATTTGTGGAAATGAATACAAGTCTTCTGAATATGCGGTGCCTCCACCCTAAAGAGCACACGGCTGTGAGGATTTGGCACTTGGGGGTAGACCAGTGAGGGCACCATTTGCCCTGGGAGCTACCTGTAAAACCACGGCCATTGCCCTGGGCCCTAAGCTTTGGAGGTGGGTCCCCTGACTGTTGCTTTCCCTTTGCTGCATTGTTCCCTCCAGCGAGTGAGGGGATAAGGTGTAGCGCGCATGTTCCAAGGTGAGTGTGTGTACCTAGGGGTTGGGAGGCTGGGGTGGAGAAGGCAGAAAGCAAGCTCCTTCAGTAGCCTTACGTTAGAAGGACAGCAGTGGCTCTAGGTGGGGACCTTAGGGAGGAGAGCGAGGGCTAGAGGGCTGGGTATAGGGGAATTCAGGTGTTAGAGCACAGCCCCTGCCCCCTGTATGATATCGTTTGGGTCAATGGGCCCAAACACTGGTCGGTGTCAGGGAGTAGCTGCCTCCTTTCCTCCTTTCCATGTTCTCCTATATCTCAGCAGAGACTTAACAACCACAATTTAAAAGCACCAAGCACATTCTCCCATTGTTTTAAGCAAGATAGCATCTCAGCAGGCATCCAGGGCCGGAAGGAGGGAGCAGGGGCGAGGACCAAGCGCTGGGGATCGTCAGGTGTGGATAATCTGCATTATCTCTGAGGCACCTCATCACCGTCTTTCAGACTCTGATCTGTTTACACCTGCTGCCTAAGGTGGGAGGGGGTGGGTTACATTACTTTTTTGGAATGCAAACCTGGGACATATGAGAAAAAGGAGGTCCCTGGATAGATTTGGCCAAATATTCGATGAAGAGGGGAGTGCAAGAACAACTTTAGACTTTCTTTATACAGAAGGGGGCACTGCAGGTGCTATGTCTGGGGATGTCGTGTTTGTGTGTGAGTGTGTGTGCGAGTGTGTGCACACACGCGTGTGAGTGTGTGTACTTGGGGAGCAGGGAGGACAGTAGGTGCGGTAGTTGCTCTCTGAGTGGAGTGCGTGGCAGGGCTGGGGGAAGTGGAGAACAAAGCCGAACACGTTGGGGCAAGGTGTGTGTCCTAGGAGGTAACTTCCCTGCCTGGCCTGCAACTGCAGCATGCTCTGGAGAGGAAGGAAGCTCAGCCCAGGGGGGCAGGAGAAGAGGAAGGTGAGCATCTGCCAGGGGCCCATAGGTACCACGGGAGCAAGGTTAAAGTTGCTGGGGGTGTCTCGCTGGGAGAAAAGAGCACCTGGATAGAGATTTGCAACTTGATTCTGGAAGAGAGTGAGACTCTAGCAATCAAGGAGTGAACATACCGGATTACATTTTGAATTGCTTTAATTGAAGGAAGAAAGAGGCAGCAGGAGAATGAGAGCTGACACTGGGCAAAGTTGAGTAGAGACGTCAGGACAGAGAGGATGAGGGATGAGGGTAAAGAACAGTGAGGACAGGAAGGAGAACACTGCCTAGAGATAAGTGGTAGTCTCAAGAGCACTCAAAACCCATTCGAACCATTGCCTGCTCCACGGGCAAGTTGAGCCCGAGCCCATCCCCAGGTCTGTGAGGTTATCAGCGGCAAGCAGGATCCAGGCGGTGGCACCTACCCTGGGAGAGTCACCTGCCATCACACCTGTTCCTCTTCTCAAGCAGGGCTTCAGGGAGAATGGGCCAGGGGCTTCAGAGTTTAGGGACCCCTAGATCTCCCTGTGAGGCCTCCCACTAGATTGAGTCGAACCTCTCTTTGTGTGTGAGGTGGAGGAGAGCCTCAGGGGATAACCCGTTCTTCCTCTTCTGCCGCAAGCAGAAGCCTTGGGAACTTTGTCCTGTTCAGGTTCAAAGAGGAGCTTTATTTTCCCTTAGAAGGAAGGGGAAGTGAGAAGAGGAGGAGGAGGAGCTGGGGAAAGCTAGCAAAGTGGCTTCCCTCTGGGCAAGAGAACTGGAAGCCACAGTGCTGTGAAAAGCAGCTGCCTGAGGGCTTCGCCCAGCCCAGCACCTCCTATGACACAGGCACTCCCATATCGTGGAGTGAAGGAATAAATGAGACATTTTTTATTCTTCCTCCCTTCGCCTTTCCTTTGAACCCTGAACCTGTGACAGACACTAGGGAGAGAGACGTTGGAGCAGTGGAGTTCAAAGAGGAAGGGAAGTGTTTACCCGCACAACTTTTCTTGCCTTCCTGAGCTCATCAGAGAGGACAGTGATAGGTTATGGAGCTGAGGTCATCACTGCAAAGATGAGATTTAGGCACCTTATCTGGAGGCTTCTTGTCTTAGTTCTGGCCACTATAGCAAATATCCCATAGACTGAGTGGCAACAACAGACATTTATTTCTTATCCTTCTGGAGGCTGGGAAGTCCTAAACCAAGGTGCTGGGCATTTTGGTTTCCGGTGAGAGTGCTCTTCCTGGCTTGCTGATGACTGCCTTCTGGCTGTGTGCTCACATGGTGGAAAGAGAGAGAGTTCTGGCATCTCTTCCTCTTCTTGTAAGGGCACTAATCCCATCATGGGGAGCCCCATCACACTGTTAGGCTTTCAACATGGATTTTGGAGGGTACACAAACATGCAGTCCGTAACACTTGTTTTTTTAATTTATTTTAGTTTTTGGCTGTGTTGGGTCTTCGTTTGCTGTGCGCGGGCTGTCTGCAGTTGCGGCGAACGGGGGCTACTCTCCGTTGAGGTGCACGGGCTTCTCATTGCAGTGGCTTCTCTTGTCGCAGAGCCCGGGCACTAGGCGCATGGGCTTCGGTAGTTGTGGCACACGGATTCAGTCATTGTGGCTCGCGGGCTCTAGATCACAGGCTCAGTAGTTGTGGCGCACGGGCTTAGTTGCTCCGCAGCGTGTGGGATCTTCCCGAGCCAGGGCTCGAACCCACGTCCCCTGCGTTGGCAGGTGGATTCTTAACCACTGCGCCATCAGGGAAGCCCTCAGATGAATTTTTAAGAAGAATTCTTTTATATGTCTTTTATATGTATATGATATGTTCTTTATCCTTTCATCTGCTCAAAACACTTAGGTTGTCTCCATTCTTTGGCTATTGTGAATAATGCTGCAATGAGCATAAGAGAGCAGAGCAGAAATCACCTCCTTTGGATCTGTTTTCAGGAGTAGGATTGCTGGCTGATCTGATAGCTCTACTTTCAATCTTTTGAGGAACCTCCATACAGTTGTCCATAGTGGGTGCACCATTTTACTTTCCCACCAACAGGGCACGAGGGTTCCCTTTTTACCACACTCTTGCCAACACTTGCTATCTCTTGTCCTTTTGATAATAGCCATCCTAATAGGTGTGATGTCTTAATTGCAGCTTTGATTTGCATTTCCCTGATGGTTAGTGATGTTGAACACCTTTTCATATACCTATTCTCCAGTTGTATGTCTTCTTTGGAAAAACGTATATTTGGACCGTGTGCCCTTGTATTAATTATTTGTTGGTTTTGGTTTTTCTTTTTTTGTTTGCTGTTGAGGTGATTGAATTCCTTATATATTTTACATATTTTCCCCTCAACAGATAACATGATTTGCAAATATCTTCTTCTGCTTCACAGGTCAGTTGCCTTTTCATTTTGTTAATTATTTCCTTTGCTGTGCAGAAGCTTTTTAGTTTGATGTAGTCCACTTGTTTATTTTTGTTTTTGTTGCTTTTGTTTTGGTGTCATTTCAAAAAAAAAATCATTGCCATAACCTATGTCAAGGAGCTTACCCCTGTGTTTTCCTCTAGGAGTTTTACAGATTCAGGCCTTACGTTTAAGTCTTTAATCCATTTTGAGTTCATTTTGGGGTATGGTGTAAGATAAGGGTCCAACATAGTGTCTTTGCCCGTGGATATCCAGTTTTCCCAGCACCATTTATTGAAGAGACTATCCTGTCCTCATTGTGTGTTCTTGGAGCTCTTGTCAAATAGTTGAGCACGTATGTTACAGCTAACACCCAGTCTTGCTTCTGTGCCCAGCGACAGTAGTAAATGGGATTAGCATAAAATAGTTGTCGATTTCTTCCTCGTTTTCAGCATTCGTTACCCTTGACCACTCGGCTAAGTGGGGCTGAGTACAACAAAAAGGCTCGGACTGGGCTTCCCTGGTGGCGCAGTGGTTGAGAGTCTGCCTGCCGATGCAGGGGACACGGGTTCGTGCCCCGGTCTGGGAGGATCCCACATGCCCCAGAGCGGCTGGGCCCGTGAACCATGGCCGCTGAGCCTGCACGTCCAGAGCCTGTGCTCCGCGGCAGGAGAGGCCACAACAGTGAGAGGCCCGCGTACTGCAAAAAAAAAAAAGTCTCGGACTGTTGAGCGAGAAATGATTCTAGGAAGCCTGTCCTGTTAACGTCTGCCATGCTGTATTAGACTGCTCAGGCTGCCCTAATAAAATGCCATAGGCTGGGCGGCTTAAACAAGACATTTATTTATTTCCTACAGTTCTGGAGGCTAGGAAGCCCAAGGTCAGGGTGCCAGCATGGTGGAGTTCTTGGTGAGGGCCCTCGTTTTGGCTTGAAAATAGCCGCCTTCTTCCTGTGGCTTCACGTTGGGGTGGTGGGCGGAGAGCACCATCTATGGTCTCTTCCTGTAAGGGCAGTAATCCCAATGTGTGGACCCCAGCCTCCTGACCTTACCAAAACTGAATGACCTACCAAAGACCCAGTCTCCAAATACCATCTCCTGGGGGCGGGGTGGGGTGGGGGATGAGCTTCATCGTATGAATTTGGGAGGCAGGGGGTGTACACAATCCAGTGCAGAGCAGGTGCTCAGTCTTTAAAACAAGTGTCTCTGTGTGTGTGTGTGTCTCTGTCTCTCTCTCTTCCCTCTCTCTCTCTGTCTTCATTTCTTGGAGGCTGCAAGTGAATTGGGGAGCCCTGATGAAACACTGTCCAGCTCCTGTCTTTACTGCTTCTTCCACTCTCCATTCTCACTGCATCCATATCGACTTTGTATGTCCTTTTCTAAGTAGCCTTAACAGCATTAAAACCTCCAAATTCTCTTGCTCTCTCTTGTGGGAGGTTTTAAGCATTGCTGAGATTTGATCTATACACCTTCTCTCTCTCTCTCTCTCTCGTTTTTGAACTAAGTGTGTCTCTATCAGCATGAGCTGCCCCAGGTTGGCAGTTGGGGAACACATGCAGTTTCCCATACCCCAGAG
Source organism: Phocoena phocoena (assembly GCF_963924675.1). Lineage (NCBI taxonomy): Eukaryota > Metazoa > Chordata > Mammalia > Artiodactyla > Phocoenidae > Phocoena > Phocoena phocoena. The sequence goes on along the minus strand of NC_089240.1, from coordinate 89,967,256 downwards.
CGCCGCCCTTTAGGAACATTGTAGTTTTGCACTTGCAGTGGTGGAATGAAAAGGAAGGGATTCCTGTGCGCTCACAGAGGCTCAGGGTGAGCTGGGCCTTTAAGGCCTCCAGGGAAGCTGACGATCTTGATCACTCATTGGACGGTGGTGCTGTCAATCCTTGGCTGCTGGCAAATGAGCTTGAGCCCGCGCTGGAGGAAGTGGCCCTACGTTGACCCTTCTAAAGTCCGCCTGCTGTCACCAGCCAGTCAGGCTCTTTCCCGCCCTGTGGCCCTGTGCGCAGCGTCCTCGTCCCAGTCTCGCTGGGGCGCTCCGCGGGCAGGCCGTCTGCCCTTCCTGTAGCGGGGCCCCCAGAGGTATCTTCGCCGAATCCTGTCCCCTATGTAGCCGGCTTCTCTGCAGCCCCCACCCCGTCCCGGAGGCCCCGCCGCCAGCAGCGTCCTCTCCCTCAGCGATACTCATTCCGGCTTCCGCCATTTTCCCCACGGTGGTCACTGCAGCCCGATCCGTGTCTGGCGCATCCCTCCTGCCATGTCTGCCACAGAGGAGCACGGGCCAATCCCAGGTGGCCAGGACGGAGCTGGTGGTGGGGTGGGTGGTGACCCCAGTCCCCTCGGGGTCCGTGCATCCCCTTCGGGAGGGATGGATAGAGTCGAGGGGGCTGCGGCCCTTCTGGCCTCCCTGAGGCCCTCCAGAGCCCTTGGCGGGGAGGATGGTGGGCAGGAGGCCGCGCAGGCCACAGTGGAAGAAGACTGGGATATAGAGCTGGTGGAGGAGGAGGAGGAAGAGGAAGAGACGGAGGAGGAGGAGGAGGTGAAGATGGAGGAAGACACGGAGAAAGAGATGGAGGGGATGGAGGAGACGGAGGAGGAGGAGGAGGAGGAGGAAGAGTTTGAATTAGACATCGAGGACCAAGAGGAGGATGAGTACCAGTTAGAAGAAGGGGACAAAACTGAGGAGGAGGAGGAGGAAGAGACAGAGAAGGAGGAGGAAGAGACGGAAGAGGAAGAGGAGGAAGAGACGGAGGAGGAGGAGGAGGAGGAGATGAAGATGGAGGAAGACACGGAGAAAGAGATGGAGGGGATGGAGGAGACGGAGGAGGAGGAGGAGGAGGAGGAAGAGTTTGAATTAGACATCGAGGACCAAGAGGAGGATGAGTACCAGTCAGAAGAAGGGGACGAAACTGAGGAGGAGGAAGAGACAGAGAAGGAGGAGGATGAGTACCAGTCAGAAGAAGGGGACGAAACTGAGGAGGAGGAAGAGACAGAGAAGGAGGAGGATGAGTACCAGTCAGAAGAAGGGGACGAAACTGAGGAGGAGGAAGAGACAGAGAAGGAGGAGGAAGAGACGGAAGAGGAAGAGGAGGAGATGCAGATGGAGGAAGGCACGGAACAAGAGATGGAGGGGATGGAGAGGACGGAGGAGGAGAAGGAGGAAGAGTTTAAATTAGACATCGAGGACCAGGAAGAGGATGTGTACCAGTCAGAAGAGGGGGAAAAAACTGCGGAGGAGGTCGAGGAGGACAAAGAGACAGAAGAGGAGGACGAGAATGTGCAGGAGGGCACGGGAGTGGTCGCGGGCCGCGGGGCCTCTGCGGCGTGTTCTAAGTCCCTGCTCCGGGATGTGGTCCATTGCCATCCGAAGCCCAGGCACTACAACTACCGTGTCCTGGTCGATCCCAACACTGGCTGCGTGATGGTCAGGCGCCGCTGCCGATGGCCCTCGGAACCTGCAGCGGGTGCCGCGCCTCCTCAGGGGCAGGAAGACCTGGAAGAGGCAGGTGAGGTCTGGCGAAGCGAGTACCAGGCAGAGGGCACCGTGCCCTGGGAGCTGCGGGAACCTGCAGAGGGGGCGGCATCCCAGAAGGTAGAGGAACCGGCGGCTGCGGCAGCGGAGGCCGAGTTCTGGGCGGGCGAGGTCCTGGCTGATGCCTCCGAGTCCTGGGAGGCTGGGGCGTGTGCACCCGACGACGGGGCCGAAGCTGGCGAGGGGCGGCCCAGACCTCAGGCCCTTGCAGCCCCTGCTGGGGCATCGGCCTCAAAGGCAGGCTGCGCTCAGCGCTGGCCTCTGGCGGTTAGGCAGTGGGTTAAACCTCTCAGAAACTTTCAGGCACGATATGCACAAGTAGAAGCCCAATTCTCTAAAGACCTATAGGATCTTGAGAAAAAGTATGCTGCCTTCTACCACCCGAGGGGCAAACAAATGGCATACCTCACTTTTGGCTGACGGGCTTCTAAAAATGCAAAGATTCTCAGTAGGACGACCTGAGAAAATGATGAAACGGCACAGGGGCACTTTTCAGTGGTTGAGGAATCAATGAGCTTCGCAGTAGAATTTGTCTTTAAATGGGGTGAACATTTTCCAGTGACGTTCTGGCAGAAACATACAAAAATGCTCTCAGGATCAGACGATTTCAATCCCTTCTCCAAGGGGCCAGAAGTAATCAGCAGCTGTGTGTGAGATCTGCTGGAAAGAGGGGGAACATGTTGTGAAAACTGTCAAGTAGCAGAAGTGTGAGGGCCATGGAAGTGTTGTATCAACCAGTAGGAGCATGGCCAGCTATTCTTTTTACTTATTTATTCATTTTCTGACATATTTCTCTTCTCCAGATCCTCCCGAGGGCAGAGAACTAGATTCTGCTGCCGATTTTAAATCGGGAAATGTTGTCGACCACGTTGTGATGCCAAAGTCCGTATCATTCGACACTAAAGAAGAGAGGGAACATCAGTATGAAAACGCTGATGAAGAGAAAGAGGATGGAAATGAGGAACCAGAAGAAGGACCCAAACTGGATATGGTCTCAGCAGAGGGCAGCTCTGGAGAATGCAGGTATTATTGTATAGTGCAAGCATTCCTGACATATACCTGTTACTAACAGCTTTATGTTTTGTTTTGTTTACATCCTTAATCTACTTTTTGTTTATCTTTTTAACATCTTTATTGGAGTACAATTGCCTTACAGTGGTGTGTTAGTTTCTGCTTTATAACAAAGTGAATCAGCTCTAGTATACCCATATCTCCATTTTTCTTCCCTCTTGCATCTCCCTCCCAACCTCCCTATCCCACCCCTCTAGGTGGTCACAGAGGTCCGAGCTGATCTCCCTGTACTATGCAGCTGCTTCCCACTAGCTAGCTATCATGTTTTTAATAATTTTTGTAAAGTAAATAAGAAAAAATTGATGAAATTTAGTTTTGGAAAAACAGTTTAATGTTAATAATGTACTTGTCTTCTAGATGGTATAGAAGGAAGTGTGTTCTGAAATGTATTTCATTTACAGCCGCAAGTCCTCTGTCCTGTAGCTTTAAGACTACTACAGATGGGAAATTTATCAGACCTGGAAATAGAGACCTATATTTTTTTAGAGGTCTAAAATATAGAGACGTATATTTTTAGAGAGTGGCCACCAGGAGAAGCAGCTAAAGCAACCGAGCTGTGCTCTAGCTGTACCTTCATCACCTGGCCACAGAAAGGGAGTCTCTTAGAATAACAATTCCTTTGAGAAGGTGACTCCTTACAAAGTAGTAAAAAGTCAAGGATTTCAAATAAGACTGCATTTCATGAGTAATTCACAAATATTACTTCAATTTAGATTTTTTATTCAAAAGAAACGAAAATTAGCCATAGTAAGATTATTGGCTATCATTGCAGTGTTGGTAATTCAGTCTTAGTTTCTCTTTCCTCTACCCATTCATCTTTTCCTTTCTCTCTCTCATCTCTCTCTCTCTCACAGTATCACACTCTTTCTTTCTCCCTTTCTTAATTTTTACACCTGCGGATGTTTGATTACACCCTCTTTCTCTTTTTACAGATACGGGAACCGGAGGTCTGGGGATATAAGGGATTTATGATTTGTGTAAGGAGCATAGGCTCTTAAGGTGGAAAGACATTAAAATCACAGAGTGGCCTTTCAAGAAAAAAAGCTAGCATTTATAGTGGTTGGCAAGAGAGAGATGAGGTTGGTGTGATGAAATGATGTGAACCCCGACAACCAAGGTTCTGTGTTACAAGACAAAAACGTTTTGTTTTCGCCTTGGAGAGCCAACAGATGTTCATAGTATTGACTCCTATTTAGAAAGTCCCTGGTGCGTGTTATTGGTGTTCAATTGTTAATTGACTCTTATCCCACCCTGCAGTCGGAAGGCATAAAAAGAAGTGGACAGCGAAAGAAAAGACGAATTTGTTCTTCACGGATATTCTAGTTTTCATTAGGCCACAATACAAATGTTGTTTCAAAGTTCAACATCCCAAAATGATATTAACTGACATCTGACGTTATTCTTACCGTTGGCAGATAAATTTGACAGTATTGTTCACATTGAAAATAAAAGCTTGTTTGACATGAATAAGCTGCAGAGTTTTTTTTTTCCATAAATAACACTGACTCCAATGTATCTTGGTCCTATTTATTTCGGCCCACCTTACTGTCATTGAAAGGGATTTCTTTCAACTATTTGGTAAGCCTGTTTGACATGCATTTATAGCAGCCTCAAATAAATTAAAATATTAGATTATAAACAACTTGTGTGGCAATAGAGATGGTGGCCCAGCCTCCAGTATATGTTACTGAAAGAAACTGATGGATGACCTAGCTTGCCTGGAGACCAGATGGTGCTAGTGGCCTGCCATGGAGCAGCAGCAGCAGCAGCAGCTGGGAACGTGTTTGAAATGCAAATTCTCAGACCCTGCTCCAGACCTACTGAATTGGATATTCTGAAGGTAGGCTGCTAGCCATCAGGGTTTTACAAGTCCTCCAAGTGCTACTGAAGCACACTAAAGTTTCAGAACCACTGCCTTAGAGCAATGCGGGAAACATTTAACTACACCCACAGTAGGACCAGCTTTAATTCACTGACTTGGTACTATTGCAGGTAAACTTGAACAGGATGGTAAGATCTGGACTGAGGAAGACACTAGAATTCTCAGGGGCCTGAGACACAAAGACCTCCGGGAGGGCTATGTTAGTTTCCTAGGCTTACCGTGACAAATTACCACAAAGCAGGTGGCTGAAAACAACCGAAATTTATTCTCTCACCGTTCTGGAGGCCAGAAGTCTGAGGTCAGGGTGTTGCCAGGGTTGGTTCCTTCTGGAGGCTCGGAGGAAGGATCTGTTCCATGCCTCTCTCCTAGTTGCTGGTGGTGGTTGTCAGTCCTTGGCATCATTCGGCTTGTATATGCACGATTCCAATCTCTTCATCTTTGCATAGTGTTTTGCCCTGTGTCTCTGTTTCTGTGTTCTTTCTCTTCTTATAAGCACACCAGTCATATTGGATCAAGGGCCCACCCTAATCCAGTATGACCTCATCTGATCTTTATTACACCTGCAAATACCCTCTTTCCAAATAAGGTCACATTTACAGGTTCCGGGGGTCAAGACCTCAACATGTCTTTTGCGGGGACACAATTCAGCTTATAACAAGGGGCAAAGATTCAGTAGTGGAAGGGACGAATAGATAAAGGAGAAACCTAGTTCCAACACGATAAAAGCATTATGATACCATGCACATATGAAGTTTAAAGACATGCAAAATGACTAGGTTGATTATAGATACATCTATTTGTAGTAAAAGGCATACATAGGAGTAATGCATACATATGAAGTATGCAGAAAGGTGTGTATGAGAACAATAAACTTATTTAAGACTGGTTGAATCTATGGAAAAAGATGGAGAATTCAGTTGGGGAGAGGTACACTGGGTTTCCATTTTATTTGTAAGCTTATGTTTCTTAAGACGGCTGATGGTTGCATGGGTGTAGCATTTTCTGTGCCTTTGTCGAGGTCTGAAATATGTCCTAATTTAAAGAAAATTAAAAGAGGAAATTGGCCTAGTATCTGGAACCTCTTTAAGGGAAAAAAGTGAAGTGGTACTTGAGCAGAGCAGAGGATCAGAGAAGGGGAGGACCAGGGGTTTGAGGGTAGAAGGCCTTATTTCTATATTTAGTTAAGGCTGCTTGTATCAATACCGTTTTCTATTTTCTATGGTAGTTCCTCACGTATGCAGTGTAGATTAACATTATTTATTTATGTGTGTATCTCCCCAGCTCCCTAAAGCGTGAGCTTCTGACTTGTTTGGAACGTAAAGGCTTTTATTGATTTCTCTCTCCTAAAGCACTGTGTTTTCTTCTCCGTAGATGCTTGATAAAGGTCTGTTAAAGTGAAGTGAGTGTAAGGTGTCCACAACCCTTTCCCCTGTCACTGGTGTTGACATTTAAAAATGCATTATCATGTAGTAACACAGAGTATTCCTCATGGCTAGAACAACAACAACAAAAGGCACAAGGCCTTTTGTCACCATTGTTTAATGAAAGAACAGTGCAAGTAGAAATTTATCCATGTAGGGTCCCTGGAAACTCCTCAAATTGGTTTGGTTCCGTATGATGCATGCCATGCCAGCAGGGAGCATGTGTGTGTATTTCTGTGTTAATATAGTTAGCGTATTAACTATAGTTAATAGTTAATATTAAAGGCCTTTCCCTGGGCTGAAGAATTTTCGGAGGCTCACTTTATTTATTTATTATTATTTTTTTTTGGCCACGTCGTGTGGCATGCAGGATATTAGATCCCCGAACAGGGTTGGAACCCGTGCCCCCTGCATTGGGAGCAGAGTGTTAACCACTGGACTGCCAGGGAAGTCCCGGGAGGTTCACTTTACACAAGCGCATGCACACCTCTTTTTGAGATAAGCCTTTTTGGTGCATGCTCGGAGTTCATGTCCCTGGCCCTTACCGAGCTCCAGTTACCTAGGGCCCTGAATTTACTCCCCTGGTGGCCCCATGTCCCAAGCCCCAAGAGGCATGTGTGTTCCTCTTCACTGCGTCTGTGCTTCTCAGAGCTGAGGGCCAGTGTCAGTGTTATACTCTCAGGGCTGGGAGGTATCTACGAGGTGAAGGCTGCGTATCCAGGTAACAGGACAAGTGGGCTACGTTATCCACATGGATGCACCTGAAGCCTCTCATGTTGAGGGAGGAAGCTCAGGCTTGCTGCTCCGAGGGTTTGCTGTAGCTCTAACATATCCGGCTTCTCTGAGTCTCTGAGAGACGGTCCCTAAATCAAGTCAGGGACAAATCCTGCCTTTCCTGATTCTCTGGGTGTTTGTGGGTGTTCCTGTATGCACATGTATAAAATATATTTTCAGTGAGTCCTTCAGCCTTGAAAACTTTGTGCTTCTTCTAGGAAAAGACCTGTCTTGTCCCTCTCTGCCTCGTCCAGGAAAGGTTAGGGTATTCTGATATTTTCCTTGGTTATGGCCCCATCTTCTGAAAGGATTTGATCCAAAAACTCTCCTTTTATTGCACTACCTGAGAGGTGACCATTGGGAGAAAAACAGAGGGGCAGGGTGGGTGCCGGAGTTGGAAACAGTGTTCTGTCCCAGTTAGGGATATGCTAATGACACTAAAGTTAGTGATGAAGAATCCCTTTTACTCTAAGCCGCCTAGTTTCAGATGCTTATAACTCCAAGGAATACAAATGAGAACACGTTTACAAGTCTAACAGGGCAGGATTCTCAGACAATGGTGTTTTGTGAAATGTGGTATTATCCAGTCCTGTGAATCACATCATATAGTAGGATCGATTTTTAGGCATAAAATGTACATTTCTTAGAAGTCTGAGCAATGAATTATGTGTGTTTATAGATAAGGAATTGATTTCATCCCCAAATCTATGAAGAAAATGAGTTTAAAACAATTCTAAGAGGCACCTGAAAGTTGGCTGTTCCCTCTCTCTCCCTGTGTGTCTCTGTCTCTCATCCAGTTATTTACTCTGCTGCCTTTCTCTCCGTTTTCCTGCCTTATTTTAGACCGCATCACTTCCTGACAAATCATGAACTGTTTCTTATATAAAAAATATAATACAGCATATATGTAACGTGTATCTTAATAATATAAAAACCTGTGTACTCACCACCAAGCTTGAGAACTAGAACACGGCCAATGTCTTGGAAGTCCACCTGTGCCCTTCCAGATTCCTCCCCTCATTCCTTCCCAGAGGTAACCACGATCCTGAACTTTGTTAATAATTCACTTTTTTATACATTCACTGCAGAGGAATGTTCCTTTAAATAATGTTATTTCTTGTCCATTTTCGACTTTATGTAGATCTAATTATACTAGATGTATTACTTGTCTTGCTCTTTCTCTACCCCCGCAATTTTGCATTTGTGGTATTTTTCCATTTTCATGGGTGCAACTGTAGTAATCAGTTTTCGTTGCTGTATACTTACCCATCATATGAAAATTCCACAGTGTGTCTCTTTCCTGTTGATGGACATGTGGCTTGTTTCCAGTTTTATGCTTTTGCAAATTATTTTGCGATGAACTTTCTCCTTATATCCCCGTATGCCCACATACAAGAGTTTCTCTAGTTTCTCAGTTGAGGGCAATTTTACGCACGACCCCTCCGCCCCAACCAGGGAGACATTTGATAGCGTCTCAAACCTTCTGGTTGTCGTAACTGAGGGTGTGCTACTGGCATATAGTGGGTGGAGGCCAAGGATACTGCTAAACATCCTACAATGCACAGGACAGTTCTCTACAACCCAGAATTATCTTTTCAATGTCAACAGTTGAGAAACCCTGATCTACAGTATAGGCCTAAACATGAAATTCCTGGGTCGTAGGGTCTGCCCACGTTCAACCTTACTAGGTAACACCAATTATCTTTCAAAACGGTTGTACTAGTTCATATTCCCCTCAGCAGAGGATGAGATTTCTATTTGTTCCACATTCTTGCCAACTCGTAGTATCATTACCTTCATTACTTCTTGCCTGAACTTTGCCCTAGTCTCCTAACCTTCTCCTACCTCCATACTTTTCCCCACAGATACATGCTTCATGTACTTGCTAAGTCAACCTTCCTAAAACCCAACTCTGGCCATGCCAGATTCCTGGAAGAAAATTTTGATGACTGTACTACATACACAATAAACTTGGCATTTAAGACGCACACAAAAGGGCCCACTAGCTCTGTAGACCAAGTAATACCAACTTATTAGGTGGTATTCAAATAAGCCCTGCCCTTTCTCTGCTCTCTGCAGCATGTGTGTTGTTGAAGAGTTACCCTTTCTTAATTCTCTTCTACATTCATTTCTATGTCCATTAATTCAGCCAGTTATTAATTCTTTTTAATGTACTGAGTATTTGTCTTTCTCTGTCTCACTTAGTTCCCTTAACATAATACCCTCCAAGTCCATCCATGTTGCTGCCAATGGCAAAATTCTTTATTTATGGCTGATTAGTATTCTATATATACATCACATCTTCTTTCTCCATTCATCTGTTGATGGACAGAGATTGCTTCCATACACTGGCAACTGTAAATGACACAGCTATGAACATTGGGGTGCATGCATCTTTTTGAATTCATGTTTTTGTTTTTTATAGATAGATGCCCAGGAGTGGAATTGTTGGGTCGTATGGTAGTTCTAACAACTAAAACTGTTTTCAGTTTTCTGAGAAATATCCATACTGTTTTCCACAGTGGCTGCAACACTTTACACTCCTGCGAAACTGTGTGGGATGGTTCCCTTTTCTACACATCCTCGCCAAAATTTGTTACGTGTGTCCTTTTGTGAGGTGATGTCTCATTGTGATTTTGATTTGCATTTCCCTGATGATTAGTGATGTTGAATATGTTTGCATGTGTCTATTGACCATTTGCATCTCCCCAGAGACTGCAGTGGAGACTTCAATCTTAAGGCTACAAGAAGCCATCAAGGGGCTCTATTTGGGAAGTAATTTGTGTTTTCGACATGTCACTCTGAAAGCAATGTGAAGAAAGGATAAGAGAGGAACAAGAATGGAGTGCTCATTATAGAAGTAATTGATGTGAGAGATGCTGAAGTCCTAGACTAAGGTAGGGGTACTGGAAACACATGAAGAAGTGTATAGAACTGAAAGTCAACAATTGATTGGCCATGGGTGATAACTGGATGTGGAGATACCGAAGGTGTAATAAGCGTAGAAGAATAAGCGGTGGTAGATATATTGACCACTTAGTATGCCTGAGTGTGAGTAGGAGAAGAGGAGAAACCCCAGGGAATTCCCTGGCGGTCCAGTGGTTAGGACTCGGCAGTGGCCGGGGGCCCGTGTTCCATCCCGGGTCGGGAAACTAAGATCCCAGCAAGCTGCGCGGCACGGCCATAAAAAAAAAAAAATAGGGAGAAACCCCATACCAAATCAATGGTGACAGGAGGGAGAGACAGAAGAGGGAGAGTGCAGATGTGCAGAAAATAGAGAGGCCAAGGAATCGGAGGGCTCAGTGAGATAAAAGAGCACCTGTAGAGAGAGTAGAAGAATGAGAGAGCAGCATGTCTAGGGGCTTGTGGTCCAACACTGGGATATTTTCGTTTTAGATGTGAGAGGTAGAGGAGTTTAGGGTGAAGAATAAACCAGAGTGTGTCTGTGAGAGAGTTTGGCTAGTATGTTGTACAGATGTTCACTGGAATTGAGAACGTCCAGTTGTTGAGTGATTGATGTGGAAGTTGGAGTCATCTGGACCGTGGTAGGTTGGGGCAGAGAGCGGTGGATGGCTAGGGTCAGTGGCTGATAGCCTGAGGGAGTTACGGAAGGTGGCATAGCAGGATAGCTTAAACCTCAAGGATAAATGTTATGACTGTAGGGACTGATAGATACGTTAACAATGAGAGCTGGAGATTTTAAGCCACCACTCTCAGAACGTGAAAGTCCAAGCAAACAGAAATAAGCAGTGATGTCAAAGGCCTAAACACAATAATAAATTTGAGCTATTAGATAATATAAAACTTTATACCCAACAAACAGAGAACATAAATTCTTTTGAGCATATTGACCGTTTACAGAAATAGACCTTAAGAAGAAAAAGGAAGCCTCAATAAACTGCAAAGGATCACTAGTGTGAAATCTAGGCTCTCTGATCATAATGCTTAACGCAGAGGTTAATAACACAGAGATAGCTTTAAAACACCCAAATGTTTGGAAACAAAATAGCATACTACTAACTAATCCTTGGATTGAAGGAAATCAAGAAATATTTAGAACTGAATAACGGGAATATTCAGTATCCCTCAAAGTTTAAGATATATTTACCCTAGGCCCAGTAATACTACCACTAGGCGCTTCGCCTAGAGAACCCCATGCCCATGCAAACCAGATGACAAGGCCAAGGATGCCCAGAGCTCCATTCTTTTTAATAGTCCAAAAGTGGACACAACCCAAGTTCAGAAACTAGTTGGGTAGGTATATGAAGTGATATGTCCATCAGTGGAATGTCATACAGCAAAGGAAATGCACAAACTTGGCTACATCCAAGTTGGATGAATCTTATGAATCAAGATAGCAAGCCAAAAAAAATAGAAAAGAACAGACACACACAAGAATATATTCTATAGGAGGCCATTTTTACAAAGCACAAAAACAGGCATGCATAAATAAATTACGAGAGCCTACAAAATACCTGGGTGTATGAGGGAAAAGCACGAGAGACTTTTGCACGGTGGAGGGTGGTCATGCTTGGTTTAACTACAGTAGTAGTTATAATTTCCAAAAGTGTTTTCTCGAATAATACCACAGAACTGGTACAATCAGGAGGGTGGAACGTGAGGAAGCCATTGGACCACTCTGTTTCTGCTGAGAGCATCACAAATTTTGGCTTTGAGGCCACATTGCCTCCTTCCTCCATCTATACAAAGTTGATGTCCCATGCCTTGCCTTTTGATACCCACAAAACTAGGAACTGTACCCTGGGACCTCTACTGTTACTGCGGCAGGAGATGCGAAAGTTTCTGAGCCCATGCTCACTAAGAGAAACCAGAAACCACAGAAGAAGCAGCATAGACTCCACCTTCCTGCTCGTACCAACTCTCATGGGGGTTTATTATCTGCTTGGCAGAGGCTAAGTTATGTGTGCAATCCAGACCTTAAGGGCGGGAGTTCAGGAAATGCAGACTTGGCTTGCAACGTCGATCAAGCCTTACCTGCTGTGATTGGGATTGTAATGGAGTCAAGTGAGCTAATCTACGATATTTGCCACAGGATATAAAACTGGAAGTGGGGAAGCCAATTAGGAGGCTATTGGAGTGGTCCACCTGAGAGACGATGGGGACTTGGGCCAGAGTGACAAAACAAAGGTGTTAGAAAGTGGTTGGATTTATATTTTACTCAGAAAATAGAACTTGTCTATAAATTATGGCAGGGTTGAGGGAAAGACATAAAAGTGTGAAGATTAATACTTCCTTTCACTCCTGGCCCAGACATCCAGTTTTCTTTGCAAACCCTCAAGCCTGGTTCAGGAGCCCCTCTTATGTATATCACTGCACCATGTGTTTTGGAATTCCTTGGCTCATCATCTATATTTCTACTAAAGAGTCGTTTCCCTAGAGGCAGACCATATGTGTGGCTCTGCATGGCACAGGACCTGGCATATGGTGCTTTCTCAATAAATACTGTTATCATGAGGAATGGAGGAATACCGCATCACCTTGAGTTCACCAGCTCAGTGACCAGGGGAATTTTTCTGTATTAAGGGGCCCTATGATTCCTTGCTTATTTCCAGTGTTGCCAGATGGGGCTACATCTTCCAGTGTGCATGGTGAACACATTTGGGTAGTCAGAAACTGGAATGCAACCCCAAGGGAGGGGCAGGGGACTGAGGCTTACTCAAGTCAACACACATTATGTTCCGCTAAATTTCCCCTTTGCTCTCCATGGGAGTGATTGCCCTAAGCACACTTATCCCTCATTATAGTAAATCAGAAACACAAAGACATTCTGCATTTTGCCCTGTGCTCCATTGTGAACAAGGCTGTATCCACATGAATATCTGAGACAAAGCTGCTGACAGAAAGGTATAAATGCTGAAGCTGCTCTAGGAGGTACTTGAGAGTCTTAACTGAAAAGTAAAGGGGAAACATTAGTTAGTTTGAAATGGACTAAGAGCTTTGAACAAAGTTATAGTTGAAACCACTTACATTCTGTGATGACAACGGAACACAAAGTCCAGCCATTAGAAGTGATAAGGTAAGGGGATAAGGTGGTTCCATGTCACTCGGGTTTGACACTCCTACTGGGTGAGCCATAATCTGCTTCAGGTCTCCCAAAGAAAATCTATGATGAACAATCAGTTGCTTCATACCTTGCCACTTGTAAATTAAGAGGGTAAAGTAGTACTTCTAAAGTGAATTTATTGTGATTCATTGAGCTTAGTAATTTGTATATTCCTTGGGGTTCTAAAGGCTTCCTGGAGCCTGTGTGGGAAAGGGCCTTTTCTCATCTCCAGGACTCCAGGAGCTTCTAGCTGGGGCAGACACATTTGGGACATATCTTAGGCACTGGCTCCCCCTGGAGTGCAAGGCTTGGAGAACCCTTGTAGACACCTCCCCCTGCCCCTAGTCAGGGTCACACAGCTCATCTCAGGAGCTATGGATAATAAGGCCAGGCTGCTGCCATGACCCATGTTTCTTCTTCTAGTCAGCTTCAGTGATCCATATTTTTCCTTCTCGTTCGTCGTCTTAAGTGGCCAGAAAATAAATGGCCATGTAACTCTAGAAGAAGAAGGGTTTCCATGTTTTGAGCACTGATTGTATGATTGGCCATAATAATTTAGGTGCTTTCCATGAATTAACTCATTGTAGCCTCTAAAGAAGTCCTATTATTATCTTACTCTAGAGAAGAAGAAAGTGAGGCACAGAGAAGCTATGTAAGTTGCTTAAGATTCCACGGCTAGTGAGTGACACAGGTGAAATTCAAGCCCAGGCAGTCTGGCTTCAGAGTCTAAGCTCTGACTTCTACGATATCATCTCCCCTCCTGGCTGGAAAATGGGAAGAATAATACCTACCTTACAGAGGTGGAGTGAGGACTGAATTATTATTATTAGTCCTCTGGAGGAGGTTGGCCATTTTCTGATCAGTGGGATGGGGTAGAGAGTACATTTTGTCAATTAAGATCCACACATAATCCTCAAGGTGAAATAAGCGTTTACATTTATTTTTAATAAATTCAAAGTGAAGTTGTGTATAAGCAAGGTGCCATAACAATGCATTTCAGTGGAAAGAAGCTCTCTTCATATGTTTGCATTAAATGGAACACAAGAAGGGTCACTCTGACTTCATTTCCATAGCTGACTCCTAAATAGGATCTGCAGGTCCACAGAGAAGCTTTTCCAGACCTAATAGCTCCTGGAATAGGTTTATGCACTTGAAATTCTTCCTTAGCCCAGTCAAGGTGACACATAAGGTTAACCTTCATAATTCCTATGGAGAATACTCACCCCTGTCATAGCCCATGAGATGACATACTTATAGGGTGACGACCTTCCATGTATGACTAAGACAATTTGAACAGCTTCTAGGTGTCAGGGTGCTCTAAGAAATAGATTTGGTAGCAAATGTATTTTATTAATGAAGGATGAAATGGATAACGTTTATAAAATAGTCTTTCATGGTAAGTCTGAGAAAAAGGTATTCTAAAGACCAGTGTCCAGAGGCCCATCCCCTTGTCTTTATTTCTTCTGCTCCTGCCCAAGGTCAAGATTCATTATCTCTAACTTGGATCCTTAACATAGCCTTCATTCTTTCTGATGTCCTGCACCCTCATTATGATGCATCTAGGAGTGAATTTCTGTTTTCTATCCTGATGAGAATTCAATGAGCTTCTAGTATCTGTGGATTGGTGCATTTCATCTGCTCGGGAAAATGTTTGGCCATCATCTTCTTTCCCATTTCTCACTCCTGTCCTTCTAGGATTTAAATTAAATGTATATTAGACTTCTTCACTCTATTCATTGTGTCTCTTATCCTACATTTCTCTTCATAAAATTCACTTCTCCAGGCAGAATTCTGCATGATTTCTTTTGATCTATCTTCTAATTCAATAATTCTCTCTTAGGTTTATTTCTCTTCATCGCATCTATCATCTAATGATTATGTTTAGCCTTGTGTTGAACGCATCCATTGAACCCTCAATCGTTATATTTTTTTAGTCCTAGATGTCCTATTTGATTCTTTTTCAAATTGGCTATGCCACATTTTAGGGTTTTCTGTTCCCTGAGAATATTTTAAAGCTTATTTGTTAATTTTTTGAACTATACTAGGCCATAGTGATTGTAGTCTGTGTCTCATAATTCTGATATCTGAAATATTTGTGAATTTGTTTTCATTGTCTAGTTTTTCTTTGGGATGTCAGTTACAATGTATTTTTTTGCTTATGTGTCCACTTCTCCTTGACTATGTGCCAATATATTATTGAAAAATTATTTATCAGACTGATTTCAGGCATGGGAAGACAGAACCTTCCTGCAGACAGCATTTTCACCTGCTTCTGCTAAATGCCTGGGGTCACTACCTGTCCAAGGCCACTTTAATCCAAGTTCAGGGCTTGAAGTTCCTCAGATCACTCTGGTGATGGATACCTAGACTGCAAGTCCATGCCAGGGCTTGTTCCTTCTGGTTCACCATTATCCCAAAGGGGTAGCCACTTCTTTTCAGCTTAGAGTGGCTGAAGGGCTTATCAGATCTACTCAATGGGGGTGAGGACTTCAACTTTTGGTCTCTTTTCCCATCAGGCCGCCAAACCACAGCTCAGTGTCACAATTCTTTCTTCTGGATTCAGCTAATGCCCTCAGGCAAAAGTGGCTTTGAGTTCTGGGCTTTCCTATTTGGGTTTTTGCTTTCTTCTAGATTTTAGCCTCAGAGTTTCTTAGCGCTTAATGGAGATAATTTCTTTTCACATTTCACCCAGTATTTTTTAGTTGTCCTCATTGCGATGGTGAGTGCAAATGACTTAGCCTGCCATTATTCAGAGCTGAAGTGTGCACCACCCTCCTAACTTCTCTCCTTGTCCCCAGGCTCTCTTTCTTCCAGTTCCTCCTCCAGAAAGTAACTGAAAGTTTCTTCCTGATGGTGTCATTTTCCTGCACAAAGCCTCCAAAAGCTTACTGTTGAATGTAAGAGAGAAATCAAATTCCTTAGTTTAGACAATCAGATCTAAAACTCTCTTTCTGAGAAACTACTGTATAGCACAGGGAACTCTACTCAGTACTCTGTGGTGACCTAAATTCAAAGGAAATCTAAAAAGGATGTGATATGTGCATACATATAACCGATTCATGTTGCTGTAAAGCAGAAACTAAGACAACATTGTAAAGCAACTATACTTCAATAAAAATTAACTTAAAAAAAGAAGATATGGAAATGAAAAATGGAGTATGTGGAATAGGTTATGGAGAGAAAGGTTGTAGATGAAAAGTTCTCTGCCAGTCAATCAGAAGACTTTGAACTTTTTAAAGTAAGAAAATGATGTGATTTTATTTGGGTTTACACATGGCACTTTGTGGGCAGTATGGAAATTGGGTAGGTGTCCTAAAGAGAATGTTTGCATTCCCCCCAAATCTATTTGTTGAAATCCTAATCCCCAAGATAACGGTATTAGAAGGTGGGGTCTCTGGGAGGTGCCAAGTTCAAAAGGGTGGAACCCTCCTGAATGAGATTAGTGCTTTATTTAAGAGGGTCCAGAGAGATACTTTGCCCCTTCCACCATATGAGGAGATCGTGAAAAGTTGCCATCTGTGATCCAGGAAGTGGCCTTCACCAGACACCAAATCTGCTGGTGCCTTGATCTTGGACTAACCAGCGTCTCAGACTGTGAAAAATAAATGTTTGAAGTAAAAAAAAAAAATACAGTAAAACTCTCCCTCTTAGCTTCAGTTATTCACCGTGGAGGTGTTTTCTGTGCACTGAATGCGTGGCCCTCATTAGGCCAGGTGCCACCTATTCTTTTGCTTCTTACCTATTTGGCCTCTTGCCTTACCTCCCAATCCACCTCATACTCTAGACAAACTGGAATATTCACAGTCATGTGTCAGAGCTGGGTCAGAACACAGATGGGCTAACTCCTAGGTCAGTGACCTGTCCTCTACACCCTGATCCCATATTCATGTTTAATTCCATTCAATGTGGATATTTATGTAAATTCTAATAAATAAACTAGACAAAAACTCAACAACTACAAATTGTACTAGCTTTTTCATATTCCTTGCTGCCTTTGGGGCTCTTTGTCATGTGAGTGTGTGACGTAAGCTTTGGAAATAAATTCATTTTTGCCATCAAGGTTTTGGCCATCTCCATAGTCACAAGGACGCCTAGGGAAAAAAAAAAAACTTGAGGCTTGCTTTTCCTCTCAGTTGAGACACTGATTGCAGAATTTGATTCCAGGCATAGGAATAACCTGCTTCCAAACAAAACAATTCCCACATGCCAGTGGCTGCCTGAGATAACAGTCAAAGCTGACTTTCACTGGAAAAACACACTTTTCTGGAAGTGGGACAACTTGGAGATAGGGTTCTAGTTTTGCATTTTGGCACTGTGTAACCTTGGGCCCATCCACCCTCCTCTAGGCTTCAGTCCCCACCCCTCCCCGCCCATATACAATTCAGATGCTTGGACAAACGGATCTGAAATGGCCTTTTCATTTTTGACAAGCAAGTATTGTCTCTACGAGGATGCCTTAGTGACCAGAGACAAGGGGTGCAGGATTAAGAGCAGTAGGGCTGGCTCACCTGACCCACTGCTGTTGTGATAGTGTGTTATAGAGAGATCCCCCACATAAGTAAGTGGGTTAGTTCCATGTGGATCCGGCACGTAAGTGAGAAGAAAGCACTTACTGCAATAGAAGGAAAAAGAGGGGGAAAGGAGAGGGGAAACGAAGGTGTGAAGATGCTCTGCTGGTGAAGAGAAGGAAGGAAAATGAGAGACATTTTAAAAATGTGTGATTCTAAAATGTAAAAAAAAAAAACCAAAGAAAAAGAAAGGGGGTGCTGGAGAAGGGGTCAAGGTGGGGTAAAGAGTTAAATTTTTAGCTGTACAAAACACTCAGCCACCCCAGGAAGTTCCATGCAACTAATGCTTTGCAACATGCTGGGCACAAGCAGTCCCAACTCTTTTCACCAAATACTGAAGGAAAGGCAAAGGGGGAGAATATTTGTTTGAATATTCTAGTTGACCAAGAGTAAACCTGAAATCCATTTTGATTTCAACACTTTTACATGGCATGCCTCACGAGGTCCAGCGCTGGTGAATATGACTGAGGTTTATCTGCTCATTGCCCATCTGGCTTATGTGCTCTGAAGAAGCCTCTTTCTGACCTTGCTTCATCAAGTTACCTGAGATGGGAAGGACGGAGGGTAGTGAATGAGTGGAAGCATTTCCTCTTTCTCTGAGATATTCCTATTCTACGTGGCAATGTTCAGGGTAGCGGAAAGAATAGAAAACCTGTAGAAAAAATTTAAGACTTTTTTCACCTCCATGCTGGGGCAGAATGCTGGAGCGTTAGAGTGGCCTGCTCTCCAGGGACTCACTGCCTTGAAGATCCGATACACTGACCGTTGCCTTCTTTTCCCCTTCAATGCTGTCAGCCAAGAACCCTCACTTCAACTGTGCATCCCTTAGCTATGGGAGGGGCGCTCCTGGAGCCCAATTTCTGTCCTGATGATGGGCCAGAGCCGTGTCACAAAACGCACTGGTTGCACCTCCTCTATGCCTTCCAGAGGACAGGCACTCTGATTCACTGGAGGCCCGAGGGTCTGGGAATGACCACCAGTCAACTATGTCCTGATTCCTCAAAGGTGTTCTGTACTTTCAAAGTGCAGATAGAGCCTGGGTCGTCAAATTACTTCTTTCACCACAAAAAGAAAACTCTTGGGCATACGCTGTTTCAAGTGAAAAGCACATTTTGCGTTTTTGCAGAGGGGAGGCACAGGGCGGGGTGCCGCACGCCGCCGACCCCCGGCCCAGCTCTCCAGCTGCCAGGGAGCTGCAGCTGCGGCTGACTCAGAAATGACTGCAGACGCCAGAAGGAGCAGAGGGCTGGGCGGCACACAGGTTGTGCTAGGAGGCGGGAACGCGCATCTCTTTCAAAGGCTCCGGGCGCCTGCCGGATTGGCTAAGCTCGCTTGCCATCAGAGTGGGCGGAGACAGTTGTGCGCCGGGCCTCAGGCCCGCCCAGCGGCAGCCGGAAGTGCTTCAGACCCTGCGCTGTTGGCAGCGGCCGGGTGAGTGGTCGGGTTGGTACGTGGAGTGAAGCTGCTGGGCTGCTGCTCTTCTTGCCGCTGCCAGGCTCAGGGCCGCTGGTCGACCCCCACCCTCCGCGCTCCCCTTGGCCTCGATGTTCTCACCTTACGGGCGGCTCTTTGCAGAAGCACGAGCTCCTCGCCCCGCTCCTCTTGGTTATCCCGCGCCCCCCCTCGTCTTTCTCCCGGTCCGCAGCGGTCTCCAGGGTTCTTGGACGGTCGGAGCTATGGCGTCCCGACATGCGGCGGGCCGCTGTTTGCTTACTGCTCATCAGGACCTGGCCCTTGGAGGGCGACGACCCCCATCCCAGCTGGAAATTCCACTTTGGCTTCCAACCTCTCCTCGCCTGATGTTCCTGACGTCGTTCTGGACTTCTTTGATTGGTAAGCGGGGTCGCCAGGCTGCCGTGAGCAGGGAGGGCGGTGGGTGAGTGTGCGACCTCTTAGAAGGAGGCGGCTGGAGCAGACGTGGGCCTGGGCTTTTGAACGGCTGCCCACGCGCGCTGCCTGCTGGCCAGTCCCTAGAGGAGTTGGTGGTGGGGCTGGGCACGTCCAGCTGCGATGGAGCCCCCTTGTTTCAGGCCCTGTGTTGCCGCGGTACCTAATAGCGCTGAAATGGCGGGGGTCGGGGAGCTACCGCCCCAGGGTCCACCCCTCCATCTCCAGGGACTGAGTTCTCCTCAGCCAGGTATACTGGCCCCCGTGTGTGAGTGCGCGGGGAGGGGGTGATGGTGCGGTGAGGGCCAAAGTTAGTATTCCGCCGTGCTGACTTGACGGCTGTTGAAACTGGGAGGGCCTCGAGCGGCCTAATCCCAGATTCCGCTGCCCACTCTGCTCCGCCAGATAGGGTCCTCTAGCAACAGCCCTTGTTATTAAATGCACCGGATGCATTCCTGCTTATTATCCCTGAATAGTGTTTCCTTGTCAGCCAGCAGAACGATTCAAACAAGCCAATCACATCCTTGCTTAGGCACCAGGGGGTACCTCACCCTCTTAGTACTGCAAAGCCCGCTTCCCACAGACCCTTCTGGTTCACGCTGTTCCAGAATGCAACCCCCCCATGTCCTGCATGGCCTGCGATGTCCTCCTCTCCTGGGCTCCCCAGGAGGTGGGTCAGTGGGCCTCCGAACCTGTCCCCATAACCACCCAGAAGGTCTGGACCACTCATGATTAGATGGAGATAAAACCCACAGCTGTAAATTTGCACTGCTAGAAATCCAAAATATTCTGACGGAATTTGTACAGAGAGAAAAGACAAAATAATGATAATAATAATTCCATGCAGCGCAAGTGGCAGCACCATAGCAGAAGATGGCTTCAGTCCACCCACCTCTGGCTTGGGGGCCCAGCAATCTTCTGCTGTGCCACTCTATTGCGTATGCCTCTGTTGCAGTAGAAATCCTGATCATCCTAATGATAGGGAAAAGCAACCATGGCACTTTTGTGACGCAGTGATGAAATTAAACGCAACTTAAGCCAGAGTCCTTAAAACTTATTAAGCAACGATTGCCATAGGGGAGGCCCCTAACCCTAATGAAACTGATCTGATGCTCTCTGAAGGAGGAAATCTATAAATATGAGCAGATTAGAGAGGGCACTGCCCACGCACACACCGACACACACACACAGACACACACACACACATACACACACACACACAAAGTATATCCAGTGACAAACAAACAAGCCAAAAGTATCAGGGAGAAAGAAATCAGAAAACTTGAATACAGAGGGAGGAAACAATTTAAATTGATACAAACGTCCACAATTTAATCCAGTTGGAAAGGTAGAATTTGCTAAAAGAATTTATAGCCTGGTGAGACCTTTGTCCTTGGCAGACAGCTATCTTCTCACTGTGTCTTCATATGGCCTTTTCTTTGTTCAGTGTGGGGAGAGACAGAGCTCTGTGGCTTCTGTTCCTCTTCTTATAAGGATAACCCCCTATTGGATTAGAGCTCCAAGCTTATGACCTTGTTTAACCTTGAAGGTCATACCTCCAAATATAGTCACATTGGGGGTTAGGGCTTCAACATACCAATTTCAGGGGAACAGAAATCAGTGCATAACATCTTTTTTTTTTTTTTTTAACCTTTGGCTGTGTTGGGCCTTCGTTGCTGCGCGCGGGCTTTCTCTAGTTGCGGTGCATGGGGGCTCCTCTTCTTTGAGGTACAGGGGCTTCTCACCACAATGGCTTCTCTTGTTGTGGGGCACGGGCTCTAGGTGCGTGGGCTTCAGTAGTTCTGGCCCACGGGCTCAGTAGTTGTGGTTCGTGGGCTCTAGAACTCAGGTGCGGTAGTTGTGGCACACAGGCATAGCTGCTCCGCGGCATGTGGCATCTTCCCAGACCAGGGCTCGAACCCGTGTCCCCTGCATTGGCAGACGGGTTCTTAACCACTGTGCCACCAGGGAAGCCCCATTCCATAACATCTTTGTTTTCTGTTTATAATAACATGTTTATGGGAGTTTAATTGCTTTACACTAGTGTGTTACTTTCCGCTTTATAACAAAGTGAATCAGCTATACATATACATATATCCCCATATCTCTTCCCTCTTGTGTCTCCCTCCCTCCCACCCTCCCTCTCCCACCCCTCCAGGTGGTCACAAAGCACCAAGCTGATCTCCCTGTGCTCTGCGGCTCCTTCCCAGTAGCTTTCAGTTTTACATTTTGCAGTGTATATAAGTCCATGCCACTGTCTTATTTTGTCCCAGCTTACCCTTCCCCCTCCCCATGTCCTCAAGTCCATTCTCTCTTAGGTATACGTCTTTATTCCCGTCCTGCCCCTAGGTTCTTTATGACCATTTTGGGGTTTTTTTTTTGTTTTTGACATTCCATATATATGTGTTAGCATTATGTTATCTGTTTTTCTCTTTCTGACTTACTTCACTCTCTGTGACAGACTCTAGGTCCACCCACCTGACTAGAAATAAGTCAATTTCATTTCTTTTTATGGCTGAGTAATATTCCATTGTATATATATGCCACATCTTCTTTACCTATTCATCTGTCGATGGACGCTTAGGTTTCCTCCATATCCTGGCTATTGTCAATAGAGCTGCAGTGAACATTGTGGTACATGACTCTTTTTGAGTTATGGGTTTCTCAGGGCATATGCCCAGTAGTGGGATTGCTGGGTCGTTTGGTAGTTCTATTTTTAGCTCCTTAAGGAACCTCCATACTGTTCTCCATAGTGGCTGTATCAATTTACATTCCCACCAACAGTGCAGGAGGCTTCCCTTTTCTCCACACCCTCTCCAGCATTTATTGTTTGTAGACTTTTTGATGATGGCCATTCTGTCAGTCCCTAACTTCTTGATCTATATTTTGGGTATCTGTGAGGCAAGTGATTCCCAGAGTTCTTTACCTCAAAGGGGACAACATTTAGGCAATGACCCGAGTTTATAAAAATGTGAAGATGGGCCCATTTGTTAGCCGGGGCATCGAGTACTAAAATGACTGAAGTTTGGTCAATTGTGCCGACTCTTTGGTCCTGTCCTTTATCATAGGCATCTTGGTTAAGCGATCGAAAGCAGTAATATGGATGATGGTGACCATACCATATGTAGTGTACAATGCCCAATATTGCCCACTCAGTTGATTCCAAGGGGCTCCGCAGGTAGCCAAGAAGGATGGGAGAGGGGTGTCTCCTTCTACCACTATCACATCTGGCAAGGGACTAAGGACAGCTGAGGCCATGCCCTCTTGCAAGAAAGATACGCCAGAAAGCTATCTGGTATCAAGGAGGCCTCAGTAACCATGCTGAGGTTTTGGGGTGCTGGTTCCATGATCTAAGGCATCCTGGGCACCTGGGTACAGAGGGTCACAGGCCCACAGTCTGTGAGAACGTCTATTTTGAGGATGGCCCGGTATGTGGCTGACAGTTGACACTCTAATGGTTTATAATACAAGGCCAAGAAGGGCAGTTTCTTGCCTCAGTACCCCATGAGCAACTTACAGCCATCATGTGTGGTCCAGAGATGCCATGGGGCATGAACAGAGGTTACTAAAGTCTCAACAATGAAGGAACTTCTGGAAACACTACTGGGAGTGTCCAGTGATTTAGACTTGGACACATTCTAGAGTTTTTTGTTGAAAGACGCTTTTAGCATTTTGTTAATATACATTCTTTTAGTAAATTCTGGCTTTCTAATTGGATTAAATTATAAATTGAAACAAAAACAGACATAAAACAAGTTTATATATTGATTGGTTGATGAAAGTGTTGTAACCAGAGGCTTGCAGGAACCTAACCCTGTATTTCCCCTAGGAGCAGTGGTTTAGTAGTCACTGATTCATTACTTGTGGTGACTTTGTAGGACATATAGTGAACACACACACACATTGCAGGAACTGATGTTCCTTGGTCAAGGTGTGAGAGTACATTAGGATGACAGTGATGCTCAGGGCATGGTTCCCATTCCCACGCCCTCTGGGAAGAAAGAGCCCTGCTGAAGGTCTCAGGTGTGTTGGGTGAGCACATCAGAGGGCTTTGGAAAGCCCAGCTGTCTGCAGGGCTCTGGCTGGCTACTTGCGTATACTCAGCCAAGACACCTCCAGGCTGGAAAAACATGATTAGTGAGAGAAACGCCAGCTCCCAGAATGAATGTCTTTGAGAAGACAGCCTTGAGGCCTAAGAGTGTGAAATGACTTTGTTGGGCGAGGGCCAGAAGGTTCTCTCTCTGTGTCAAGCCATATGCCCAGCCCTAAAAACAGAGGTGTACAAGAGCAAGGTTTTCATGGGTATGACAAGAAAATGCCCAGGTGGGGAAATGTGACTTTGTGCAAGAGGCCGTAGACTTGTTAGCTCAGCTCAGGAGGGTACTGAGTGTGGAAGAGTACTTTTCCTGGGGCAATCAGCTGCCCCTGGAAGGACAGCCACCGACCTGGAGAGCTGTGTCCATTGCTGATTACAAACTGGGGCTCTTTAGGGGGTTGAGGTAATGCATTTTTCTGAGGGCTGCGCCCTGCCTGCTTCCTCTCCTCTCCACTTCCCAGAATGTCTGCCTCCGCTCCCGCAGCCCCCATCCTGCTTGGTAACGTGGACCCACTCTTTGTGCCCCATCCTCTGGATAAAAGCTAGGGCGGGGAAGGAGGAGTCTGCCTCACTGCGTGCTTCTGGCTGACTCACCGTGGGGAGAGAAGAAGGGGGTGGGGGAGAGAATATGTACCCAAACGACTATACATGTCTGCATGTGTGCAGGAGAAGGGAAAGCCCTGGAAAGGTGACAGCTGTGCTATTCTCTGCAGTTTGTCCTCTGGGAAACAATGTGGCCTTTACTGATGACCAGTGACTTCTCTGTTTCAGCAAAAACTATGCAAATGAAAGTGGTTCAGAAGGTTTTGGACAGGATGCTGATGGGAAATGGTATCCATCTGACTCCACATATTGGAGGTAAACCGCTTATCGATGTTGAGGGCTTTTTGTTTTTTTTGGTGAAGTATAGTTGATTTACAATGTTGTGTTAATTTCGGGTACACAGCAAAGTGATTCAGATTATATATATATATATATATATATACACACATGTATGTATATATCTCCTTTTTCAAATTGTTTTCCATGATGGTTTATCACAGGATATTGAATATAGTTCCCTGTTCTATACAGTAACACCTTGCTGTGTATCCATTGTATATATAACAGTTTGCATGTGCTAATCCCCAACTTCCAATCCTTCCCTCCCCTACACCACGCCCCCCGCCGCCTTGGCAACCCCAAGTCTGTTTTCTATGTGTGTAAGTCTGTTCCTGTTTTGCAGGTAAATTCATGTGTAGACACCTGGGGTTTTTCTGTTGAGGAGAGAGGAAATACAGGAAGGCATCCCACCACGTAAGCTTACCATTGGCCCTCTCCCAGGCTCTACACCTTTGCCTCCCGAGATCCCACCTTCCTGACTTGCAGAGACCTGCAGTTGGGGTACTCCTGGGCTCCCTACCTGCAGGCCTTTTGCTCTGACCCTGGAATTTCTCCCACTTCTCTGGCTTCACATGCACGAGGCCTTCTGCTCGCTCCACACTCCCTTGAGAAGGTCCCACACGTGAAGTACACCCCCTGCTGTGAGTGGAGGAGCACTACCCCCAGAAATGGGCGTGCAGGCCAGAGGGCACTTTGGTGCTCAAGGTAGAATTTTCTGCTCCATCTGTCAGGCTCGATGGGGAGGGCAGTTGAGCACACCTTCTGTGCCCTGGGTACTCACCATATAGAGTTTCTTCAAAACTGAGCACATGATCTCTGTCTAGTCTACGTCACCTACCTGGGACCCAGGTGCTTGCCCCTCTGTCCCCCAAGCCTTCAACTCCCACCAGGTTGTATTGGTTCTACCTCCAGAAAACATCCCAAGTCTCTTCTTATCTCTCTGTTGATCATGGGCCACCCCCAGATCAGGCCTTGGGCATCTTCTTACTGAATTTCTGCAACAACTTCCCAGCCTCTCGTCGTCCTAATATTAGTGTTGCTCCCTCTAATCCATTCAGCATACTGCAGTCAGCATGGTGTTTATAAATGAAGCCTGATTATGTCAGCAACATCTGATGACTTCAGCTGTCCAATAAAACCCAAACCCTTTAGCCTAGCATTCAGATTTCTAGAGCAGAGGTGAGAACTGGCAATGAAAGAGAAATAGAAACCACCACGAAGCCAATGAGTCAGTTTCTTTCTGTATTCCCTCCTAGCCTTCCCCTTAGAAAGGGCAGCTAGCCTGGGCCACACAGCTTGAAGTGACAGGAAACCTACCCTAAGCCCACAGAACAGGAGTAGTATTTGTTGGCCCAGGGGACACCCAGGAAGCCTAAGCCAATGACAGAGGAAAGGAAGGGTACATTAATTAGAGGTTCTGTGGGAGGTTGAACTAGATACCAACTCTGAGGAGCTAATGAACGCTCCTAGTTCATATTTGTGGAAATGAATACAAGTCTTCTGAATATGCGGTGCCTCCACCCTAAAGAGCACACGGCTGTGAGGATTTGGCACTTGGGGGTAGACCAGTGAGGGCACCATTTGCCCTGGGAGCTACCTGTAAAACCACGGCCATTGCCCTGGGCCCTAAGCTTTGGAGGTGGGTCCTCTGACTGTTGCTTTCCCTTTGCTGCATTGTTCCCTCCAGCAAGTGAGGGGATAAGGTGTAGCGCGCATGTTCCAAGGTGAGTCTGTGTGTACCTAAGGGCTGGGAGGCTGGGGTGGAGAAGGCAGAAAGCAAGCTCCTTCAGTAGCCTTACGTTAGAAGGACAGCAGTGGCTCTAGGTGGGGACCTTAGGGAGGAGAGCGAGGGCTAGAGGGCTGGGTATAGGGGAATTCAGGTGTTAGAGCACAGCCCCTGCCCCCTGTATGATATCGTTTGGGTCAATAGGCCCAAACACTGGTCGGTGTCAGGGAGTAGCTGCCTCCTTTCCTCCTTTCCATGTTCTCCTATATCTCAGCAGAGACTTAACAACCACAATTTAAAGGCACCAAGCACATTCTCCCATTGTTTTAAGCAAGATAGCATCTCAGCAGGCATCCAGGGCCAGAAGGAGGGAGCAGGGGCGAGGGCCAAGCTCTGGGGATCGTCAGGTGTGGATAATCTGCATTATCTCTGAGGCACCTCATCACCGTCTTTCAGACTCTGATCTGTTTACACCTGCTGCCTAAGGTGGGAGGGGGTGGGTTACATTACTTTTTTGGAATGCAAACCTGGGACATATGAGAAAAAGGAGGTCCCTGGATAGATTTGGCCAAATATTCGATGAAGAGGGGAGTGCAAGAACAACTTTAGACTTTCTTTATACAGAAGGGGGCACTGCAGGTGCTATGTCTGGGGATGTCGTGTTTGTGTGTGAGTGTGTGTGCGAGTGTGTGCACACACGCGTGTGAGTGTGTGTACTTGGGGAGCAGGGAGGACAGTAGGTGCGGTAGTTGCTCTCTGAGTGGAGTGCGTGGCAGGGCTGGGGGAAGTGGAGAACAAAGCCGAACACGTTGGGGCAAGGTGTGTGTCCTAGGAGGTAACTTCCCTGCCTGGCCTGCAACTGCAGCATGCTCTGGAGAGGAAGGAAGCTCAGCCCAGGGGGGCAGGAGAAGAGGAAGGTGAGCATCTGCCAGGGGCCCATAGGTACCACGGGAGCAAGGTTAAAGTTGCTGGGGGTGTCTCGCTGGGAGAAAAGAGCACCTGGATAGAGATTTGCAACTTGATTCTGGAAGAGAGTGAGACTCTAGCAATCAAGGAGTGAACATACCGGATTACATTTTGAATTGCTTTAATTGAAGGAAGAAAGAGGCAGCAGGAGAATGAGAGCTGACACTGGGCAAAGTTGAGTAGAGACGTCAGGACAGAGAGGATGAGGGATGAGGGTAAAGAACAGTGAGGACAGGAAGGAGAACACTGCCTAGAGATAAGTGGTAGTCTCAAGAGCACTCAAAACCCATTCGAACCATTGCCTGCTCCACGGGCAAGTTGAGCCCGAGCCCATCCCCAGGTCTGTGAGGTTATCAGCGGCAAGCAGGATCCAGGCGGTGGCACCTACCCTGGGAGAGTCACCTGCCATCACACCTGTTCCTCTTCTCAAGCAGGGCTTCAGGGAGAATGGGCCAGGGGCTTCAGAGTTTAGGGACCCCTAGATCTCCCTGTGAGGCCTCCCACTAGATTGAGTCGAACCTCTCTTTGTGTGTGAGGTGGAGGAGAGCCTCAGGGGATAACCCGTTCTTCCTCTTCTGCCGCAAGCAGAAGCCTTGGGAACTTTGTCCTGTTCAGGTTCAAAGAGGAGCTTTATTTTCCCTTAGAAGGAAGGGGCAGTGAGAAGAGGAGGAGGAGGAGCCGGGGAAAGCTAGCAAAGTGGCTTCCCTCTGGGCAAGAGAACTGGAAGCCACAGTGCTGTGAAAAGCAGCTGCCTGAGGGCTTCGCCCAGCCCAGCACCTCCTATGACACAGGCACTCCCATATCGTGGAGTGAAGGAATAAATGAGACATTTTTTATTCTTCCTCCCTTCGCCTTTCCTTTGAACCCTGAACCTGTGACAGACACTAGGGAGAGAGACGTTGGAGCAGTGAAGTTCAAAGAGGAAGGGAAGTGTTTACCCGCACAACTTTTCTTGCCTTCCTGAGCTCATCAGAGAGGACAGTGATAGGTTATGGAGCTGAGGTCATCACTGCAAAGATGAGATTTAGGCACCTTATCTGGAGGCTTCTTGTCTTAGTTCTGGCCACTATAGCAAATATCCCATAGACTGAGTGGCAACAACAGACATTTATTTCTTATCCTTCTGGAGGCTGGGAAGTCCAAAACCAAGGTGCTGGGCATTTTGGTTTCCGGTGAGAGTGCTCTTCCTGGCTTGCTGATGACTGCCTTCTGGCTGTGTGCTCACATGGTAGAAAGAGAGAGAGTTCTGGCATCTCTTCCTCTTCTTGTAAGGGCACTAATCCCATCATGGGGAGCCCATCACACTGTTAGGCTTTCAACATGGATTTTGGAGGGTACACAAACATGCAGTCCGTAACAATTTTTTTTTAATTTATTTTAGTTTTTGGCTGTGTTGGGTCTCCGTTTGCTGCGTGCGGGCTGTCTGCAGTTGCGGCGAACGGGGGCTACTCTCCGTTGAGGTGCGCGGGCTTCTCATTGCAGTGGCTTCTCTTGTCGCGGAGCCCGGGCACTAGGCGCATGGGCTTCGGTAGTTGTGGCACACGGATTCAGTCGTTGTGGCTCGCGGGCTCTAGATCACAGGCTCAGTAGTTGTGGCGCACGGGCTTAGTTGCTCCGCAGCGTGTGGGATCTTCCCGAGCCAGGGCTCGAACCCACGTCCCCTGCGTTGGCAGGTGGATTCTTAACCACTGCGCCATCAGGGAAGCCCTCAGATGAATTTTTAAGAATTCTTTTATATGTCTTTTATATGTATATGATATGTTCTTTATCCTTTCATCTGCTCAAAACACTTAGGTTGTCTCCATTCTTTGGCTATTGTGAATAATGCTGCAATGAGCATAAGAGAGCAGAGCAGAAATCACCTCCTTTGGATCTGTTTTCAGGAGTAGGATTGCTGGCTGATCTGATAGCTCTACTTTCAATCTTTTGAGGAACCTCCATACAGTTGTCCATAGTGGGTGCACCCTTTTCCTTTCCCACCAACATGGCACGAGGGTTCCCTTTTTACCACACTCTTGCCAACACTTGCTATCTCTTGTCCTTTTGATAATAGCCATCCTAATAGGTGTGATGTCTTAATTGCAGCTTTGATTTGCATTTCCCTGATGGTTAGTGATGTTGAACACCTTTTCATATACCTATTCTCCAGTTGTATGTCTTCTTTGGAAAAACGTATATTTGGACCGTGTGCCCTTTTCTTAATTATTTGTTGGTTTTGGTTTTTTTGTTTGTTTGCTGTTGAGGTGTTTGAATTCCTTATATATTTTTCATATTATCCCCTCAACAGATAACATGATTTGCAAATATTTTCTTCTGCTTCACAGGTCAGTTGCCTTTTCATTTTGTTAATTATTTCCTTTGCTGTGCAGAAGCTTTGTAGTTTGATGTAGTCCACTTGTTTATTTTTGTTGCCTTTGTTTTGGTGTCATTTCAAAAAAAAATCATTGCCATAATCTATGTCAAGGAGCTTACCCCTGTGTTTTCCTCTAGGAGTTTTACAGATTCCGGCCTTACGTTTAAGTCTTTAATCCATTTTGAGTTCATTTTGGGGTATGGTGTAAGATAAGGGTCCAACATAGTATCTTTGCCCGTAGATATCCAGTTTTCCAGCACCATTTATTGAAGAGACTATCCTGTCCTCATTGTGTGTTCTTGAGTTCTTGTCAAATAGTTGAGCATGTATGTGTGGGTTTATTTCTGGGCTCTATATTTTGATGCATTGGTCTATGTATATATCTTTTCTTATGCCAGTACCATACTGTTTTGATTACTATACGTTTGTAATATAATGAAATCAGGAACCATGATGCCTCCAGGTTTGTTATTTGTGGGGTGGTTCATCAAAGGGTACAAATGATCAGTTATAAGATGAATACATTCTATGGATCTAATGCACAGCATGCTCTTTTAATTTAAGATATTGTATGGTATGATGGAGACTTTCTGAGAGAGTAGATCTTAGTTTTATCCCACACACCACCCCCAAGAAACCTTTAGCTATGTGAGGTGATAGATGTATTAATCAGTTTGACAGGGATAATCATTTAACAATGTATACATACATCAGGCATCACACTGTTCACCTTGAATATACAAATTTTATTTGTAAATTATACTTCCATAAAGTTGGAGGGGATGGGAGGAATGTGTGTCCTGTTCACATGGAAAAAATTAATTACTATAAACTGTCAGAGGTAAAGCACAGGATTTGGGTTACTAGAAAAAATATTCTTAGTCCGTTGTCTTCAATAAACTCAATTAGCGAAAGGAAACAATGATCAAAGAACTAGCAAACAATGAGAAAGATGTATCCCAAAGAGATAGAAATTATAAATAGGGACAAAGTAAAAGTTCTTCAGCTGAAAAGCACAGTAAGTGAAATGAGAAATTAATAAAAGATGTCCAACAGCAAATTTGACCAGGAGAAAAAGAATCAGTGAATTTTAAAAGGTTAGTTGAAATATCCAGTCTCTGAAAAGGACGAGAGGAGCAGGAAAAGCAAAGAATGAAGAATAATGAGCAAAGCCTATGAGACTCACGTGCATCAGCAAGCTTATCAATGTACACATAATGACAGTTGCAGAGGTGGAGGAGAGAGAGAAAGGGGCAGGAAATCTTTGAAGAAATGATGCCAGAAAACCTCCAAAATCGGAGGAAAGACATGAATCTACACACCCAATAAGTTCTACAAACTCCAAGCAGGATAAAATCAGAGATCCCCACCTAGGCACATCATGATCAAATTATCAAAAGTCAAAGACAAAGAGTGAACCTTGAAAACAGCAATAGAAACCACTCCCCATATACAAGTAATCCTCAGTAATATTTGTGCCCATTTCTCTACAGAAACCATAGAGGACAGATGGAATTGGAATGACATATTAAAAGCGTAGAACAAATGAACAGAAAATACAGTAATTGAGGAGTGAAGGAACAAAAAAAGACTGACATGTGGAAAATAAATAGGAAAATGTCAGGAAAAGTCTTTCCTTGTCAGTAATCAATACAATAACCATAGATAAAACTGTTCAACGAAAAGACAGCACCAGTGAGTGAACTTCAGGCAGTCACCTTAGAGCTGGATGCTCTGGCCAACAGTTAGCACCATCTGCACGTTTTCATAGACAATCAGGCCATTGTCGTCGGTCTGGCTGTCTGGTCTGGCCCATGGCAGCAACGACGTTTCCTTGTGTAAAACTGTCCCCTTTGGGGTAAAGAGCCCTGGGAATCTCTTGGCCCACAGACTCCCAAATTATAAATCCAGGTCACACGTGTCTCTACATATACTAAAGCCACTATGCAGGGCTTTGCCAAGACCCTCCTTATCGGCTTTGGAGTTCCGGGCCTTATTGATGGTGACCGAGGCATGCATTTTACTTCTCAGGGTACACCATGCTGGGCTCCTGAATGGCCTTCAGTAGACCTTTTGTCTCCCTACCCGGCCTTAGGCTGCAGGACTCAGAGTTCCAGAGTGGCTTACTTCCACAAGTTCAAATTCCATTACACGAAAATGGCACATTTCAGTCGCCAGTCACACGCCAGAGGTGAATTGTAGTATAGGGTCTGACTGCATCCTGTGATGTTTGACTGCTGAGGGCTTTTAAACGTCAACCCTCCCTCTTCCCCAACGCCCTACACTCCACTCTCTCCTTTGGCACGGTTGTAGGGTGGAGGGCAGGAGGAGTGGGCGTCAAACTACACTAGCTACTGCCAGCACAAGGGAACTGTCATGCTGGCCCCATCCACTAATCACAGTAGAACTCCCAAAGCAATTTCTTCCTTTCCTGACTCTCTGAAGTCTTTTTTGGAGCAGCTTGAAAAGGCTGCCCTGCTCTCCCCCCAGAAGCCTCCTCATGTAAGGAATACACTTTGCATCGCGTCTCGGTAGTGTGTGTGTGTGGGTGGTGTCACCAGTCTTGACTGACCTTTGAACCCAACTTGGGGTAGGAGTCCATACTGACTCAGGGTGGCAACAACAGCTCTTCTCGCCAACCTTCCCGGGAGCGCTCTGCAGAATGTGTGCTTCCCATCTGTGATACGTTAGGGTCTGTCATGTTAGGTGTCCTGGATCCCAAGGCGGTGTGCTTACTGGAAGTAAGGGACATAGCTTATGTTCTCCTGAACGTGAAGTTACAGCTAACATCCAGTCTTGCTTCTGTGCCCAGCGACAGTAGTAAATGGGATTAGCATAAAATAGTTGTCGATTTCTTCCTCGTTTTCAGCATTCATTACCCTTGACCACTCGGCTAAGTGGGGCTGAGTACAACAAAAAGTCTCGGACTGTTGAACGAGAAATGATTCTAGGAAGCCTGTCCTGTTAATGTCTGCCATGCTGTATTAGTCGGCTCAGGCTGCCCTGATAAAATGCCATAGGCTGGGCGGCTTAAACAAGACATTTATTTATTTCCTACAGTTCTGGAGGCTAGGAAGCCCAAGGTCAGGGTGCCAGCATGGTGGAGTTCTTGGTGAGGGCCCTCGTTTTGGCTTGAAAATAGCCGCCTTCTTCCTGTGGCTTCACGTTGGGGTGGTGGGTGGAGAGCGCCATCTATGGTCTCTTCCTGTAAGGGCAGTAATCCCAATGTGTGGACCCCAGCCTCCTGACCTTACCAAAACTGAATGACCTACCAAAGACCCAGTCTCCAAATACCATCTCCTGGGGGCGGGGTGGGGTGGGGGATGAGCTTCATCGTATGAATTTGGGAGGCAGGGGGTGTACACACTCCAGTGCAGAGCAGGTGCTCAGTCTTTAAAACAAGTATCTCTGTGTGTGTGTGTCTCTGTCTCTCTCTCTTCCCTCTCTCTCTCTGTCTTCATTTCTTGGAGGCTACAAGTGAATTGGGGAGCCCTGATGAAACACTGTCCAGCTCCTGTCTTTATTGCCTCTTCCACTCTCCATTCTCACTGCATCCATATTGACTTTGTATGTCCTTTTCTAAGTAGCCTTAACAGCATTAAAACCTCCAAATTCTCTTGCTCTCTCTTGTGGGAGGTTTTAAGCATTGCTGAGATTTGATCTATACACCTTCTCTCTCTCTTGTTTTTGAACTAAGTGTGTCTCTATCAGCGTGAGCTGCCTCAGGGTGGCAATTGGGGAACACATGCAGGTTCCCATACCCCAGAGCGCCGCCCTTTAGGGACATTGTAGTTTTGCGCTTGCAGTGGTGGAATGAAAAGGAAGGGATTCCTGTGCGCTCACAGAGGCTCAGGGTGAGCTGGGCCTTTAAGGCCTCCAGGGAAGCTGAAGACCTTGATCACTCATTGGACGGTGGTGCTGTCAATCATTGGCTGCTGGCAAATGAGCTTAGAGCTGGCGCTGGACGAAGTGGCCCTTCGTTGACCCTTCTAAAGTCCGCCTCCCGTCGCCAGCCAGTCAGGCTCTTTCCCGCCCTGTGCCCGTGTTCGCAGCGTCCTCGTCCCAGTCTCGCTCGGGTTCTCCGCGGGCAGGCCGTCTGCCCTTCCCGTAGTGGGGCCCCCAGAGGCATCTTCGCCTTCTCCTGTCCCCTATGTAGCCAGCTTCTCTGCAGCCCCCATCCCATCCCAGAGGTCCCGCCGCCAACAGTGTCCTTTCCCTCAGCGACACTCATCCCGGCTTCCGCCATTTTCCCCACGGTCGTCACTGCAGCCCGATCCGTGTCTGGCGTGGCCCTCCTGCCATGTCTGCCACAGAGGACCACGGGCTAATCCCAGGTGGCCAGGACGGAGCTGGTGGCGGAGCGGGTGGTGACCCCAGTCCCCTCGGGGTCCGTGCATCCCCTTTGGGAGGGATGGATGGAGTCGAGGGGGCTGCCGCCCTTCTGGCCTCCCTGAGGCCCTCCAGAGCCTTTGGCGGGGAGGATGTTGGGCAGGAGGCCACCCAGGCCGCA
Source organism: Phocoena phocoena (assembly GCF_963924675.1). NCBI lineage: Eukaryota > Metazoa > Chordata > Mammalia > Artiodactyla > Phocoenidae > Phocoena > Phocoena phocoena. The sequence continues at coordinate 89,933,250 of NC_089240.1, read as the reverse complement.
GTGGAAGAAGACTGGTATATAGAGCTGGTGGAGGAGGAGGAGGAGGAGGAAGAGGAAGAAGAAGAGACGGAGGAGGAGGAGGAAGAGTTTGAATTAGACATCGAGGACCAGGAGGAGGATGAGTACCAGTCAGAAGAGGGGGACGAAACTGAGGAGGAGGAGGAGGAAGAGACAGAGGAGGAGGAGGAAGAGACGGAGGAGGAGGAAGAGACGGAGGAGGAGGAGGAGGAAGAGTTTGAATTAGACATCGAGGACCAGGAGGAGGATGAGTACCAGTCAGAAGAGGGGGACGAAACTGAGGAGGAGGAGGAGGAAGAGTTTAACTTAGACATCGAGGACCAGGAGGAGGATGTGTACCAGTCAGAAGAGGGGGACGAAACTGCGGAGGAGGAGGAAGAGACAGAAGAGGAGGACGAGAATGAGCAGGAGGGCGCGGGAGTGGTCGCAGGCCACGGGGCCTCTGCGACGCGTTCTAAGTCCCTGCTCCAGAATCTGGTCCATTGCCATCCGCAGCCCAGGCACTACAACTACCGTGTCCTGGTCGGGCCCCACACCGGCTGCGTGATGGTCAGGCGCCGCTGCCGATGGCCCATGGACCCTGCAGCGGATGCCGCTCCTCGTCAGGGGCAGGAAGACCTGGGAGAGACAGGTGAGGTCTGACAGAGCAAGTACCAGGCTGACCGGGGCATCGGCCTCAACGGCAGGCCTAGCTCAGCGCTGGCCTCTGGCGGTTAGGCAGGGGATCAAATCTCTCAAAAGCCTTCAGGCACGTTATGCACAAGTTGAAGCCCAATTCTCTAAAGACCTTTAGGATCTTGAGAAAAAGTATGCTGCCTTCTACCACCCGAGGGGCAAACAAATGGCATACCTCACTTTTGGCTGACGGGCTTCTAAAAATGTAAAGATTCTCAGTAGGACGACCTGAGAAAATGATGAAATGGCACAGGGGCACTTTTCAGTGGTTGAGGAATCAATGAGCTTCGCGGTAGAATTTCTTTTTAAATCGGGTGAATATTTTCCAGTGACGTTCTGGAAGAAACATACAAACATGCTGTCAGGATCAGACGATTTCGATCCCTTCTCCAAAGGGCCAGAAGTAATCAGCAGCTGTGTGTGAGATGTGCTGGAAAGAGGGGGAACATGTTGTGAAAACTGTCAAGTAGCAGAAGTGTGAGGGCCATGGAAGTGTTGTATCAACCAGTAGGAGCATGGCCAGCTATTCTTTTTACTTATTTATTCATTTTCTGACATATTTCTCTTCTCCAGATCCTCCCGAGGGCAGAGAACTAGATTCTGCTGCCGATTTTAAATCGGGAAATGTTGTCGACCACCTTGTGATGCCAAAGTCCGTATCATTCGACACTAAAGAAGAGAGTGAACATCAGTATGAAAACGCTGATGAAGAGAAAGAGGATGGAAATGAGAAACCAGAAGAAGGACCTAAGCTGGATATGGTCTCAGCAGAGGACAGCTCTGGAGAATACAGGTATTATTGTATAGTGCAAGCATTCCTGACATATACCTGTTACTAATAGCTTTATGTTTTGTTTTGTTTTCATCCTTAATCTACGTTTTGTTTATCTTTTTAACATCTTTATTGGAGTATAATTGCTTTACAGTGGTGTGTTAGTTTCTGCTTTATAACAAAGTGAATCAGCTCTGGTATACCTATATCCCCATTTCTCTTCCCTCTTGCATCTCCCTCCCACCCTCCCTATCCCACCCCTCTAGGTGGTCACAGAGGTCCGAGCTGATCTCCCTGTGCTATGCAGCTGCTTCCCACTAGCTATCTATCATGTTTTTAATAATTTTTGTAAAGTAAATAAGAAAAAATTGATGAAGTTTAATTTTGGAAAAACAGTTCAATGTTAACAATGTACTTGTATTCGAGATGGTACAGAAGGAATTGTGTTCTGAAATGTATTTCATTTACAGCCACAAGTCCTTCGTCCTGTAGCCTTAAGACTACTACAGATGGGAAATTTATCAGACCTGGAAATAGAGACCTATATTTTTTTAGAGGTCTAAAATATAGAGACCTATATATTTAGAGATCTGGCAGGAGAAGCAGCTAAAGCGACCAAGCTCTGCTCTAGCTGTACCTTCATCACCTGGCCACAGAAATGGAGTCTCTTGCAATAACAATGCCTTTGAGAAGGTGACTCCTTACAAAGTAGTAAAAAGTTAAGGATTTCAAATAAGACTGCATTTCATGAGTAATTCACAAATATTACTTCAATTTAGATTTTTTTATTCAAAAGAAATGAAAATTAGCCATAGTAAGATTATTGGCTATGACTGAGTTGGTAATTCAATCTTAGTTTCTCTTTCCTCTACCCATTCATCTTTTCCGTTCTCTCTCTCATCTCTCTCTCTCTCGCAGTATCACACTCTTTCTTTCTCCCTTTCTTAATTTTTACACCTGCGGATGTTTGATAACAGCCTATTTCTCATTTTACAGATACGGGAACCGGAGGTCTGGGGATATAAGGGATTTCTTATTTGTGTAAGGAGCATAGGCTCTTAAGGTGGAAAGACATTTAAATCACAGAGTGGCCTTTCAAGAACAAAAACTAGCATTTATAGTGGTGGGCAAGAGATAGATGAGGTTGGTGTGATGAAATGATGTTCACCCTGACAACCAAGGTTCTGGGTTACACGAAGAAAACGTTTTGTTTTCTCCTTGGAGAGCCAACAGATATTCATAGTATTGACTCCTATTTAGAAAGTCCCTGGTGCATGTTATTGGTGTACAATTCATAATTGACTCCTATCTCATCCTACAGTTGGAAGGCATAAAAAGAAGTGGACAGCGAAAGAAAAGACGAATTTGTTCTTCATGGATTTTCTAGTTTTCATTAGCCCACAATACAAATGTTGTTTCAAAATTCAACATCCTAAAATGGTATTAACTGACATCTGACTTTATTCTTACCTCTGACAGATAAATTTGACAGTATTGTTCACATTGAAAATAAAAGCTTGTTTGACATGAATAAGCTGCAGAGTTCGGTTTTTTTTACATAAATAGCACTGACTCCAATATATCTTGGTTCTATTTATTCCGGCCCACCTTACTGTCATTGAAAGGGATTTCTTTAGACTATTTGGTAAGCCTGTTTGACATGCATTTATAGCAGCCTCAAATAAATTAAAATATTAGATTATAAACAACTTGTGTGGCAATAGAGATGGTGGCCCAGCCTCCAGTATATGTTACTGAAAGAAACTGATGGATGACCTAGCTTGCCTGGAGACCAGATGGTGCTAGTGGCCTGCCATGGAGCAGCAGCATCAGCATCAGCTGGGAACGTGTTTGAAATGCAAATTCTCAGACCCTGCTCCAGACCTACTGAATTGGATATTCTGAAGGTAGGCTGCTAGCCATCAGGGTTTTACAAGTCCTCCAAGTGCTACTGAAGCACACTAAAGTTTCAGAACCACTGCCTTAGAGCAATGTGGGAAACATTTAACTACACCCACAGTAGGACCAGCCTTAATTCACTGACTTGGTACTATTGCAGGTAAACTTGAACAGGATGGTAAGATCTGGACTGAGGAAGACACTAGAATTCTCAGGGGCCTGAGACACAAAGACCTCTGGCAGGGCTATGTTAGTTTCCTAGGCTTACTGTGACAAATTACCACAAAGCAGGTGGCTGAAAACAACCGAAATTTATTCTCTCACCGTTCTGGAGGCCAGAAGTCTGAGGTCAAGGTGTTGCCAGGGTTGGTTTCTTCTGGAGGCTCGGAGGAAGGATCTGTTCCATGCCTCTCTCCTAGTTGCTGGTGGTGGTTGTCAGTCCTTGGCATCATTCGGCTTGTATATGCACGATTCCAATCTCTCTTCATCTTTGCATAGTGTTTTCCCCTGTGTGTCTGTTTCTGTGTTCTTTCTCTTCTTATAAGGACACCAGTCATATTGGAGCAAGGGCCCACCCTAATCCAGTATGACCTCATCTGATCTTTATTACACCTGCAAATACCCTCTTTCCAAATAAGGTCACATTTACAGGTTCTGGGGGTCAAGACCTCAACATGTCTTTTGCGGGGACACAATTCAGCTTATAACAAGGCGCAAAGATTCAGTAGTGGAAGGGACGAATAGATAAAGGAGAAACCTAGTTCCAACACGATAAAAGCATTATGATACCATGCACATATGAAGTTTAAAGACATGCAAAATGACTAGCTTGAATATAGATACATCTATTTGTAGTAAAAGGCATACATAGGAGTAATGCATACATATGAAGTATGCAGAAAGGTGTGTATGAGAACAATAAACTTATTTAAGACTGGTTGAATCTATGGAAAATGATGGAGAATTCAGTTGGGGAGAGGTACACTGGGTTTCAATTTTATTTGTAAGCTTATGTTTCTTAAGACGGCTGATGGTTGCATGGGTGTAGCATTTTCTGTGCCTTTGTCGAGGTCTGAAATATGTCCTAATTTAAAGAAAATTAAAAGAGGAAATTGGCCTAGTATCTGGAACCTCTTTAAGGGAAAAAAGTGAAGTGGTACTTGAGCAGAGCAGAGGATCAGAGAAGGGGAGGACCAGGGGTTTGAGGGTAGAAGGCCTTATTTCTATATTTAGTTAAGGCTGCTTGTATCAATACCGTTTTCTATTTTCTATGGTAGTTCCTCACGTATGCAGTGTAGATTAACATTATTTATTTATGTGTGTATCTCCCCAGCTCCCTAAAGCGTGAGCTTCTGACTTGTTTGGAACGTAAAGGCTTTTATTGATTTCTCTCTCCTAAAGCACTGTGTTTTCTTCTCCGTAGATGCTTGATAAAGGTCTGTTAAAGTGAAGTGAGTGTAAGGTGTCCACAACCCTTTCCCCTGTCACTGGTGTTGACATTTAAAAATGCATTATCATGTAGTAACACAGAGTATTCCTCATGGCTAGAACAACAACAACAAAAGGCACAAGGCCTTTTGTCACCATTGTTTAATGAAAGAACAGTGCAAGTAGAAATTTATCCATGTAGGGTCCCTGGAAACTCCTCAAATTGGTTTGGTTCCGTATGATGCATGCCATGCCAGCAGGGAGCATGTGTGTGTATTTCTGTGTTAATATAGTTAGCGTATTAACTATAGTTAATAGTTAATATTAAAGGCCTTTGCCTGGGCTGAAGAATTTTCGGAGGCTCACTTTATTTATTTATTATTATTATTTTTTTGGCCACGTCGTGTGGCATGCAGGATATTAGATCCCCGAACAGGGTTGGAACCCGTGCCCCCTGCATTGGGAGCAGAGTGTTAACCACTGGACTGCCAGGGAAGTCCCGGGAGGTTCACTTTACACAAGCGCATGCACACCTCTTTTTGAGATAAGCCTTTTTGGTGCATGCTCGGAGTTCATGTCCCTGGCCCTTACCGAGCTCCAGTTACCTAGGGCCCTGAATTTACTCCCCTGGTGGCCCCATGTCCCAAGCCCCAAGAGGCATGTGTGTTCCTCTTCACTGCGTCTGTGCTTCTCAGAGCTGAGGGCCAGTGTCAGTGTTATACTCTCAGGGCTGGGAGGTATCTACGAGGTGAAGGCTGTGTATCCAGGTAACAGGACAAGTGGGCTACGTTATCCACATGGATGCACCTGAAGCCTCTCATGTTGAGGGAGGAAGCTCAGGCTTGCTGCTCTGAGGGTTTGCTGTAGCTCTAACATATCCGGCTTCTCTGAGTCTCTGAGAGACGGTCCCTAAATCAAGTCAGGGACAAATCCTGCCTTTCCTGATTCTCTGGGTGTTTGTGGGTGTTCCTGTATGCACATGTATAAAATATATTTTCAGTGAGTCCTTCAGCCTTGAAAACTTTGTGCTTCTTCTAGGAAAAGACCTGTCTTGTCCCTCTCTGCCTCGTCCAGGAAAGGTTAGGGTATTCTGATATTTTCCTTGGTTATGGCCCCATCTTCTGAAAGGATTTGATCCAAAAACTCTCCTTTTATTGCACTACCTGAGAGATGACCATTGGGAGAAAAACAGAGGGGCAGGGTGGGTGCCGGAGTTGGAAACAGTGTTCTGTCCCAGTTAGGGATATGCTAATGACACTAAAGTTAGTGATGAAGAATCCCTTTTACTCTAAGCCGCCTAGTTTCAGATGCTTATAACTCCAGGGAATACAAATGAGAACACGTTTACAAGTCTAACAGGGCAGGATTCTCAGACAATGGTGTTTT